>NC_140205.1:6762940-7249017 GCF_965226575.1 Pagrus pagrus | reverse complement strand
ATAGTCCAGTCACGAAGCAAACTACGCAGTTCCATTCACTGTTTCCAGGGTGTGTCAGAGTCTGCCCTTATAAATGGTACTTTGCTGGCGACCGTGACTGCGTGAGGGGCATCAGACAGCTCCAGCAGGACGGAAGATAAGTGTTAACTGGCAACTGCTGTGTCCTGACGTAAGTGCCAGCCTGTCTGTATTCATACACAGAAGATATTTGTGCGGTTTTCCTTTAATTTAGGCCTGAAATAAAACCGTGTAGTTTTGCACATCATTTTAAATATCAAACAATCAGGGAAGCGGCAGCAGCAGCAGTAACTCTGGTGTTCTGCAATGTGCAATTACTGTTTTTGGCAAAGGAGTTTGGTAGCCATGGAGAGAGTTATACAACAGCTTAGGCTGCCTGTCAGAAATGGCTATGTGACGGCATGTTAGAGCTCTGAAAATATTCTAAATATAACGCATACTTAAACTGATATTGATTTTTTTTTAAAGGTGGTTAAAATGGGTTTTGCTGCTGCGCCCGTCTACAGCATCTCACTTAACTTCTGTGACGCTGCTTCTCCAGGCTGCGGGCATGCCGACCGTCATCTACAGTACACTGACTGTAGATGAGTAGCTCATACAAACCCACTCCAAAAAAATCCAAACTAACCCTTTAAATATGAAACTTAGCTTAGCTTCCCTTAAAGACTTGAAACAGAGGAAGACAGCTAGCTGGGTTCTGTCTGAAGGTAACAAAATCTGCCACCTGCATCTCCAAAGTGTAAAAACAACAATTTGTTGTTTCATAGAAGGTTACGTGCCAGACTTTTTCTTGGCTCTGAGCAGTTGCCGGGCAACCAGCAAAGGAAGTTACTGTGTCTAGCCAAGAAAAAAGGCACATAACCACCTGTAAAACCACAACTTGTTGTTGTTAGCTAAGCTATCAAGCTGCTGGATGTAGCTTCAACATGAGTGATGTATGAATCTTATCATGTAACTCTCATACTCTCTGCCCATGATGTTGAACTATTCCTTTAAAAAAATGTACTAATCTAACATGTGACAGTGTTCTTCACCCTGATGGCGGCCTTGTTGCAGCACACGCGGTTGATGGCCAGCCAGGTGGGCAGGTCCAGCAGGCTCTGCAGAACCTCCTCGTCCAGCTCCAGGTTGGTCAGCTGGCCCTCCCCCTTCAGCGTGCTCAGGTTGATCTTGTCCGGCGACAGGTTCTTAGCAAACCTGCAAAACACAGACGAGAAGCGCTGCTTTGAGCCGGGGAATATTTATAGAGACAAGTTCTTGGCAAAGTGACAGGCTGGCCAGAGAAAACCCCAACTGTTAGGCTTTGTGTGAACAGAGGGGGTGCCTGTCCAAAGCAACACACACTTCACTCTTTCAGTAACAGTTTGTCATGAAAATCAGCCAATATTGTTTACTGGGAGCCATTTTCAAACAAGCAGAAAAGCATTAATTTTAGAATGAATGTCCTCTTAACAGCACACTGCGTTTGTGCACAGCGAGGACAAACTGTACTCCATCCTCACGATAAGCGCCAACGCTCGACTTTACTTCACAGGTATGAGTCAGGAATGGCTGGCTGCACAATTAATTGAAATATTATCAAAATCGTAACATAGCCAGGTGCGATATCCAAACGGCAAAATGTGACAAAACAGTATGATAATGAAGTAGTGGTGCTGCAGAGCGCTCCTGACCCACAAATCTTGTACTCCAGATGTAAGAAAACGTGTTTGTTTGACACGGAACTCAACAAATGTCACATCATCATGATTGCAAAAGTTTTTTCAGTTTCAAATGAAAATGACTATTCTGATTCATCATAAATCACACCACAATAATATCTGTCAAAATAATCCCAATATGACTTTTTTAACCATATCGTGACCACTTGATTCATTATTGATATAACCTCGCTGTCATGCACTGACAGTATGTTGTAGTGATTCTGTGTGTTCAGTCTATTTGCGCTTCAGCTTAAGTAAATAGACTTGAACACACAAACTTAACGTCCGTGACCTAAGTGTTTTCTGCCCTTGCAGTTTGATTATTGGTTAATAGTTAGCAGAGTGACCAGATCCTAAATGGTTTATTGACCTGTGCACCAGTCTAATAGAACCTCTTAGAACAGGGATAGTATTGATTTCACATTCACGAGCTGTCAAGAGCCACTCAGCCTTGATCCTGTGGCATGTAGAGGTGCAGAACACCGGTTTTTAAACTATAACATGTTTAAAATCCCGAGAAATGTTGGTTTCTGGTTGCTGAACAATGCAGTGAGACAAAAATAGCTCTTGAGTAGCATCAGATCTAAGCCAGGAAACAGTATTTTAATAAACAGAATCACTTCATTTAAACACACATATGCAGTTCAGGTAGGCTTAACCTTGTTACCTACTGTAGTTAATCTCTCACACACTTAAAGTGTGTATCTGAAAGTAGGCCAGATCAAAGCTCAGTTTAACAACTAACGCACATTCCCGACAGAGAGACCTGATTATCATGGCCATAACCAAAGATTTATTATTTTACTGCCCTACTAATTTAGATATACCCTGTAAGGAAGGTGTGTGCTCATAAAAGTTTTTCCACATCAGTGGCAGTGCAATACCTGATTTTTTTGGCACTGATATAACAATTCTTATTTTTGGGGTAAAGGAATAATAAAGCAAATATACAGCTCAAGGGCAGGATCCGTAAAGATGAAATCTGGGGCACACGGGTATAGTAAAAAGCTTTTAATAAGGTCGAAAAGTTTATCTTTGGTTCCTTCCTTACTTGTAGGATGATCCATTATATTTTTCTCAGGATACACTTGTCTTTTTTGGGGGATATTTGCCATTGTTTTACAGAGATGGTAGCCGTGACTAGAAATGGGGTGAAGGAGTTGGGGAAAGACCATTCATATCGTGGTATTTCCAACTTGTTAAGGTATTGGAAACATACTGTTATGCACAGCAACAACAAGCAGGCTGAAAGCGAAAGAAACACTGCTAAAAAATATTTGTCAGTCTTGGGTCATATGATCATGAACACTGTTATTCCAAGAATATCTTCTAATAATGTGATAACATTTTAGGGCAGTATCGTCCACTCCTACTGGCCGGACTCAAAACGGTGCAAGAAGTTTATAGTTCAACACCAGGTGCTGGACTGAAGCAAAAGTCAAAAATACAAAAACAAAGTCCTCACACTCAACTCAAACATTGCAACTCCAGGGACTGATATCTGATAAACCAGCTAAGTAAGCGAGTTTCAGGACCAATATCCCTCCTTATATCAAATGCCCTTTCTGAAATAAAGTCACCGGTGCAGCAAAGAGACCATTTGTATCATCATCTATCAAAAAGTGGTGCTTTATGATAATGGAGCCACTCAGTAGTTGGACATTTTGCACAGAGACGAAGGTTTTTGTTCTGATGGTCTTCACTGATGGAGGACTATCTAAAAGGTGCAAAGAGACTTGGTATCTGCACTGCGAGGGAAACTTTGCAAAGTGAGCAATGCTTTGTGATTCAGCGGCCCACATTTCAAATGATTCACTCCGTCAAATTCCTGCCTCTTTCCGCTCAACACCTTGTCCTGGCAGCGTCAGATCCTTCTCTAATTCAACATCCCCGTAAATTATTCAGCGGTAGGTAGCGGCAGACATAAACAGAGACTCGGCACGGTGGGACAGGACACAAGACAAAAAACCACCACTCTCTCACAAACAAAAACACAAATAATATCGTGTGCACATGCCCTCACATGGGCATACACACACTCAAGAGAGAGAAACTCTTGAGAGATGGATGTTGTTGCTGCTGGAGCGTCTCAGCCATGTGACCAGTGAAATATTCATCCCTGCTGCTGATCAAGTATCAAGCAGCTAGCCAGCTAACTTCACTGGCTGTTTCTCTCTCACTCCTTATCTGGCTCCTCCGTCTCCCTTGGGCTACCTCTCGCTTCCTCTCCCCTTCTTACAAAGTCATGAATAAACCAATACCGTAGTCAAATAATATGCCGTTGATCAGCTGTCTAACAGCAAGTGTGCTAACACTAAATAAGCTCAAATACACACAGAGACAGATCCTACTCAATACTGAGAATATCAGCAAGAAGCAGAGGGTATAAAGTTCACATAAACGTCATCTTTCCCTTTCATCTCGTCAGTCATTATTCCAGTCAGAAGGGGCCGAGCTGACCGGACCAAATGCAGGACCATAAAGACATTAGGACTGGCTACTGATTGCAGATAAAACTTAAATTGAACTACTGAGCAGCAAAATCCATACCCACCTTCCTGTTTGCAAAAGTTAGTTTTAACACCTTACTCATGTAAAAGATCATAATCTGTAGTTGGGTTTTTCCCAATTAGGTCAGATAGAAATGGTGCAAAATGTCAATCAATGTTTCCCAAAGCCCAAGATGACCTTCTCAAATGTCGCGTTTTTCCCTTAACCAAAAGATATTCAGTTATCGCTCACAGAGGAGTAAACAAACCAGAAAATATTCACATTTAAGAAGCTGGAATCGGAGAATTTCTTTAAAACTGATTATCAAAATGGTTGGAAATTAATCTAATAGTTCAACTACTCAGGTATTCGTCGCAGTTAAAAATGAGTCATGATCACATAAACAATATCATCGGTTTGTTGTTCCTCAAGCTCAAACAGAAAACATAGTTTTTTTGTGTGTAATTCGGCCAAAATCATCTTCAAGAAGTCTCCAACTGCAGGCTGATCTTTCAACTTTTTCCCATAACCACAAAGCACTGAGGGCAGACTTCAGTCCGCCACTCTTTCTGCTGATGTCTGTGGATCCTGTGAAATGGAAACAGGGAGACTCCCGGTGTTTTCCTTCTCTGACCGACGGTGCGTTCGTGGCGCAGCCTGATGACATCAGTGCCAGAAAGAGAGGAGCCTGAGCGAAGACGGCCAATGTGACTCAAACAGACGACCAGCTTGTTTTTTTAGCAACCGAGACCGTGGCAACGTAACAAGAGAAAGAAATAAAGACAAAGAGAGACAGAAAATAAAGACAGAAAAAGAAAGAATGAGAGGAGGCATCCTCAGGGAACTCCTCTGGGATTTAGGAATGTGGTTTTCCAGAAAAAGGATCTGGGATGTTACCACATTATTTCCTGCCAATTCTCATCTGACCAGGCAGCAGGCCGCTTGGCTCGACAACAAGAAACAGAGAATGTGACATTTAAATAGGCCTCTAAATATTTCACTTGCCCATTCAGCGTCAAGAGAAGAGTGTAATGAGTCTGCAACAGAAAAAGTCTGATAACTCTTTTCAGTAAGGTCAGTGTCCCAGAATGGATATCAAGGCTCTTCATAGGCTAGTTGAAGATGCTTGTGGTAACCGTGGCACATTAACAAAACGCATTTTAAAACAACACACAAGCCCCTCTAATATTTCATATGAAGCACGTTTAACTTGCTTTCGATTGTCTTGTCAGAGATCATGACTTTTTATATATATCCAACTTTACTGCATTCCTGTTAGAGGACAGCAGCACTGCAGCACTTGGAGGCCGACTGCCTGCAGTGTGGGTGTGTTGGTAAATCAAACAGAAACCTTAAAACAACCCGACCTAAAAATAACACCCACACACAAGCACAAACCTTTTCCTGTTCCTTCTAACAAGTTGGCGTTGTCTCCCTTCTTTACCAAATATTCACATTCAACAACATCGTGTTGAGGAATCTCCTTTTGACGGAAGATGGACAACGTGAACATGACCCGACTGTCCTTCTTCATTTTTTTTCCTAGTTTAACACAGTCCTTCACTGGCAAATCTTTCACCTCTGTTATTTTAAGATGTCTATGATGCTATAAAAAGTGTAATCTGACCAAGGGCTAGATAATGGCGTGCTTTGGTTTCACATGTGGTAAAGGTGACAAAATAAAGCCGGAGGTGTTTCAACCAAAAAGGTCAAAGCTACAACATATTAGTTTTACATTTTGATGCCATTGGTGATGGTCCTTATCATAATAATGACATTTATTATCCTTCTATAGACTTTACACTTTATAATTTATATAATGATTGTGTTTTCTACCATTACTGCATATTACTCAAATACTCTACTTAAGTACATTTTGAGGTACTTTACTTCAGTATTTCCATTTACAGCTGTTTTCCTTTATTGTCTCAACTTTTCTGCTTTATGACAACAACTGGAAAACATTACGCAGCCCTAACAGTTATTAAAAAGACTGAGTCATCTCTAAGTTATCATCAAGAGGGATTACTTGAATTACTAGCCTACATACCAGCACAGGTGCAAAACACACATCTAAAGCTTTACACATAACACACAAACTCCTACAAAACACCTCCACACACGCCAATAGGGACGACAATACACCAACGCGCAGGCAGGCAACCTGTCTAAGTGAAGGGAGTTTATATTGGCAGCGAAGGCCCCAGAGTCCTGGAATATTCATGACCCCGTGGAGACGAAGAAAAGGTTAGCGTGAAGGTGAAAACAATCCAAGAACCACCATAGCAGAGGACGCCCCGGCCCAGAGGGACCCTGGTCAAATGTCGACGTTGCACACAAACACACACACGCACGTATTTCACAGCTACACAGTGATGAGACACCCACAGCTAGGCACTCAGTCATGACTCATGCCATAATAGCCTTCCCACCAGCAGTGAGCGATAACACGGGGAATAGTGGAGTTCATCATCATCAGCATCACACTGCTAGTGCAGGATGGAGAGAGTCGGGCCTGAAGAGGCTCATCACGACAAACACAACAGCAGAGATGGATTCATCTCTCTCACCCCAAATGGCCACTAAAGCTCCACTGATGGAAAAGTGATTTGTGCACACAATGGAGAGCACGTTCATAATACTGGTGTTACAATCAACCTCAGCTGAGTCAGAGTCGAAAATGGTTCCCAAAACTAAGCTGACTCCACTTTACTGATTGAAAATGTGATGGAGGAAATTCTTGTGGGAACAGTTGGCGTTCCCAAGATTTCTGATGATGAATAAAACATTGTTATTACATGAAATAAAATGCTCAAAGCACCACTGGCAAGATGAAAACCGAGTATTGAAATTCAACGTTCAACATTACCTCTGTGGTGCACATTATGATGCCAGTTGGTATGAAAAAACATTTGTAATTTCTTTTTTTGTTATAAAGTAAACAAGTGAACACAAGCCCCTTTCATACAGCCTGTTCCAGGCGGAAAATTGCAACTTTACTCCGCCACGGCGCTCTGTATGTAAGGTACTGAACATGTCAATGGTTACAGCGTCGAATTGTGTGAGCCAGCAGGATAGGACACGGTGTTACATGCTGATTACGCGCTGTGTGCGCGACCCACAACAGGAGGTTTAAGCAGCAGCTCGCAGCAAACTCAAGAAAAAGAAAAGCAAGCAAAATGTCTGAAAATTGAGAAGACAACGAGATCCGCCACATAACAGGGATGATAACTGATTGTTATTGCAATGTTATGTTGTTGTTTAAAAAGTGCTGCCCAATCTAAAAATCACACACTGGGGCGACTTGGTGCTATATTTTTGGGTTGTGGACAAAACCACACATTCAAGGATGTCATCTTGAGCTTTAGGACACACTTAGCCATTTTTTTTATATTCTATAGACTAAAAAACAAATCAATTAATCAGGAAAATAATTGACAGAGTCATTGACAATGAAAACAATCGGTAGTTGCAGTCCTATTACAGCGTTTTGACCTGTTTTCTTTCCTGACATATGTTGCCACCATTTGTTGCGTTGCTGCCATCGCCCCGACTTAACCCCAAAACGGACCTCACATTCCAGCCTGACCATAAGCATAATCTCCGAGGTCGTGAACGCTGTCCATTAGAAGGTAGTGATAATCCTTTCATACTCAGAGACCTGTTCGGTGTACATTTGTGTGTAATAGCTTCACCTTACCCACATCAACAAAAAAAAAATCCCCCTCTGACACTCAAATTTTCTACATTCCCCAGTGACTGAGGATGTGAGTTATGCTGACGACAGCCTGCAGGACTGTGGAGCTGCGGTCTTGTGACATTAATAAGCAGCCATTCACTCTGTAATCAGGAAGGTATGGAAAGCATAGGTAGGGGTCAGTCCAAAGAAAAAATACACTCTTGAGGACCCCAAAGTGCGTGTGCGGCATTTTCTGGTTCCTTCAGAGCAAAAATAAACTCTTGCAACATCACTTTAGATGACTTTTAGGGGGGAGAAGTTTCCAGACATGAAGTAGATCACTGCGGATGTCCTGCATAATGGGTTGTTTCCATCGAGCTCAGTACTTTTTTCTGTACCACTGGTAGCAAACCATGCAATATTGAGTGTATGTCTCTTTCTCTTGTACTTTTACTGTGAATGGTTTTGTTTTGATGCAACAAACCATTATTTTCATTGTCAAATAAACTGTGGATCATTCTCTTGATTAAGCAATCAGTTGTTTGGTCTAGAAAATATCAGAAGAAGGTTAAAAATATGTTGATCAGTGTTTCCCAAAGCCCGAGAGGATGTCCTCAAATGTCTTGTTTTGTCCACAACCAAAGGAATTTACCATCATAGAGGAGTAGAGAAACAAGAACATATTCACATTTCATTTCCCCTAGCTGTTTTACTCTGTCCTTATGTGTTTGCAATGTTTTTTATGGATGCAGTATTTGATTTGCTGCTTTTCTCTGCTTTAAATCTTTGTATACTGATTATCTTTGGACTATAAACTGTTTGACAGACAAAACAAGACATTTGGAGACGTCACCTTGAGCTGTCTTACCTTTTTTAGACATTTAAAAATGGTTGACAGTTAGGTACAGCCCTTAACCCATGTATTTAATGTCAAGATAAGAAATAGAAAGTCAAAGCAACACATTTTAGGAGTTAATAAAGAGAGGAAAAGTAGACGGAAAGCGAGCGTGGAAAGATGGAATAAGGAAGCGAAGTGAGGAAGAAATTGGGTAAAGTAGGGAAGAGGGAAGAAAGGAAGACATTCAAAGTCTCCTTTTCCATACAGCGCTCCATTTGGGAATGTTTTCGCTCCGTCATTCATACCAAATTTGACTCTCAGTCCTCATCTGGAACACCTGGATTTAAGCCACTGTATCAGAATATCAATCAGCTGCATGTTCCTGCTCTCCAACCGTCTCTGACCTTTCACTTCCCCATCAAAGCAAGAGAAACTCTCTCTTTTGGGGGAACAAAGTAGAGAAAACGTGACCAAGTATGTCTAACTGTGTTTAGCCATTTCACCATGCATCTATTTGTATACTGTACGTGTGTGCGCGAGTGAGTGTGAAACATGATCTGTCTGGCTGAGGGCCAGGACTCCTGTCGATAATCTAAACCGGCCTGTAATGCAGACAAACACACACCTTGACATCTAGTCACCCCCAGGGGCTACCTGGGTTCGACCCTCTGTCAAGCACTTCATCGATACACTCTCACGTCACGAAAAAACACAGAATGACTCGAGCTGCGACAATTAGTTTATTAAAAGAAAGTTAGTTGTCAACTATTTCGACAATTGATTAATTGTTTCAGTCGTTTTTCAAGCATAAATGTCAAACATTTGCTGGAGAATTTGCTGCATTTCCGTGTCATTTATGACAGTAAATGAAGAGTCTTTGGGTTTTGGACTGTTCGTTGGGGGAAAGAAGCAATTCAACGACGTCATTCTGAGCTCTGGAGAACTGTGACTCAAAATCTTTTGACATTTTATAGACCGAGCGATTAATCGTGAAAATAATCGTAAATTGGAGCCCTGCCGACAACTCCAAAATGTCACTCACTGTTAACAAACTAATCCTTGCACATGAAGAGTCACACAAGCTTCTTCCAACAGCTCCCATTGTACAAAAAGGCCCTCTCAACTAGTTTAATATGTCTCACATGCCTCAGTGCACTTGTCTTGGCCAGAGGAGGAACAGCCATTGCAGACTTCTGAGTCAATGAACTGTGAAGATGTGGTGCAGCCTCTCCTGGTCACAGACTGTATTCTACAGCCGTGTGCCCTCTGCAGCTGTTCAGCATGGAGGCCGAGCTGACATGTTGACACCCACAACATAACCTGTAGGTGTGTGTGCACACCTACAGAGTGGATGAATAAGCCTGCGAGTGGTGCGAGCTATTCTTGGCTGGTGCTGATGAAGCAGCACGAAACGGCAACCGAGCACTAAAAGTCTAAACCATCCTCGAGATAAACCACTCACGCACGCACGATGATAATCTACTGTATTTGCAGCCATATAAACGGTGATTTGGCATTCTGACACCAGCGCTTTCACTGTGACATCACAACACCAAACCGAGCAGGATTGGCTGACGGACAGGTCAGCTCCCACCGCCCAATGCCCGGCCAATCAGGGCAGGACAAAGAAGATCAGATGGCAGGCCTAAAGACAGATGACATCACGACTCTTCAAGTCATTTCCTGTCAATGGTGATGCTAATGCTGCCGAGGGCATGCACAGTCATCTACAGAAACACTTTCATTCAACACACACACACACACACAGACCGAGCACACGGAGAGACACACACACACAAGTTAGAGTACGAGGACAATGAAGGGCATGCCACTCACAACACTAATCTTGGCTGCGGCATTGTGTACAATTATGAAGGACAAAGCAATCCTAAACATCGTTAACCAGTGGGTGACTAATTGATCACAAATCAGTCACCACAAAGACGGTCTCTCTTTGTGCTTTACACAAAGACAAAGCTGTCCACCTGCATACTGATGATGTCTAAAGACTTAGTCATCAGTGAGCTGCATTAGAAATATGACAGCTGTCAGTCCACCTTTCAGTTTCATTATAGAGCCTCTTGTCATTTCACACATTGTTCAAAGGTGTGGATGTGCTCCTTGAGGTCATTAGCAGGTTTGGTGCTGCATGTTTCAAGCTCTCTCTCTGAAACAAAACAAGGAAGTAGTCCATTGAAAGTCCCTTGAGGGACAGTGGAAAATGCTAAATAATAGATGTAAAATGGGTCGCGCTGAATGCTGCACATAACAGCAAGACATTAGAAAAATAAATGGGGCCTTACACAGCAAGTGGTAGCACCATCAAACAGATCCTGAACCAATATTACACTCATTTATCTCCTGGTACATGAGAGGGTGACACGAAATGCTATCAAATAGCTTTAATAAAGGTGACTATAGGAAATGTCGCTCTCTAGATGATATTGTGTTGTGTGCCAAGTGTCTATGGAGGTGTGAAGTCCAGATAAGCAGGGTTTAAATCCGTGAAAACAAACCTGCCCAAGCAGTCATCAAAAATAATTATGTCAAATTAAACTCTACTTATCTCCCAGTTAGGGTTTATGTCTCTGTGTTTGTTAGCTACCGAAAGCTGGAAGATAATTTGCCTTCAGAGGACGACTGAGATTGTTTTAAACAATCTGACTCAACCAACAGACTGGTTCAACCTGCTAAGGCAAGTGTTTAGGGATTAGCTCCTCACCAGCTAGCTTACACCCGAGTTAGCAAGTTAGCTGACTAGCCACGTCTCGGGTCAGTGAGGGTTACGTCAACTGAAAACGCAACTGACAGTCTGACAGACAACAGGGATGTGCGCTAACTTCCTAAACCAAAAGAATAAACATCCCCATCCGTGTTTAACAAAGAGTACAATTCGTTTTGGTTTCGTCTGAAACCTTAAACTAACATTTTTAAGGCTAGCTAACGCCTGTCTGACAGCTGAGTCCCTCCGTCGCCCTTTTCTCTCCACTCCCTGTCTGCTAACGTCAAGCAGCGTTCAGGACTGACCTGGAGAGATGCTTCAGGATCTGCTTCTTGATGAGCCCAGCCATGGCCGCACGAATCCGATATCCGAGCCGCCGCCGCCGGGTGTCTGAGCTGTCTGGCTAGCCTGCTAGCGTAACCGCTAGCTTATCCCACTCGAGGTATAAACACACAGCTCAAATTCTCATCCCCGTGTCAGTCTTCATTTTAACGGTGTTCCCGCGTCATTCTCTGGGAGATGAGGGAGCTGGGGCGGAAAGACGGCATTTCACACGTCCGAGGGAGAGCTGGGCTCGGAGACAAAGCATATCACGTTAGGCCATTTCATGCAGATTTACTGATAAAGCTCCAAAACGGTCCGGATCTCTGCAATATCATACACCGAACACCTGGACAGCGCGTCGGAGGAGCAGCGTCTGTTGTCACGGCGTCTGGGCGGGGCGTCATGACTCATTCACGGTCTGCTCGGAAACCCCGCAATTAAAAGATGTGGGTGAGATAAAGATCGGCATTTGATACTGGAATCATTTATACTTGAGGGGGAAAAGCATGTTATTATCCGGAAAAGTTTTAGTTTCAAATGAGACTCTTTAAAATATCGCTTATATTATGTCCTATTAGTCCATTTAATGTTGTGAAATGTCTTTCCTTCACATAACAGCAGAAAGTAGAATTTACCTATTTTGGGACTGCACCTTGAGTCTAACCTTTTGGTATGGCCTTATCTTAATTAGGCTTTTTTTAACAAAGAAAATAGATCCTCAGTTTAATTTCATTTCAATATGTTATTTGTTATTTGTTCTGATGTAATACAATGTCTGTGAATAAAAAGTTGTAAAACCCAACTTTACTATCTTAACATCTTTCCTAAACTTCTACCTGGATACATTAAAACAGAGCAGAACACCAAAGCTGTGAAAAACATTGCCTTTTGTGCCAACTTATTATTTTTCTTTATTCATTTAATTTACCTACTTTTTCTTATTATAATTTGTGTACTCACTCAAGCAAACATACTCCTGATGCTATTTGAAATTGTCAACCTGTTTTTGTCAATAAAGTTGCTCTAAAATTTGCAATACCTTAACATTTTTCTCTTCTGGGTACTTTGTTGATTTCGAATAAAGTTTGAGAGAGAACACAAAGGCCCTTTACACTGTTAACGCTGCTATTAACTGAGTAATGATCCATAATAATTAATTATATATAGAATTTTATTTAATTATTTACATTTATTTATTGTTTATGAATAATAGTTTGACATTATATCTATGTGTACATAACCTAATGCCCTGTCGATGTGGCTTCAGACTTCTATCTGCCTTGTAAGTGTTTGCTTTCACTATAAAGTGCTCCTTTAGTGCCATCTAGCGTTTAAACCAATGTAAACATGCTTTGCTCTTTGGAAAAGAGCACTAATAGACTGATTCTTTCATCAGATGCTCAGAGGGCAATTTTAGTAACAAATTTTGCATGCATGGATGTTTTCTTTTTATTGGTGGTAGGCACTTTGTTAAAAATAGGAATAACCATTATATATTAAAATATACCCCAGAGAAGCATTGGACATGATGATACCAGAAAAGTCCTACAGAAATATGATATTATAAAAACACAATTGTAAAATGTATTTATTTACATAATTAATATTTACATAAAATATATAGAGATAGGATAAGATACAATACGATGTGACTTCACTGAGCTTTCACTGGAGAAATTCACGTGTAGTATAAGATACACACTCCTTACATAGCCTTCACAATATTCATATTTATACTCTTTCAATATCTGTTGTATTTATTATTATATATGATATTATTCTATCATATATGAACCAGCTGATCAGTCTGTATGCATATCCTTATGCACAGTATATACTTCTTTAAGTATTTCTATATTTTTATACAAACACACCCCTTATATTTACATTTTTACAGTGAAATTATCCTCTGCAGTTATGTTTATATTGTGCAGCTATCCTGTGCACATTTCCTGCCAATCTAAGTCTCTGTGCAGTTATATTTATATCATTTTATACTCACAGTACAACTCTCAGTCATATCTGTATATATGTTTTTTCTCTTCTATTGTCTTTATCTTGGTTCATTTTTATCTATGATCACTTGTTTTCCCTCTTGTCTCAAAAGATCTTCATCTCATCTCTACTCGCAAACAATTTAAGGGGCACAAAACATTATGAAATCACTTTTTAATGGAGGAAACTAACTTTTTCCTCCCTTTCACCGTGGAGAAGCTGACTTCAGCTGCTGTCTCACTGTGTGGGGATGTGATCAGGGGGTTTAACAGCAGCCTGCAGCACCGAGACTTCAGCTGCCACGTATGAAAAGGAGGAGCAAACTCGAGGGAAGGAACAGCCCCTCCCTGTGCTGCTCAGCTGGGACGCTTGCTGAAAGTTTGCATCAGTTTTTCAGAACTGAATCAGCATTTATGAAAGTGTGTTACAGTCGCCAAAACGATATAATAGACAGATTTATGTCAGTAACACCCAGATTCATTAGGTTTAGACCCCTTCTGTCCTGCTATTCTATCAAATCAAGTGACTTTAAAGTTAAAATAACCTAATTTCATGTTGGAAGTTTTTGGAAAAACTCAGTAAAGTAAAGTTTTTTTGGCACCACAGAGATGCTTCTGCAGAAACGCCCCTCTCGTCTTTGGGTGGAAAATGAAAATAAAGTTGTGGATCTAGCTTCTGGTGTAAAAATAGAGCAAAATCCCCAATCGTGCAAGAGCAGTAGAAGTAATTCATTGTTTCATGCTGTTTAAAGTCGTCAAACTGGACCCTCGCAGAGCCTGGACTACATGGGACAGCCCCCATCCGCATACCTCGACGCACAGAGCCCCGTGGAAAGACACGACGCGCTCCCTGATACGCTGCTGCTCCGGTTTGTGGGCCTGGACTGGAAACATCCTCCATCCACGACTGCAAAAAAGAAAAAGAAAAAAAAAGGAAAAAAACCCAGCACTCACTTACACTCCCACATCACATCACACACAATCTCAGCGAGCTCCCACACTGAAGATGACTGCGAAAAACCGACACAAGAGCAGCTCCGGCGAGAAGAGCGCCGCGTCCAGCCAGGATGATGCCGCGTCGAAGAAAAGCCCGAAGATCAGCAGCAGCAGCAGCAACGGTAGTAACGGGGTGAGTGGCCCCGCTCCTCAGGGGCCACCGCGGTCAGGGAGCTGCCTCGGTCTGGTAGCCTCCACTTTGTTTTATATCGCGTTGATAGGCGCTGTAGGGGTTGCTGCTTTCTACTTGCAGCAAGTCCTGGAGGAAATGCGCCAGGCGAGCGCCGGGCAGGAGGAGAGCGCACGGCTGAACGCGGAGCTGGGCAGTAAAATGGACAGCGTGGTTCAACAGGTAGGTGGAAAAAATGACATGAATCAATGGGGAAAAGTTGTGCGAGTGACAGAAGTAACTTTAAACCACTTGTAGTTCATGCATTATTGTTTGTTTTTGTTAGAGATGGTGACTTTGTGTACCATTACATAACTGTCCATATGATGTACTGTATGTTCTGGTGGGGGGTGGGGTAGGTTAGGTGAGCCACAGTGATGGATTCCTCGTTTTCTCCTTAAACTTTTTAACTGAGCAGAAGTCCAACAAGTAGAATTAAAAGTGTCAGACTTGGTGACAATGAATCATTTCTACATTTTTAAATATTTTCTTGTGTTTTCTTTTGTTTGAGAAGAACAGATGCACAAGGAAGATAAGGATGAGAGCACACTTTGTTCTATAAAGTGCATAAACTGGAGCAAACTAAGCAAAAATGTCTGATTTTGAGTCTCTTTTCCACTAGTGAAACTGGATAAAGAAGTGCCCATGTAAACTAAAGCATATAGTTGAAGTTCTCTCCTGTTTCATTCATTCTTTCCTCATTTCTGTATCGATGTTCTCCAAGATAAAAGTAGGCTCTGCACCATGTATAACCTGTCTGATCAACACTCAGGATCTAGTAGCCTGCAGCTATGTACCATCACTGACTTGAGCTTTATGATGACTCATCTCTATTCATGTAAATGTTCAGATGAAACACGTTTGTCGTGTTAATTTATTCTGGGTTGGGTGTGACTTAAACTCTAAAATAGTTCTAATACCAACAGCAGAACTGAGGACTGATGATTACATTTTAAAAAATTCACATCTTTACCCTTTTCCTGCACTATCTTATGATATATGACATATTATGGGCTCATTTAGGGCACTTCTGTGTAGAGCTGCAGTGGTTAATCAATAAATCAACTAGTTGTCAACTATTAAATGAATCAGCAGCAACTTTGATGAACAATTAATCAGTTTGAGTCATTTTTTAAGAAGGAAAAAAGTCAAAATGATTGACTGAATGATTCCAGCCTCTCAAATGTAAATATTTTCTGGTTTCTTTACTCCTCTCTGACACTAAACAGAATGTCTTTGTGTTGCGGACAAAACAAAATGTTTGAAGATGTCACTTTGGGCTTTTTTCACAGTTTTTTAACATTTATAGACTAAATGATAAAAATGGATGGTTAAAATGGATAAAAATGCGCTGATTCTGTATGTTTCCCTTCTTGCACAGGTGGAGTCTCTAGCGAGTGTCGTGGACGGGCTGGAGTCATCACTGAAGATCACGCGGGTGGAGCTGGAGGGCTCCATCAGCCGCATGAAGAGGGGCGAGGTGGAGACCAGGAGGGTGGAGGAGGCCCTCCAGAGGCTCCAGAACGATCTGCTCAGGGACCTCTCAGAGGGCATCAGCGAGGTGAAGGAGGCCCGGGAGAGGGACTTCTCCTCTCTGGAGAAGACTGTGGAGGAGCGTCTGGCCGAGGCGAGTCAGTCCATCAAGGCCAGCGTGTCGGAGTTCACCGAAGCTCAGGGCGACGCGCAGAGCCAGCTGGCTGACCTCAAGGCCCGCCTGGGCGACATGGAAGACCCTGCCCTCATCAAACAGGAGCTCACTGCTATCGTTGATGCTGTAGCTGAAATCAAAACGGCCAAAGAGGCTTCTGACTCCTTGGCCGACTCACTCAGGGAGCAGATCGGTGCTGTGAGGGCAGAGCTCCAGACTCGTAACCAGGAGGTAGCCTCGCTTTCTCAGGAAGTTCAAACAGTGAGGTCAGTGGTGCAGGAGACCGTTGGGAGTCTGAGGCAGTCGCTGTCTGAAGCTGAGGCCGACGTCCAGGCTCTGAAGGACAGAAGCGAGACACTGGAGAGCAGCGTGGAGCAGGCGGTTGAAGCTGCTCGTAATGCGGAGGGGAAGGCGAACGAAGCAGCCGCTCAGGTCAAGAAGCAATCAGACGACCTAGAAGTCAGAGTCAAAGCATCAGAGGAGAGCGGAGACTCACTGTCTGCATCGGTGTCAGACATCAGCAGCAAAGTGGAGACGCTGCTCACCAAATACGACAGCCACGAGAGCACTCTGGCTGCTCAGGAGCAGGCTGTGAAGAGTGTCAAAGCGGGCTTGGAGGAGAAGATGGAGGCGCTGAAGAGCAGTTTGGTGGAGCTCCAGTCCAACATGGCTGCTGTGGAGGGCTTCGATCAGCAGGCGAGGGACTTGGAGGAGAGGCTCAGCGCTCTGGAGGGCAGCAGCAGCAGCGTGAAGCCAGAGCAGCTGCAGAGCTTAAAAAGCATGGTGGCCGGCTTGGAAGAGAAAGCAGCCAAGCTAGAAGGCCACGATCAGGCGATTGCTACCCTTCAGAAGGCCCTGCAGGAGACCACACGGACACTGGCCGACATATCCAAAGCTAAGAAGGGGAAGTAGGTGATTTTACATGAGCAGAGCGACATCAGGTTACCAAAAAAAGGACAATAACGCTTCCTAAAGGGTGAACATAACCCACTTTTCCTGTTTTCATGAAGAATTGGTTCTTAAACTTGATAGTTGATGTCATGATGTTGCACATTTTGGTAGAAAAGTAGCCAATGTGAGGAGAAAAGCCGGACTGCTGATCTGTGAATTCAAACCCAAACTCATCTGCACTGTATTTTTTTTTTTTTTTTCTAATGTTGTCTTTTGTTAAGTTTTACCCTCAAATGCTGTTTTTTTAAAAACCAACTGAATGCAATAATGATGAGCTCCTTTTGAGCACTCCTTTGTTTACTCACTCCTTTTTTTTTTCTACAAGAATAAAAACTCTTGTTGACTCAAAAGCTGTGAAGAGTTATTTCTCGCCTTTACTGTTAAATCACGGGTGACACTTTGATTGTGTGGGTGTGAATGTAAATTTGCAACTACGTAGGCGTGATATCTCCAAAGGGAGGCATAAATCTTGTTAAATCCCAAATTGCATAATCTGTATTTTCCTACGAGGTTTGAATGCAACAAATAACCTCTCGATTCATCAAGCAGCACCTCAAGACATAAGGCACATGTCAAACTGAATGCCGTGTGCTTGGCTTACACAGTGACGGGTACAGTGTAATTTTCATCCCCCAGGTGTTCCTCAGAAATGTGCTTCCTTGCTCAACAACTTGTACGGGGGCTTCAGAGTGATCTATTTAGCTGGAAGGCACTCGGTTTACGGCCAAGATGAAATACAGGTTCACAGGAAACAATAGGTTCAGGCTGGGATGAGATAACTCTCTGAGGAGAGGAAAGACACTGAAACTATCAGCACCCAGGGGGGAGGGCGTCTCTGGGAGACCCATCTCACAAGTCTGAGAGTAGATTTGCATTGGCTCGATACACACAATTGTTTCAAGGCAAACTGCGAATTCAGTTTGGGCTTCCTTGATAAAATAGATTAGACTTCTGTCAATCGATGTTGAACGGTTTGTCTCAACTCAGTCAAACTCTACCACCTTGAGTTTACATGCTTCCACAGACCAGTTAAATTGCTGATCCTCAGCTTTGGCCTTGAATAATGGCCAAAACATTTTTTGCAGATGTCACAGTGAAGTTAACCTTTGACCTTTGGGGAATGAAATGTCATCACTTCACCAGTTTATGCTATTAGACATTTTTTGTAGAATTTTGTCACAATTATCATATGAATTGTTGAGAAATAGCCAAAAATTTGACCACCAGCCTGATCAGTTCATCCTTGAACTGGATGTTTGTGTCAAAATTGAAGAAGTTCCCTCAAGGTGCTCTTGACATATTGCGCTCACAATGATGGGATGGACGGACAACGATAGTCTTGATGTAGTTTGCTGATTGTTTTAAGTCAGTTGCTTTTTTCTCTATGAACTTTTGTTTTAAATTGTTTGATTTATTTAAAACCTTTTATGCTGCCGTCTTGGCCAGGATTCCTCAATGGGAATATTCCTTGTACGATAAAGGTTAAATAAAAACATGTCAAACAAAAGTTACATCGTCACACAAAACTCAAAAGAAAAACCAAGGACATACAGTAGTCGTATGTGGAATCAGATCAAAGTGTGGCATCAGAATCTGTTTACAATATCAAAACAACTACCCGGTGAATCTCAGCCAAGTAGAACTAACATAGCTGCACAGGAGCCAAAAGGGAAACAATCCCATTGGCAAACTTCAAACCCAGGCTCCACCTTTTAGAAATGCTGACAAACCAGCTCCCAGCTTGTTTACTTTCATACTTTTAAATGCATTAGTGTTACCAGCTTTGTGCTTTAAGGCTGTACAGACAATCAGAGTGTGGTAGACAAAGTGTCATATTTATTTATTTTTTATTAAAAAGGTTTACTTCAAACAGTAGTATGACAGGTGTAAAGGCCAAAAGAAGAAATCCTTGATACGCTCCACTCGTCTGAGGTCGCTCATGTAGGCCTGTGCATCTCTCCTATATCAGATAAATCAGCTATTTCACTAACCTGTTTCGTGGTAACACTTAAATCTCCCTCTACTGCAGTGAGGTTAGCTAATGTCTGTCTGAGCTCAGCGATCTCCTGCTCTCTCTTAGTCAGCTCCTCTGCCAGTCTTCCTATCCGCAGAGTCAGATCTGACACCTGAGGCTCAAACGCCCCAAAGTCTCTCTTGATGGCAGCAACTTTTGGTTTCAGGTCGCTGGCAAAGGTCACTGTTCTTATCAGACGAGCTCTGCTGCTCTCCAGCTCCCTCAAACGCTCAGAGATCTGTTTGTCAGCGGCGGTGAGTTCAGGGACGCGTTTGCGGAGCTGCTCTATGGCCCGCGTGTTGCTCTCAGATGCAGATCGGAGGTTTGAGATCCGGTCGATGCTGCTGGCCAGCACGTCTCCGATACGTTTGACCATGCTGTGCTCCACCTGAGCGGTCTTGTCCTCCAGCTCACCCAGATGAGTCAGCAGAGACTCCAGCTCAGACTGCAGGCCGTCCATCCTGCGCACATCTGTCCTCACTGATGCAACCTACAGGGGGAATATGCATTCTGTTTTTATCTATGTTTTACACAGCATCTGAACTATTTCATAGACAAAATGATTCTGTAGCAGATTAATTGAACATTGAGTTTCCTGCATCTGGAATCACAGGTGGTGTGGAAAAAAGCCCTGACAACAAAACAATCTGACAGACCTTATTGCCGAAGTCCTTTGCGATGGCCGAGGTGCGCTCTTCGATCTGTCCCACGGCGGCTCTCAGTGCACTCAGGCTGTTCTGAAGCTGAGCTCGTTTCTCCGTCAGCCCTAAAGCCCACTCCTTCAGCCGGCTCACGTCCTGCTCGAAACCCTCCAGCTGAGGCTGCAGAGCCCCCCGCTGACCCCCGAGACTCTCCAGCATCGGCTGCACGCTCTCACACTGAAACAGGACACACAGGGCATGGATTGATAGATGCAAATGCTGTATGTTTGTGTATTCAGAAGGTGTTTAAAGCAATCATACATTATAAGACATTTTTTTCAGGTTATGTCATGAAAAACACAAAGTATTGCGCCAAAACAAATGTATACAAATGAGACTTTTTTTAATAAAAAAATGTGACTTTATTAAATAAAAACAGTGATGCAATGATTGCCATGATGTCAACATGTCTTCAAAAACATGAAGCTTTATTATAAATCTACAAAAGCATCTCCTGCAACAAATCAAAGGCATCACTGACAGAGATGTACCAGGTAGTTAGAGGCTGCAACAAAGGATTATTTTCATTGTCATAATCAATCATTTTCATATCATCGTAACACACAAGGTGATGCAAACAACAGTCCATCACTTAAAAGTATTACGTTTATTATTAAATATGAAAGAAAAACAGCCAATCTGCAGAGTTCAGAGGCTGGAACTAGAAAGGGTTGGAAATATTTTGCTAGAAAATTACTTTATAAGGATCGATTGACTGTTTGTTTCAGCTCTCAGGTTGTTACTTCTGGATAGGCCAGTGCAGATATTGTTTTATAGCGTTATCATTGCAAATGGCTGGCTTGAGAGTAATTGGTAAGAAAATATCAATACACTTGAATATTGTGATATTATGTTATATGATTTATTTTTAATAGTTTATATGCCAAACTGTGTGGTGGTTACTGTGACAAGCTTTTATTTTCTAAATTAGTTTACCTACAGATACCTTCGATATTGGTTCCTGAATTACACTTTTTTTGATATCAATATCAATAAATACGTTTTAACAAAAGATTACATTACACATACACTTGTGAGCGCAAGCGTGTCTATCTTGTGTTTTTCCTGCATGCCCTGAGACAGCCAATCACCAGCACTATTAGATCTTGGCACAACAAGCATGCTGCATGCTTATTGGCTCACTGACGCTGATGAGATTAACTCCTTAGGTAAGACATTTTTCTGTTCTTGATAGTATCTCAGATTGCACGCCGATAGTGCTATGATGTTGGATGTTACAGGAACTGTGATAAATACAAATGCTGAACTCGCTGTTCTGATTTAATAAAAAAGTAAACTTTTTTTCAATCAGATTGTATTCTTATGGTGTTGTTTTGACCCTTAAACTGAGTTTTCTTAAATTAGATTTAGAAAAATTGTAATATATTGAATTGTGACCCGTGTTTTGTGATACATAACAGATTGCCTTGTAATGTGGCATGTTTTTATACAGTTACTAAAGAAACCTGTAGGTGTCACTCCACATTAAACAAACATTAAAATACATTCTTGATTGTGCTTGTGTAATACAGTGCTAGTGTACAAGAGTTTATACTGAAATCAGGGAACTTTTACGCTATAAAACTGAGGTACACACTCTGACAAACATTAATACTGAACTTTGACAGCAAATATATATACAGGGCCGCTCCCTTTCCTCCGTTGACCCAAAACAATGACATCATTCAGTGAGGTCACCATAAAGAGGTTGAGCTGTCCCGTCCTCGTCAACTTTTTCCTCCCACTCCTCCTCCTCCTCCTCTATCCATCCTTCTCCCTCCAGAGTGTCGGAGTCCTTTTCAATCCTATTTTCCTTCAGCACCATGGTGAGTTCACGGACCGCCTCTTTAACCACAGACAGCTCATTCTTCATTTTCAGGATGCTGTTTTGAGCCTGCAGGGTGTCCAGCTCCTGTCTCATCTCCAGGATTTCAGTGAGTGCTTTCAGCATGCTGTCCTCAGTCCCAAACACTTGTAACGTCACCTCCTCCAGACGTTTCTCCATCCCATTCAGATCAACACCAAGCCTCAGGATGGAGCGCACTGCCTCCTCCACCTGCGGCAGGTGCTGTTCACATTCCTGCGCCCGGGGAATGTGCTCTTGGAGCTGATAGCTGAGCTCAGCCTCCTTCTTGCTCAGGCTGCTGATCTGCCCCTCCAGGTGGTGGATCTGCTTGGTGTTCCAGTCCAGCTGACCCTGCGCTCGCTTGATGTCTTCTTCCTCTGTGCGCTCCATAGCTCGGGCATTCCTCTTCGTGCTGTCCTCAAGCTCCTCCAGCTTCTCCGCCAGCGACCGGGCCCTCCGCTCAGCCTCGTTTACCCGCTCGGTGGCTCCAACATGAGCCTCCCTGGATTCGGCCTTGAGGGCGGCCAGGTCAGTGGTGATGGCGGCCAGACGCTCCTGCCACGTCTCCGTCACGTTGAGGAAGTGGCCGTTGACTGCCTGCAGGTCACGGGAGGCAGAGTTCTCGTCGGCCTGCATCGCCGCAACAGCCGTGTGGAGGGTGGAGATGTCCTGCTGGAGTCGTGTTGCCAAGGAGACGGTGGAGAGCGCCTCCTGTAGGTCATCCTCGGAGGCGGCAAGCTGCAGCCGCAACACAAAACAGGAGGGCTGTTTCTGTGGGAGCTCTACCGTCCTCAGTTTTCATATATAATAGATACAGTGCAGCATGCATACATGAAGATATTGTATACAATAGAAGTGAACTGAATTGAAGAGCACAGAAATGTGGATACTAGAGATGTAAGGACGATGCAAGAAGTAGTTTTTCTCATATTTTCAGAGAGCAAACAAAATGTAGCATGCAGAGGGTTTTATATGATGTGAGGCAGTTGTTCATAATCATTTGAGTTCACAACAAAAGCAAGGATACAAGAATAATATAGCACAGTTCCCAGATTTGTAAACACTCATTTACCCTTATTCATTCAACCTAATTGAAACTATCGACCCAAATCACAAATACTTAGTTACTTAAAAATTGAATTAAAAATTGAAAAACAAAGAATTCTTACATTTTTTACACATTAAAGTGTGTTTACAGGTGTTGGGGAGTACTACTGTGTATGTGAAAAAAGTAGTATAAAACTTTTTCCGGCTCCATGAAAGGCTGCATGTAATCTGATAAATTGCCTCCAGTGATGTCACTCAGTGGTTAAGTTGCATTATGGGTAATGAAGGCACCAGGTTTTGAAAAGGAAGAAGAATGCGTGGAATAAAATAAGCGATATCTTTGTTTCTGCTGTATCGATTTTGATCATTTTTTCTTAAACTGTCCATTAAGTCCAACAGTGATATAGGAGTGCAATGCCAGACCAGTGGACAAAATTGCCTGTTTTTTCTATGTTTTAAAACAAGTCCCCATCTACTTCAGTTGAGGACTCGGCAGCAGTGAAGCTCCGGAAATATTTTGTGGACTACGAAACTTCACCTGACTTTCCATCAGCATGGGGTTGAGTATATGAGGTATGAATTTTCATTTTTGGGTGAACTTTTCCTTTAATCCATAGCTAGTTGCTGCCCCTAGGGTGGACTGATAATGTTTTGTTTGGTGAAATGACCCTTTAGAGCTCCATCCATCAGGGCAGCTCCTCCACTTTGAATCACACGTACCTTTTTAGAAACCTTCAGGACTTCTTCCTCCATGTCGAACAGATTTGAAGTCTTCCCGTGTAATAAACTGTACTTTTCTTCAATTTTGGAAAACCTCTCGTTCTGCTGTAGCACCACCCTGAAGCCAAGAGACATGAACACTTTTAGCAGAGGACAAAAACCTCAGAAAATTCATGCAAATGTGAGGACAGTCGCCTTACCAGCTCAGACCTCCGCATACTGCCAGCGACAAAACGCAGATAATACTTCTGAAATCCAAACTCGAGGGTGGTTTACTTCCAGCTTCCGTCTTCACTCTCTGCGCTTCGTCTTTTCCGTTTGTAGTCGAGGTTTCAGACACTTCATCACTTGGTTTCTGTGACTTCTTCCTCTGCTTTACCTCAGTAGGCATTTTAGCACACTGGCACCTTTACTTTGAAGGAATGCAAGAGGCCTAACTGTAAAGTAAATAAATAAAAAATAAAGTCGAACCAACTATTCGTTCAGTTGCAGAGTAAAATAAAACACTTCTTTTACAGGTAAATGCATAATGTAGGATACTAAAATGGCGTAACAATCTTAGCTAACGGCTGCGTTTGGAGTATTTCACCGCTGTAACATCCCTTATCCCTGTTCCTTGGAAAAATGCCGCTTTCACGTGCTTTCGTAAACTCGTAAAAACGCACGCTAATAACGTATTTCTTCATAAAAAACACAAAACCTGTAACCCCTAGATTAATATTTTACCTTGTACGTCAGGTGACACAACTGCTTTAAACAAAAATTGCCATTTTCAGTCGCGTTTGCCAGTTTTTTTTAATCGTTAATAGCAAAACTCTCATAAATCCGACTGCGTAAGGAGCTACCTAAACGCCTCAGCCAGCCACGTAGGCGGCTGCCAGCTTTTCTCCTGAAGGAAGCCATGCTGGATTAATGAGGTCTTTAAAAGGACATTAATATTAATTAATCGACTAATTGATTATTTAATGGGCGTTTAAGTAATTTATCAAGACAAAAATATCCAACATCTCCTGATTTGAGCTTCTCCAAAGTGAGGATTTGCTGATTTTCTGTTTCATCACTGTAAACAGTGTTGTAAAAAGAAGTAAAATATTGTGTCAAAATTTTACTCTGGTAAAAGTGAAAGTCATCCATACAAAGTAAGTGAGTACTTGAGTAAAAGCCTTAAAAATATAAGACATTTGAAGATGTCCACTTGGACTTTTTGCTATTTTCTTCCAAACTAAACAAATCAATTAATCACACAAAGAGAAACACACATTTATGTGAAGTGTAGGCAAGAAAATGACCAGGCAAAAACAGGTTAAGCACAAGCCATTTATTTGGCAGGTTTCCAAAAAATCTTAAGATTTTGAATGTCAAAATAAGTCAAAACTTGATTATCAGTAGCTTTCTATAAATGGTAATTCATAGCCACATACAACATTGTATGTCACAGTTCTCAGCCTACTGTACAGTTATCTCTTATTCCATTATTATTATTAACTTAATGTATGGGTTCCAGCTGTCTTGTATTCAGGATGTGTAAGCAACTAACTACGAGGGCCATGCAAATTACACCAGCTACTATTCTTTCATGTAACAATATTCAACAGCAGAAGACACAAACAGTCTTACAAAGATCAACAAAATACAAAAATGGACACAACGCCAACGTAGAGGCAAAGGGTCAATCGCAATACAGTACATTCAAGCAAAAGCTGCCACGTGCAATTTCTAAAAAATTATGTGCAAAATAGGGTAACTAGAGGACTCCACGGTATTGCAAAATGAGGGTGCGATAATCAGAAATCTTTGGACTAAGGCATACAGTGATGGAGTAAACAAACTTTCACTCCGCCCTCTTCTTTTAGTGTATTCAACACCGCAAACTCCTGAGAAGCAAGAAAAACAAGTACAGAAATTGCTCAGTAATATAATCATCTTGTTCCCGATCAGGGCTGTAAAACCTCTAGTTTCTAAAAGTCTGCACAATTACATATCTGAAGTTACATTTTTAGCATCATGGCTAACTTTATCTGAATGCTAAAGCACAAGCCATAATTATTCCATACCAAATCCATGATCGGATATCAAGTTGCTAACTCATACTATAGCACCACTTATGTGACACATCAACAGCTCTGTTATATTTGACAGAATTAATGACCTTGGCAGTATGTTACAGCAACACAAATGAACTGAACTGAATGAAAATGAAGGTTTGAAATGGATTGTTTGCATTCATATTTTAGGTGGACATGTGTTTCTGTACAGCGGGGCCTGAAAGCTACAAAGAGGTCCCGCTGCATCGGCAAATTCTAGACTTCAAGAGGCGCAAGTGTGTGCCTTTAAATTAAATACAAAACAAAGCATGTAAACCCAAACTCTAACAGAAAGGAGCTACAAATTCAACCCCAAAAACCCTTAAAAGGCACTCTCTAAATTAATTTAATCTACAGGTTATTTTGTGGAATATATTCTTGATTAAAACGTCTTGAAGTGTCCGATTCCAAGTAACTGGATTGAGAAAAAGAAAACAAAACAGAAATTAGTGCATAGTGCAACTGATCACTTATCTGCTGTTGATGGAATAGATGATAAGAAGATCGATACCACTCTCACGTCCGTCCTAAAATCTGAAACTACATTCAGCAGATGGTTAGCTTAGCTTAGGACAGAGACTGGAAACAGAGGGAAACGGTAACCTGGCTCTGTCCAAAGGTTTCCACACATTTCATCGGAAAAGCCAAAGTTTTTACTCCTCAGTCTTTTGTCACCTTCAGTGCTAGGCTAGCTGCCTTGCCACATTTCCAGTCTCTATGCTAAGCTAAGTTAAGCTAAGCTAACCAGCTGCTGGCTGTAGCTTCATATTGAACGGACAGATATGAGAGTGGTATCAATCTTCTCATCTAAAACTGGCCAAGAAAGCAAATCAATATATTTCCAACAATGTCAAACTTTTCCTTCAAACTTTTAGGTTACATGCTATCTTGTCTTTTTGTGACTATAGCTGCGTGTCCTATGAAAACAAAGAAAAACATATGCAAGATAATGAAGCTTATGTGCTAAATTTACATGACGGATATTATAAGCATTTAAGAAATGCATATATCTGGTCCCCCCCAGGCCTCTTTATCAGATTTTGGTCCTGTGTGTGGAAAAGCAAACATAAGTGCACTTTGGGGACGGAAAGGACACTTTCGAATCTCCGGGAATGTGCAAAAAAAGAGCACAAAACGACACTGCGAAGTGCTAAGACGAGCGAGAGTATGTAAACCAATTAGAGGTTTTTCTAGCCTCATTAACTATTGGAATGAAAAAGCAAACCCCATCTTCATAACACCATAAACCTTCTCAGACTGCTACATAAAGCATTTCTACGTATTCAAACCCCCCAGACCTTTAAAGCAATAAAGTAATAACGGCAAACTAAACATCCTTCATAACTAAACTATACACATAAATCTCCCTTCAAGATGCCTTATGGGAAACATAATTCCTTTGAAAACATTGTGCTTCGGCCATCTTGGTTCTAACAACTCTTGTATGTACATTATGTCATACTAAAAAACTAGATATAGATGTATACAGGGTAATTAATGCCATCATAGAGCAGATTTGCCCACAGCACTGACTGATCTTTGTCCTTCTTTCGCTCCTCAGATGGGCGACCGTCACTCACTGGGAGCATGACTATATGGGCACTGAATCCGAGAGGAGATGCACCATGACTCAGGAGCTATAGTGATCCTGGAAAAAAAAAAAAAACATTATTAGAAATTGAATTTATGCTTCAAGATGTTTGCTTAATTCAAGCAACATATTTCTTGACCGACCTGAATTGTGCTAACGACGCCACTGGCCATGACGGAGAGTCTCCCCGCGACTGAGCGCACCCCCAGTTTGAGCTGTGACATGTCAGGAGCGCTGGGCAGCACGTTGGTCAGACGGTACGAACTCGCTGTGTGCAGAGGACAAACACAAGAGAGAGTCAAGCAGACAGAAAGAAAACAATTTGGGGAATATGCTAATGATCAAATCTTCATGGAAAAAGTGGCATTCAAATGTTCCCGCGTGAGGCTCAAAGTGTCTTTGGGTGATTACAGAGGCATGTATTCATTTCGAGATGGTGCAGCAGTCTCTTACCAGTCTGTTTCTTTGGATCATCAAACAGGTCTGCTGAACTGATGGAACTGCTTCCAGCAAATCTTTCCAGTTGTGTTTTGGCCTCGTACTAAAGAACAGAAATACGGACACATTTAAATGTTTTCAAAAGCTCGGATTACACCCCACAAAATTATCACTGCAGGAAAAAATGATTTAGGAAGTAAGTAAGTGTGTCAAAATACAGTACATGTTATTAAATTGCAATCATTTGTGGAAATGGATTCTCAGGTATTAAATTGGTTAGAAAACGATCAGCTTTTATTCGTCTCCATTTAGCTACAGACTGTTTTATCGTTGGTGTTTTAAATTATTTCTATAAATTAGTTTCTGAAGCATATAAACAAATTGTTTTTGGAATTAAAAAACTTTACATTTATTATCAGGACTGTATAACGCCTCATGCTGCTGCAGTATAGGCTTTCCTCCTCTATATAATCCATGTTTCGGTATGTGTACCAAGACTTGCAGTACTTCTAAGTGAAAAGCTATATTAGCCAACTACAAGTCAACTCCTATCATCCACACCACTTTAAACATAGTATGCACAACATAAGGAGAGGGCAGGATGCATGTTGTCATTGTGTACCTCAGAGTTATCTTGTTTTCCAAAGTACATGTCAGAGGAGATGGCTTTCACATCTCCAAACTTCATCCGAGCTTCTCCCGTATCTGCGACTGGTTCTGGTTTTCTTCTGGATGTGGCCCTGAAAACAATGATCACACATGAAATCATTTATGATACAATAAAATACATTTTGTTGCATGTGGTATCACATAAGAATACACTGTTTTCCTGTTTCCAAATGAAAGTTATCTAAATGATAACTTCCAGTATCAAAAAAAGGTTAAATTGCTTCTGTTTAAAGCAAAAATAGTAAATTTAGGTCATAAGTCACAGGTTCTACGTGACATTAAAAAAGACAATATCTCACCTTTCATCCACTGAAGTTATAGCAGAGGTTATGAAGAAATCCGGCTCTGGCTTCTTGCTCTCCTTCATCCAGCCTCCTCCCTCGCTTCGATCATCCCATCGCGAGGAGAATTTATCTGATGTTTCTGTTTGATCCTCAAACCGGGACAAGACCCTAAAGGAAGAAGACGTTCATAAAAAAATAAATAAAAATAAAAGCTGTATATTAATATAATTTTTATTATAAATTTTCATTATCTGACCTAGAGTTGAATGACCCTTCATCCTCATCGTCCTCAGTAAACCTTCGCACTTTGGTGGTCTTGGCCCCCCGCGGATCCTCCTGCTGGATCATGTGCATGTCCGATGTCACAGAGTGGGACACTCCACTACAGAACGATGATGAGAGCAAAAAACTGATTATACTGTATTAATACCAATTCTCATATCGGCTACAAGATGAGGTATTTGTCTCTTCATCGTCATACCTCCTCATGCCGAGACCCATGCCCAGTCTCTCAGCTTGCTCTTTCTTATTCCCTTCTAACCCCTTCAACTTCTGCTCCTCCTTTTTCCTCTGCTGCTCAAGATCTTTATAGGTCAGTCGCATGGACGGAGCACTGAGAAGGGGGAACGCAGGAGAGTTTTAAAAAATGACAAAAACAGAAACACTGAAAAATACTGAATCCAATAAAGGGTGGGAAAACATCAAATAACAAGTAAAAGGAAGATTTGAAAAATAAGTAAAAACCCTCACAATGATTCCTCGGATTGAATATTTTTCTTGGAGGCACCAGTGCCCTCTTCTCTCTCTCTGAGCTTGTCGGCAGCTTGAGCCTGCTTCTCCAGCGCCGAGAAACTCTTGCTGCTCACCTTCTGAGCACCCAGTCCGCCCTTCTTAGAGGCTAACTAGGAGCAGACACAGTTTATAAAACACACTATGAATGCAAAAGTCACCAAAGACTCATACTTACGATAATACGTTCTGTCCAACCAGAAGTTTAATAGAATGAATACATACGGTTTTCTTGGCAGCAGCTGGTTTCTTCTTAAGAAGAGAGGAAACCTCTGCAGAAATCGAAGGACAGTAAAGTCACATCTTACGATTTTAGTAAGAGTTTTTAAGGATATGGGAAGATCATAAATACGAAGAATATAAACCAACCTGGATTTGCTTTTGGAGAAACACTCAGCATCTCCACGCTAGGACCGTCCTCTAGATTACCTGAAATGGTTTAACATGAATAAACACAACTTGTGCATGTTTTTATTTTATTGGTTTTCTATGTTGTGAAGGAGAAACACTGAATACCATTATTGTCTTCCTCTTCTTTCGTGGTTACAGTCATCTCTGATGTGGAGGAGCTCAGACTCATTTTGGCCATGTTCAGGTTTTCGGGAACAGTCTGGAACAACATTAAAAAGACACACATGGTGGAGTTATTAATCTCCTGTCATTGTGTTATATCCAACAAACAGATATGTGTATAAAATCACACGTAGGCAAAGCAAGCACACTCTTGTACCTGTGAATGCAGACTGAAGAAATCCACCTGCTTGTCGTCTGGCGATGTTGGGGAGAGAGGAGCCTGACAGTCGAGCCACAACTATACAAAAGAAGAGCAGTAAAACTGATACAGCTATCTGTGCCGTTAGAGATAAAGCTTCTGCAAACACAGGAAGCCAAAGTTGGCTGAGTTGTTTTAAGACAATAAAGAAACATGTCCGGATTACCTCAGTGCCATGGCGTCTGGTGGCTTGCGTGGCTATAGTCTTTATCTTCTCTCTGTACAGCTGGGCCGCTCGGCTGTTGTACTTGGCATTGGCAGCGCTGGATGTGCACCCATGTTGATTGAAAAATGACATCTGCCATAAGATCAGAACAGATACAGGAAGCCAGACAGGAAGAATTGCATTAAATTAAGCGTGCTTCACTCAATGATGACATTTCAATTTGGTTGATAGTGTGTTTTTATTCTGCCTCCGGGTACTGACCGCGCTGGCATTGCCTCCCACTTGCATACATCTTAGCTGAAACCAGGACCAATTAAAATCCAGCTCAGTTGACCTGTGTGACACAACAGACAGGGGACACAGTTAGTCAGTCGACATATTTCCACATATTGGTGATTACAGTACTTTTTTTTTTATTAACAAAACTAAAACTAATTAATTAATGTGAGTCACCAGTAATTATTTTTCCACCTGTTTTGATTAATGATCAGCCTGTTGAAGCAAGATTAAAGTTTAAATATTTAGGAACCTTTTTTGATTGCACTTTATATTTTACAGCCAACGCAGAATATATATATATATATATATATTTTAAAAAGCAATGTCTTTGATCTGGAAAATGGATTTATATGATATAAGTAAGAACATTTTAGAGGCTGTTTACAGAAGTCTTGTTGTAAGTGTTTTAATATATGTGCATGGTATGGGCACCCGGGCACATAGAACAAGAAGCAGAAGACAAAGAAGGAGCATAAGAGCTTAAACAACTGGAATGTATTTACAAAATGCAGGTTAAATGGATTGGGCAGAGAATTAAGTCTGATCAGGTTCATCCACATTTTAAATAATTCACAAGACGCTATAGAGCCACTCCCACAACGTTTACAAGTCCTTCATATCAAATGCAATAACTCTGCTGATTTCATAAGCATCTTTCACACTGGAACTATGTTCATTGTTGTTGTCTGCACTGTGCATGACCTGTTATTTATTATTGCGTGTATTGTGATTTACTAGGATTTGTTTTTTAACCAACCTATGAAGCCGAACAGTCAATGTTTGAGCAAACCACATGGTTTTACCGGTACAAACTGCATCTCAGGTTCCATAATAAATCACTCCCGACCATTTGACAAAGCACAGGGATCACATTACTCCAGTGTTGGCCTCTCGCTGTCTTTGCCCCTAAACTTTAAAATAGTTTACCTCTCTCTCACTATTAGTTGATCTAATTTAACTGATATTCATTGGTTCCAACTGATGTTCCGATTTTTTTGTAATGTATATGTTGTTACATTTGGATTTAGCTGCTAAATGCTTTTATTTTGAAGTACTTTGTAACTTGTGCTATATAGATAAGTCCTGACTCACCTGATAAAGGACAGGTGCACCCCGAGAGACCTGTGTGTCCCAGAGCAATCTATACATAGGAATACACCATAGGTGATGCTGGCCCAGCTGGGGTTTTTAACTGAGCAGTCAAAGCAAACCTGGGGTGGAAAGAGAGCACAGGAGACACATATAAATAATGCATTATCTCAAAAATATAAACAGATATTTTAATGAAGCACTAAAGGTGATATGTTCCATCTTTCTCCTCGTATGTTCAAAATCAATAAAAGCGACGTGGAAGCAAGCAACGTGAAGGGTGATTGTCAGATTAAAACAGCAGTTGTGCAACCATGAAGGTCTGAAGTGCAGGTTGCCTGCGACATTAGCTGACTTACCCAAACAGCTGTTAGTGAAGTGGGTTGAATTTCGCAGTGAAATCAGCTGAAAATAGGCACACTTCCTTTATGCCCATCATTCAGGATGCATGCACTACCGCCTTACGTTTTTTCAAGTGGACCAAAGGCCTTGACGAAGCTTTAAGCAAACGCAAACTGAACCTAAACAAACAAGGCTAGCTACAGGTCAACTGTCAGAAATATAGCTTGCTAGGCTGTCACCAGTTGGGCTAACGTTGCGTTTGGGTTACGGTTCACAAGTTTTCTGACAGATTGCTCTCCTGGACATGTTAAAGAAATCTTGAGAAGCCCTGGTGACAACGACATCGACACATTTTAACATGAAACGTTTGAGCTAATTGTTTGTAAGTTTAAGCTAGCCTTGGCGTTTGTCAAAGTGCGACGTGTCAGATATTTAGTTCAGCTAACTTCCTTGTTAAAGACAGTCAACCGCCCGCCGTTTAAAACTCTCACCTTATTCGTAGGAACGGAGCGAAGCCGCTTGAAAATAGTGGAAATTTCCTGCTTGCTGGGCTCTGACATCGTTCCGCCTGTTGACAATACCTGTCCGGTTAAAGAAGTGTCATGAAACACAGCCCTGTGTTTTTTCCCCTCAATAATAACCGAATACGACACGTAAGTGGGAGAACATCATGGGTCGGCTCTGATTGGATAAAAAGTGCCCGTGGTTATGTTATTGTAGCGAGGGCTTCTGGGTAATGGAGTTTACATCTGAAGAGCCTGCTGTTATCTGCCACGACCAGAAATACATGAATAACTCAATAAATACATTATTATGCCATTAAATGCACCAAATTAATATTGAAAATACATGTAGCTTAAAAATTCTTCCTTAATTTGCCTTTGTATGTATTTATATTTGTATTAAACCATTTTATTTATTCATTTAATATGTATTTATTTATTCACATATTTAGGCTACTTCTGTTTTTTTTGTCTTCCACTTGCAAATGTATTGCAATTGTATTTTCAATTTCACCCAGAATTCAGAACTTTTCCCAGTCCCAACACTTTTTCAGATACTTTACACAACACACAATATAAAGTTCAAACATACTATTGTACTCTATCATGTAATATTTTTTAAAAGATAGCTAATTTTCTTACTTTGCTTTGCTGTAATATCACATTCAGTGATTTTATTTATTACATAAATATCTGTACTGTGTTGACTTCAAGGTTTTCTATCTTTGTAAGAGAAGTATTGAGCCTGCTTTTTATTGGGTTCAGGACATTTGCAAGCTTCAGCTTTTATTTATGTATTTTATTAATATAATTATCATCCATCATAAAGCTCAGCCCGCTTGGAACTAATCCAGAACCAAGATAACGAGACTTAGACTGAGGTGATATGAAAAGTACCTGTTAACATATACAGTACGATTCACAACGGAAAAAAAGAGAGGAGAAAAGTTTATATGGATTATCAGTATTCAAGACAATGACAATCTTTTTTTTGATAAATTCTTTTATTATGTTGTGGGACAACATTTACAAACCTTACTGTGCAAGTACAGCTGTTGCTGCGTTCTGACGACAGCATGCCCTGAAAACATGGCAAAACATCTCCCGTCTCCCTATTATTAAAGACGACACAATTCATCTTCCTCTGGTGCTGCAGTTGAAGGCATCAAATAGCATTTTTTTGTAGAGTTCGTCGATACACTGGGCAATTAATGAATTTGGGGCTCACACAAGTGAAAGCTCTGCAAAAATGCAAGCCGAAAAAAATACTTGATGATCTAAACTTGTATTAATCTCATGAAATCATGTATCCATTCATATCATAGCTCCGAAAAGGAAATTAACAATTATTCACATGGTTTTTGCTGATTAAGTCAATGAGTATGGCCCTCTATGAAGAGAAGAAATAATCATATTTACAAATATAACAAAATAACAGATTTGAGGGATATTTGCCATAAAATATTCAATTACTATACAAACTGATTCTCAGTCACAGCATTTTAACAAGAGTAGAACAAAAAGCACTTGTGGCATCATAAATTAACAATCACCCATTTCCAACTACATATCATCTGACCTTGATGCTTCATTTGTTCTAATATGTTTCATCCAGGCTATTTACATGCATGTATGCAACGCAATACCAGGCTGTGGTTTTATTGCTATGACTTAAACATATTTAAAAAAAAAAAAATCACTAAAAATACTCTCCCATAACTCAGTGAGAGAATTAAAACACGGAGCTTCAAGTGAGAAAAACTTATGTGACGAACTTTCAGTGTTGCATGAAAAATAACCCTTGAAGTATTACAATCTACTGTATGAGTGAAACGCTTGAGAACAGTTGCTCAGGGGGGTTAATGGGTCAGTGGTTGTGAAAAAAATCAGCAAAAGTGAACAATCAAGTGTGAAAATACAATCAGTGAATATACATTCAATTGCAGTGACTAGAGGAACCTACCCACTGTGAGCTAAATGAAGACTACATGAGGATGAGGCTCAACTGGTCTTTATCATTCCTTATAAAATGACCAGAACAGTTAATGAACTGAATGGAAAAACAAACCCCTGAAAAAGGAATGACAGAACAATGTAAGCACTAGTTTAAAATCAAGTTAATCTCAAGATATGGGCATACTCTGCCGAAAGAAAAATCAAACAAGTAACATTTATGGACTGGATTCTAACAGGCAGAAATAGTTTTAAACCTAAAACAGATCATTATGGTTATAAAAAGGGTCATCTCCCTTAATGAATCCATAGTGGCTTGCATATTAAGGCTGCATGTAACATTGCAAGACGATTTGTCAGACTGCCATCCCAGTGTTTCGTTTAAACAATACATAAATTCACACATAAATTTCATTGATCTTATCTAATATATACTTGAAAAGCTATTATTTTTGTAACAGCATAAATGGGATTCTAAGTAACATATTTTACACAGACAGCAATTTTCCTCTGTGATCTTCCTCGTCTGGAATCATCTGGAAACCTGCGGTTAATTTCCATCTCTGCGTAAGTTTCTATGAGGGTCAATCTGTGGCAAGCATCGATATCTCAAGTGGTCCTTTAATAATCTGCAACTTCTCTATTCTCTGTCTCCATCCGTCTCCCGCACCAGTCCAGTCCTCACCAACAGAGAGAAAAGGGTTGAAAATAAAGCAGAGCCTTCTCGTTTCCAGCCGCACTGTCACTTTCTCTTTTCTTCACATTTATTCATCTGTGACGATTCCTTACTGGATGTCTTCGACATAGTTAGCAGGATAGAGGCCTGTCTTTCCGTCCTTGAGCCGGCCTTTGCACCAGCCCTGATCATCTTCTTCGCCGATTTTGGTGAACTCGTCCCCTGGAGAAAAATGAAGACGAGCATTAATATTTGTATTTAAGAAACCACCAGCGACAGTTATATAGTTTAAAGTGGATTCATCTTTTTTCGTAGGTAAAGGAAGCATAAATGAGAACAAAAACTACTGAACAAATTTGCACAAAACTTGGAAAGAGGATGGGTCTCAGCCCAGAATAGACCCCATTAACTTTTGGTGCTGATCCGGATAAAAGGGACGGATACAGGATTTTTTTCCCCACTCTCCTTAACATTGCAACATAGGGTGTTTTTAACATTTTTCCTGAATTTTTCATCAAGTAACACATGGTGGCTGGTATCTAGAAAATTTGAATTGCTATGTACCTGCTTTGAAGCTCAGCTCATCCTGCTCCTGTCCTTCATAGTCATAGAGGGCTTTGACGGGCACAGATACGACCGGAGAAGCCGGCTCATCTTCAAAAGGATTGCCTTCACCGTTGGCGGAGAAGGGGTTGTTACCACCTGTGTCTTCATCCGACCAGTCTGGAGTCTTCTCCATACTGCTCGCACTGGATGGACAGACAAAAAGAGCCACTTTGTAAATGTATTCTCATTTTCATCTCGGGGCCTGAAGCATCGACGGGACATAGCAGGGACAAAAGTTCAGAGTTAGAAAAGGGAGAAAAATAACTATAAAACACACAAAAAGCCAAAATGGTGACTACAGATCCGGGGACAGCTTTGTGATTCGTCCTGAAAACATATTCTTTTCAGTTCTAAATAAATGGGAAACATGCTAAAATGGCATCAACACTACAAAGCAAGCATTCGGTTCAGGCAGCATGACAAGTGATTTAAAAACTGCTTTGATGACACTTTAAGATCAAGTGAGAGTGCGCACAATGCTGAGGCAATGCAACAAAACAACATGACCACGTATCGAAAAGGCACATGAGAAAATACAGCAACATGAGACCAAGCAAGACAAATCATTGTTGTGTGAATGCATGATTGGATTTTAACCTGAGCGGCCAACAGAGGGAGCCACCTAAACACCAGAGAGAACTCTCTCTGACAAGAGTTAGAAGTTGAAAACAGTTAACGCTCACACCGGCACACATAAAGGACTTACAGTCAGATCTGCTCACAGTGTCTTTGATTGCAAATTCACTGTTGACTTTGCTTTTTTCTCTTTTTCTGCAGTCTGATGGTTTGCTCAAAGACTGACACAAATTTGAATCTAAATTGTTCTTTTTTTGTATTTTAATATTATACACCCTGCTAACTGATACAAACAACCAATCTATGAACATGTGTGTAATACTAGATCTGACTGTAAGACAGAGACATACTGGGATTTCCCGCAGCAGAGACATGCGCCCCCATGCGCATGACTTTTAATGTTCTGCAAAACATGGCACTGTTAGGAGCGAAAAGACAGACACAAACTGGCTTTGTGTGCAATGCAATTCCACTGACCATGCAGAGCAACACAACAACCTGCCACCTGAGGGAGGAGAGAGGGTTTCAATGGAAGAAGAAGATGCAAAGTGAGTAACCAAGAACAAGAAATGGCAAGAACGGCGATCCGCGAAACAAAGATAGAAACAGAAAAGGCGGGGGAGGTTGTGGGTGGAGCGGAGTGGTTTTTTTTTCTCCTGTTCACCAACGTTTTTATTTCCTCTTTTTTCACACTGTTGTGGTTGACTGTAGTCTGCTGCTCCACGGCCATCTCCTCTTCCTCCTCCTCCTCCTCCTCATCTTCGTCATCTTCAAAGGGGTTTGAGCCCACTGGCGCCGTTTTAGTGGGCACAGTCAGGCTGACAACATGGGGCACAGTGAGAGATGGGTTGTTGACATGCACACACACATAAAAACACACCTGTGACATACATGACCTGTGGACAAGTTCAAAGAGTGGCGAAGCCAGGCAGAGGCCGTGCTAATGGCTAACGTGTGTTTTCAACAGCAAATACTTTTTTATATTCTGGACCTATTACAAAGGGAGCATAGTGTAACGCAGAAGATAAACACTGTGACCATTTGTCCAATTGTCCAATAACACGCAAGCTTCGGATTTCTTCACATGTTAAAGTAGTGTGGAGGGGGATGTGAAAGGACCGACACTCATTTTCTAAACACGATGTATCTTTTTGCAGGCCCTTAAATGTATGAAAAGGATTAAACACGTGTTTATCTGCTTAAATGTACGCTGTAAAGGTTAGCATACTCAGCTAACAAATTTTAAACCTACCATAGTTGGCATGACTTCCAAGTTCACGGAGCAGTTTCATTAGTAATGGCATTTTTACATAAAAACTCTCCTATCACATGTGGTATTTCCTCACTGAAAGCTGGTCCTGGATGCCTGAATGAATTCATTTTAATTGCAGAGCTCCTGTCCCTCAATATGAAACTAAACTGGCTGAAATGTAATAATATTAGCAGATAACACAAACTCTGTTCATTTCGATAAGACTTGTCAACTGGTGAAGATGCTGGAAATATGCAGCTTAACCAAGACGGGCGGGGTTTAGTGGACAGTTAATGTGGCTTTGTTTCAAGACATAAAGGACGCAGTAATTATTGTTTTTCTATACGAGTGTCATCAACAAGGCAGTACAAGCAACCAACAAAAAAACTGTGGACTAAACAGACAGAGAAGACACCATGACATCAATTTCCCGTGCGACACATCAAACATTTGATTGTCAGTTCTGCATTATGTGGGTGCAAAATCCTTCTTTTAAAGTCTCATGAGGGCAGTTTACTTCCAACCATTGTCACTCTCTGCATCAAGGAACAAAAGCCTACACTAGCCCTCCACCTGTATCAGAGGAAACACAGGGTTTCTACTCCCTGTTTACAGAATTATTAGACCATGAACAGTTGTAGTTGCAGTCGACTGTAAGGCAGAGAAATGTGAACGTCTTTGTTTACACAGTCATGCCATGTTCTGCTATGAGCTGAGCCGGAGGAGTTATTACAACAAACACTGCTCTCATGGGAATCTGGCACAATGTAACATTGGATGGTTTTAGTCAACAAACAAACCTGCACTTAAAACTATATAAAGAGCTGCATTTCTGTCTTATTCAGTAGGTGTTAAAACCACCAAGTTCAGACTTTAGATAGCGAAATTACAACAGGATAGGAAACGTTGATACAAATAAGGGCTGGCATTTTGTTGCCGATAAAATACTAGTCTAACTACAATCAAGATAAGTCAACCTTCAAAGAGAAGTCTGTTTTTGAACCTCAGTCAATGTTCTGTTACTACAGAAAGATAATAGCTTCTGATCTCCCTCTCCAGACCCTGTAAATGCTCCAGTCACACCCATAGATGGAGGAAACGACAGGAAAACAATGTGCTGTTAATACTTGATGGGAGTCAACTTTCCCAAGTTCAGAGGTCAAATGCTTGACATTCTCTTTGGTGACTCCTTAACACGCTCCACTAGTGCTCTCATCACTACAGCACACATATCCAGACACCACTGCCCACTGATATCTGGACACGGGGAGACAGCAGGTGTTTGTACAGTAAAATAAGGGAACCTTATTACCAAGCTGCAAAGGAATGTGAGGAGTAAACGCCAAGTAATTATAACAGATTGGTCAGACACAGGACAAGATAATCTTCAGTTAGGGGCTGAGCAATCCTCTCATTTTATGCAAAAATGTAACACACATCTTATGCTCCCTGCACTGACTGTGTGATGATGGATGCATGACAAGCTTTTATCTTAATCTGCTGTTTGTTGTCGTTTCCATGAGCTGCTGATGTGTCCTTGGTGCTGTTGCCACAACAGCAAAGACACATTTCTGTGCAGGGAGCTCTTATCTTATCATGACTTAAAAAAGATTACATCACTTTACTTACTAACTGCCACTCACGCTTGAAGTAGCTCTAAACCCTGACAGAGTGGTTTAATTAAATATATATGCCATTAGATCATCAGAGAATTATTATAATGTTGCCAACATGTTGCTTTAACTTCAAACAAGTCTGTAAGTTTACACTGTTTTTCTCAATCACCAACTTGATGAATCCAGGTGCAGGTGTTTGACTTGACCACTAATCCGGACTTCTTGGACTTTTCCAGAGCTAATATTAACGCTATGAGTGTCTCGGTGTGTCTGAGTAATATTTCCATTTTATTTTTTGGCTCCAGGTCAACCACGTACCAGCCGACTCCAGGCTCACGGGGATGAATTCTTTCCCAACTAACTGCAACTAAATGTTTACCGTCACCAAGGAAACGGCCGTATAACTACACGTCACTCCCGGAGCTTCCCTGATGTAATGTTTAACAAGAATTTTTTCAGAGGAGGACACCGTGTGCTGGATTATCTCTGATGCGTGGATCTTGTGTGTACTCAGCTAGAGACAGAAAAAGTGAGTCAGTGAGCGATCAGGTATCTACCTGCTGCTGGTCTTGGCAGGCTGAACGGGCTGGTCTGACCCAGTTTGACTGATGCCTGTCAGAGTGACGCCCTCCGATGGCTTCTTCTTTTCTCTTCTGCTGAGAGTTCGGTTCAGATCTATGGACCAGTCCTGGTTGAAAAACACAGACTTTAGAGTTTAGTATCACATTTAAAACTGTGCCAAACTTGGAAAACTGAGTGGTTTAGCTTCAAAACATGCCTTCACAGATAGTAGTGGGAAGACAGGTCGCAGGCATGTGCACAGCAATATACACACACACTTAAGCAGTCCAAAAATCTGTTCATGAATGTGTGTGTTTATAGTACAGTGGGGGCCTGAGGAAAAGAGAGACACAGCCATGTACAGTATCCAGCACCTGATGGAAAGAAACACAGCACCAAGGAGTCTCCCCTCCACCAGAGGCTAACCAGAGGAGAGTGGAGAAGATACTGGAACAACAACAGCCATAGAAAAGGAAATGTTTTTATGCACACAAGGGCTGATCCGAATGCTTCGAAGCATCTACCGTTGGTATGGTAATCACAACCAAATCAGTATTCTAATGACTGGTCACACGTCACGAGTTACAGCCTATCAACACAGAAGGCTTCTGTGCCACAGAGACCGGAGCTACTTTGAGAGTGTCGAAGGAAAGGCAGCAGATACTGCCAGAGTTTCAGTAAATATCACAATCGCATGATCTATTTCTATGATGCCAAGCATGCCCAGTCTCTCAGTTAGACCATAGAAGTCAAAGCCTACAGGATTTGACATAACTTAGGCGAAAGAAACGGCTTTTAAATTGCTTCACCAATCAGTTTACGTCAGAAAAACACAGCACCAGTCTGTCTTTTCTCTGTTTTCACTACAACTCTGCATTGTGATTATTTTTGTATTTTACACTATAATGGTTACATTTTGCTATTAATCAGTGGTTCACAATTGTGCCGATAAGATTCATATTCCCGAGATATTCTCTCAGAAGCTTCTAAGCCCCAAAAATGGTATTTGGGACAGCACTATTGTAAAAAGATATAGTTAGAATTTAATGTTGCACATGTGACTGGTTTCATTAAAGGACTTTTATTTTTGGTGAACAAAATCTATGTTCACAATGACTGACTTAGTTTTAGGAAGCTTATTTGAATGATGCTGGAAATTTCCAGCATCATTCAAATAAGCTTCATCATGCGATGACATCAGTCTTGTCTTGGAGCCGTCTCAAATAAATCAAGAGAATTCAGACAGCAGTCGTACTTTCCCGCTTTCATATAAAAGATATATTACAACAGCAAGAACGACCTCGGAGCTTTCCAGAAAGCTTGTCTGACTCCTCTGATTTATCAGGCCTCTCAAACTTTTAAAGATCAAAAAGGTCTTTTGGTCTGGCTCATGACCTCTGAAATCATTGCCGAGCTATAGTGCCATCATGTGACGTATTGCAGGAGGAAGGGGCCACTGAGAGGTCAGAGTTCAAATGTTAGAACAGACAGTCAGAGCTGTGTCATGGTGGTGTGTAGTAACTCTAGAAATGCTGATATCCAGGAAGAGGAATGTAAACATCTTGTTGTTATCAGATAAAGGAAACAAAAGGTATATATGTTTCGTATTTTCATTAACATATTACAGCGAGGACGGTTACATGATGTCTTTGTCTCGCTACTACTCTTTGAAACTTGGATAGAAGATGCAAACACAACCACCTCAAACACACACACACACACACAGATGGAAGCAGTAAGGAGTGAGAGTGTTGTTAGAAAAAAGAGGATCCCCCCCCCCTATGGCTGCTGTGGAAAGAACAGCCCTCCCATGCAGAACTCACTACAATGGACCTTCTCTTAAAGGAGCGAGGATGGGACCAGTCCAAAGTCTGTCAGACACGGGGAAAGGGAGGCAGGTGTAGAGCAGGGTTAAAACACAATCTAATCTGAAGATCACCTCGAAGGAATGTTAGTTTGTGAATGCAGAAATCCTTTCCAGCAGCAAACTATTCTGGGGAATGCTCCAAAAACAAGCTACATGATCTTAAGAGTCAGTAGCTTGCAGAATAACCAAGACATGAATGTGCTGCATTGCTCTTGCAAGATTCTTTTGGATATCTACCCTGCTGGAGCTGTCTGACAGGTTATGTGTTACTCGTTTTTGGTGCATGTTTATATTATACTCAGAAAGAATAATAGCCTGGTAATGATCGAAGTGGAAGACGGTGCCTCATTGGAACAACTATGCCTACAGGAGCACTCAACAGCACTATAAATTAGCAATGCAAGCGCATGCAGCCCCCCCCCCCCCCATTTTCCTTGTCTTTTTCTTATCCCACATCCTGCTGAGAAGATGACATAAACTACATCCCTTTCATTGCCACTCTGACTGCTGAGGACAGATTTACTTCCACCCCTGCTGCCAAAAAGTATAGTTCAATGACAAGAATGACACTGGGCTATTACTCCTGTTTGGGCTACGTGTAACTTTGCAAAAATCGCTGCCCTTGGTGGGTTTTTTTTTAAGACTTATTATTCCATTACTGCTGTCGTCTTGAATGTGGTTCTAACACTTGATCTTGGGAGAGCACTAGTGGTCTATAAGAAATATAATACTTATAAATAAGTGAAGTCTGTAATTCATTCATAATTGCCTCATTAAATAATATAGGACTTTGTTAAGAGTTCATGTGTTTAAATAAAGTGAAGGACCATGATCTAATGTGTGTCTGTGACATGAAAACTTTATGGGAACCTACTGAGAGCCACTCTAAATGGTTCTCCTCCATCAAACATTCAGCCCTCCTTCACTCTTCTTTACTCTTTTATTTGTTTAAATCAAGAGTGTAGTACCTCAAACTGTGGCCAGTTCATTGGCATGCCGGGGCCTTGATTGGCCCTGAACCATTTCAGGTCCTCTTCAGCATCTGTAGCAGAGACTGTGTCTTCCAGCGTGTGGTAGATTGTCTGGAATCTATGGAGACAGTATTGTGCATTATTTTCTAGGTGAAACCTGAAATCTCAAGCATCTTAAACAGCTGCAACATCAACTCCTGTGACAAAGAGTTGTTTTTTTTATCGTCCTGTGTCTGACCTGTGATTGGTTGAGAGATCCAAGTGCTGTTTAACCTCCAGCAGCAGCTCTTTGAAGAAGCGGATGCGTTTGTCTTCAAACTGCTGCCACTGCTCAAACACCTGCTCCATGTTCTCCATGTACTGAGGGGTCAACTTGTCGAGTTCTTCCAGGGATTTCTCATAGCGTTCTTTAGTCTGGGAGAAAGGGATACACATTAGAAAACAAACTCCTGGTAATGTTCTTACGTATCTTCACTGCCCAACACAGTATGGCCCAGTGTTGATTACATTATCTATAGAAGCAGTAAATAAAAGTTTCAGGAGAAGGCCAAATTCTTATCCAAATTCTTATCCAAATTCATTTGGGCTGTGAAAAAAAACTCTGTAGCTACCAAAGAATAACATGGGTTTAGCCCTCCTGATTCTGAAAGACTATTATAAGGCAGCTAAACTAAGGCCTGAAACAGGCTGTTCTACACCTAATTATAAGGATTTACACCAAGCAAGTACTCTTGACACCCCACCTAGTCATTTTCCAAAGGAAGCCCTACCTTCTGCACCTCCTGCTGACACTTCTCCACCTTTTCCTGGAGCTTCTTTTGGGCTTCAGGGTTGTTGTTGCTCTCCAATTTGCTGTTGGTCTCTCTGCTGGCTGCCAGCTTCTCTTCTTTGCAGGCAGAGTGGTACGTTTTCTTCATTGTCTCCATCTGTGGATTCAACCAATAAAATAAAGTAAGATACAGGCAATGGCGGATATCTTGTAAAATAACTGGGAACAGCTGTGGAAAGCAATTAAAGATTGGTGTCAGATGTAAAGTTGAAACAAGTTTTCCCACCCCAAGCGTTGCAAAGACAACTGGATTGCTTTCAATTTTCCTCAGCCTAGCAACTACCAACAACACATGACAAAATGTGAGTTTATCCAATGATTCAGTCTATAATGGACACTTGAAAGCAGGTAGAAATGGTGCAAGACCCCAGTCTGACTGGATCACTAGTCAGCCTTTATTTCGTGCAAGTGGCAGACAAAAAACGTATATTGAAAGTGTATTTTATATAGGGAACAAATCTAAACACAGATAGTGTCAGTATTCTATAGCCATTACATTGTTTAATCTTCATTTAGTGACAGTGTCTTTCTGGCATTATTTTAAATCTTATAGCAACGATAACATCTTTTAAAAAGATCATTGTCAACTGTCCTAAACGTAGCCATCTGTTCCCAAAATGTACAAGGACATTTAATTAGATTTTCTCTTTGTTAGCGGGGCTGTGCCTGAAAGCCTGACTAAATGTGTGTCATTCCTCTTTTTGAATCACTACAACCCACATCCTACTTCGAGAAATTTAGTAATTTGAGGCCCCAGACTCATGAATCTTGGAATGAGTGAAGTTAACATAGACACACATGTTTGATTTTTTATATGTGCTGCATTTAAGACAACAGGGATTATCCACTCCTCTGTGACTTTGTTTATATTCCAACAGATAAGTATTGAAGAAGCTAACTTATCCGTGGTGGCTCTATTTGAGTGTCCTGGTGTAACTTGGGACAAGGCCAGAGCAGCCATGTCCCTACTAAACAAACTATGAGGTCATAAGTAGAGGGCACTTAAAATACAGAGACAGCAGCTTGTCCTCCTCCATAATTTGATATAACAGGCAGTTGAGTGTTCCTGTTTGTGAGTGCAGAAAACAAAATGGCAATCCACTAAAACACAAGAGGGCTGAGTCAAATACTGTATCTAGTTTAGCATGTATGTGTCTGTTATTGACCTGCTGCCCACGTCACACATGTCAGCTACTCATTTTCTAGACCAGTTAATTAGCCTCATTTCCTCCATGCCCTCCACCACTTGTCCCCGTCTGTCTGGTCAATCAATAAATCACTATGGCTACGAAACTGCATTGTTCTGTCCCTGCTCAATGACAAGGCCAGGATGTCACCACACATTGTGACATCACACACACTCAGGAAAAGGGGGCAAGGAGCCTGGAGGTTACGAAACATCCGGTGGCTTTGAACAAACAAACACTTGCATGCGCACACTCTCTCTTACGAGCACAAACAGGAAGGAATGTGCGAGTAAACAGGTTGCTAAAATGAAAGCAGTAGTAGGAAATACATTGACCTGATTTTGAACTAAGAGGTGCCAGTCACCCTCAAAGCTCTCTGTGTTTCCTTCCCTTTTACCGACTGTCAAGTAAGTACAGGATAAACTAACTGGCTGCCACCTAGGCACACTGTGGCTAATGTTTGGCAAGTGCAATTGCGGTTCTGCTCTGTTGTTGTTTAGTAGGCAGGTAGTCATGGAGGGAAAACAATAGTGACTAAGTAATATGTAATCATGTGAACTGAAGGGTAAAATTAATTGTTATGGCTGTAATCAGTGACTTGAAAAATGGCTGGCCTGTGGCAACTGCTCGGCTGTTTATAGTTAAGAAACACATTTGATAGAAGTAACTTTAAAAACACATCCAAACCTCTTTGAGTTTCTTTGCCCAGGGTTTCTGAGCCTTGCGGAAGCCGTCATCAGCCTCTTTCGTCTCTTTGAAGCCGCCGATCATCTGTTTGTGGTAGGCGTCTCTCTGCCAGTTCTTCAGCTTCTCGTAGTCTTCCCCCATCAGCGCTGCTTTCACCTCCATGTGGAGCTCACTCACCTTCTCCGCCTCCGTGCACAGAGCGGACCATGCTCGCTCCAATGTACCATACTGAGGACCTGAGGAAAGAGTTGGTTTTTTTTCTATTATTAGTCAGTTTCTATGAAAGTTAGGCTTTTGGGGATTATGAAGAAGTATGTCTTTTGCATTAGCACATTGTTGTGGTCTAAAATGAAATAAATTAAACTAAATAAAACATTTTTCTCAATACAAGTACTGACAATATTCCCACCTTTTTCTATGAGTTGTCGCCAGCGCTTCCCCCATTCTGAGAGCTGCTGTGCATAAGACTTTTCAATGCGTGCCCGCTCATGAAGACAGTTCATGAGATCATTACAGAGTCGGTTGCCATCGTCTACCCGTTTCACTGTTCGCTTGTAGTTACCAACCTGAGAGTGAGCAACAGAGGAAACAGAGGGATAAAAAATGAGGATTAATAATTTATAGCAGTTGTAATATTCACTGGATTTCTTCTACTCATTTCACCTGTTCCTGCTGAGATGTAAATGTCATCTCAACACAGCAGTTTCCAAAACAAACATTCACTATAAACGAAGTGTGACCTTGGATTTAAGAGCGGGTAATGTGAAAGGATTTAATGCATCTTACCTCCCAGAAGCTGTCACTGGAGACATCGATCATGGAGTCGTCGTAGGAGCCTGACATCGCTGCTGCCCTGAGTTACACTCAGTGTGTAGGGCCTACAAATACACAAAAAACAAATAACGTGTCATGAATGAATGTGAATGAAAAGTTAATGATAAACAATTATTCATTTTAGCCATATATCAAGAAGAAATATGTTTTAGTTTCTGGTTACAGCTTTACAAAACAATACTGACAGAAACAAATAGTTAGACAGGGACCGTGAAACACTACTTTGTCATTTCATTTCATTTTCTTAAAGCTATGTAGCTTTCAAACTTTTGGTAAATGGAGTATCTCTGGATTTTGGATTGATAATATATTTGAAGTTGTCACCTTGATCTGCCAAAAATTAAAATGTATTTTTATAACTTTTTTTCAAGCATAATTACATAATAATCTTATAAATATGTCTTATTTAACTTTTTTTCAAGCTGCTAAAATATGAGCCATATGAGTTATGAGTTGAATGAGCCAACATTAAAGACAGCTGAGTTATTAATTATAGCAAAGCGCACACACTATATGTGCTCTGAAACCAACAGCTGAGAGACACCAACATCAAGCCAACATCCTGTCACAGTGACACTCCTCAGAGACTACAGATGTGCATCAGTGATCAGAGTGTGAGTACTCTGAGTAAGAAAAGAAACAGCAGAGAGAAGTGATACAAAGAGACATGATGGGGCGTGAAAGTGTGTGATCTGGTTTGAGAACCCAAGCAGCAGGTGGTTGTTCTCATTTCTATAACCTTGCGTCCCTCAACACACTGCACATCGAGTTTCAGCTAAGCTATATGTGTGTAAGTGTGTGTGTGTTTCTGAGAGAGAGAAAAAGAAACTCTCATGAAGCACACAGCGGGCTGCTTCCGTTTCCTTCAGACGGGTACGACAGTCGGTCCTCTGTTTCTCTCCTCTCCCCCTCTTCTCTCCTCATGTCCATCATTTCAAACTCAGCAGCCCCACGAACAGTCTCCCTTTATTCCTCTCCCCCATCCTCTTCCTTTCTCCATCAGCCCAGAGCGTCTCCTCTCTTTACAGCTCTGACTGGCCCTGTTCAGATCTGGTTCTGGTATCTTGTAACCATATATATTCACATCGTGGTGACGTCCAACTGAGACAGACTGCGGGCTTCAGAAGCCGTCTCCAATGCGTCTCGAGTGACCGCTTAAGATCAGATTTTACTTTCCAGCTCGCATTAAATCGCACCTCCAGGAGAACTGCAACCACCAATAGGATATAAAAACTAAATGAAGCCAAAGCAAGTCATTGATTAGTCATTCAAGAGAAGAATCATCAATAAGTGGTGGTCATCTACCGTCAGTTTTCACAGAACAAACTAAATAATTCATTTATTGCTTAAAGAATGATTGGTAAATAATTGATTGTGAAAATAATCACTGACTGCAGCCCTAAGGCTCAGCCATGCAAGAAGTTTCTGTATGAAAAACAAATACTCCATTCAGAGAGGCATTTCATTAACACAACTGAAAGATGTTTGATAAGGATTTGATAAGCAAATATTAAATAACCTCATATCAAATTAACTTCGAAGTTGAGCTGAGACATAAAGTTGAAAAATAATGGGCAACTATTTTCATACTTTTGATTGTGGAAGTCAAGCAAATGCCAATTTTCCTAGGTTACAGCTTCTTCTTTCTTTTGGTTTCAGACAAAAGAAGTCACGTAAGTCTAGTTTGTATAAATTGTCATGGGACAAAAATATCAATTGGCAGTGAAAAATAATCATTAGCTGCAGCCTAAGATGGCAAATATGTTCATTTTAAACAGAAAACTTCACTCACGATGGTGATTATGAATATGACTCAGAAATATAAAAATGTAGTCGACTATAATAAAATCAATTGAAATAGTATCTGTGTAAGCAACCCTTCTGTACAGCAATTTCTTGGTACTTATCGCCCATCCATTTTTTAATAACCAATAAAACCACCAAATTCAGACACAACAGTCTCTCTTTCTCATCACTCACTCTGATCGTCTGTCACACTCATTCAAACATCACTAATATCTGTCAAAATACTCAGCTCTAATTTGGAGCCGTCCACTTGTGATCGGATCATCACACATGATGCATTTTAGTGCCAAGCGTGAACACACAGGGCCTCTTTCAGTTGAGTGAAATAGCGAGACTATGAGGGCTGGTGCTTGGTGTATGAGTGTGTGTGTGCTGGTCAATGGTCAGTGGTCCGTGCCCTCCAGGGCTGGACTTGGACAGAGGGCTGTATTGTGGTCACAGTAGCCGAGGAACAATTCTCCCTTTAAGTGTGTTTGTAGTTTTCAGTCAGGTCAAACACACACACACACACACACACACACACACACACACACACACACACACACACACACACACACACACACACACACACACAAACAGATGTTGTCTGTCACTTCTTCTAGAGAAAACCACATGTTTAATTTTACTCAACTTCCTCGTGAAAGAAAGCCTTGATAACAGACACTATTGGGTGTGTAGAGCATCTCATTTGCATTAAATACTTGAATAATGTTGCCATATTTTTCACCTGGTATTTTACAGGTGAGACAAGTGACAGAGCCTTGAAGATCAGGAAATAAAACATTTATCCTGTTTCACAATGAAGCCATCAAACTACTCTATTCTGCTCCTTATAATATTTAAAGCTGAATAAAGTTGTGGATTAATCAGAAATTGATTTGCATCTACTTTGATCACTTCCATTTTTCAGGCAAAATTTTGAAAATTTCCACTGTTTCCAGCTGCTTAAATATGAGGATGCGCTGCCTTTTGTTGTCACACATGAGATTAACTGAATATCTTTGGGTTTTGGACTGCTGGTCGTGCAAAAAAAAATTATCCTTTTGGACTCTGAGACATTGTACTAGACATTCCAAGATTTTACAGAGAATTTTAAATGATTATTTATGAAAATAATTGACAGTTTGTTGGTTGCAGTCCTCATATTATCAAACCATATGATATATTTAGGTTTTATGATATTATTATTGTACTATGATATTGATACTTCCAGTCAGATTTTGAATCACATTGAATCTGGAAGCTTTGGCCACAAACAAACACACAAAACAAATACTGAATACTGGCAGAAGTCCAAAGTTTTCTGTGTTGCCTCAAACCCTCATAAGCATTAATATTAATGTGCTTGGTACACTGCCTCATACACAAAGGGAAAACCTATTAGAGTGTTTAGTTGTGAGACTCTTCACAAATTATGATTATGTGTAATAGAGAATGAAGAAAACAACATAAGCTGCTTTCTAAGGAGTACAAAATCAGACATTATCCAGCCCAGTGTTGTCCTCTTGTCCCTTCTGCATTTCTCTAACAGCTGTCCATATTTGTCATTCACCAATCACTGCTGCAGCACAAGACAGGGACACACAAGGGACAAATGGAACGAGCCACAAATATCTTGTCTAAACATGGCAACAGGTCGTCTGACATTAAACTCTGCTGAGCACAATATTCCACTGACAGAAAAGGCCACAGCGGCATAAAACATATCCAAAGTATTGCCAGTTTTGATATCTAGTAAGAGTAAGAATCGATTATCACACTACTTTTTATGTTTCACCTTTTAAATATTAATGTGATAAAGTTGTAGGGGACATTAATCATGTGGTGGATCAACTAGACTTAATGCAGCCATTAAGACAAACAAAAGACAACATTTACACAAGGCTACATCAGGAAATTCCATGTTTACTTATCTGTTAAAGTGAACAGTATCACAGTAAAGGTTTTGTTGTACTACATAGATTGGGTTTAATAATCAAGTGGCTCTCTACTTGCAAAATTTACAGTGAGAAGGACGCAGATGTATGGAAAACAACCTTGCATAGCCAAAAATTCTTAAGCAACAGCAGTTCAATGGGAATTCCTTCATCACAAAAGCTCTTTCCCATGTCTGATGTAATCAACAGCAAACAGGAACAGCCGTCTGCACACCCTTGGCTCTGTAGGACGTGGGGACTGCGTTAAACAATTGAACGCGGCTTGACCCAGTACTGTAAACAATGCTCATGGCTAAGTCGAGGTCTGAAGTCCGCTCAATCTGTCAGTCTAAGGGAGAACGCTGGACAATCCAACACTGTGTGCTGCTATGTACACAGAAAAAAAAAAAAAAAGCAGTAGAGAATTTAAAACGTATCTGACATTGTGTTCTTCATCGTGGCATGTGACAACACATAAAACCATCTTTCCTGCCAACAAATGCATGAGTTCACCAATTCTGGAGAAAATTGGCTAACTTGGGGTTCTTAGGTTGCAGGCTCAACGATTATGTAATCAAATACAACAATGATATCCACAGGCGTCTGATAAGTAAATGTACTGAGCATGCTGGAATTTGTTTGCAGAGTGAACTAGAATGGTATTCAGCAGACTGCATATTTCCGCCTTGGCCAAACTATTCCCTTTAGTTCAAACAAATATAATAAATTATCAAATAAATCTTATTTAAATCCCCTAGATCTGGATTTTCATTTGGATCCCCATCAAATTGTACTCACTCATAGATACCAGCCACCTAAATACGCTAACGAAATGTTAAAGAAAGTGAGAAAAAAATTCCTGGATCGTTCCTTTTATCCGGATCCACACCAAAGGTTATTGGGTCTATTCTGGGCTGAGATCCATTCTCCATCCAAGTTTTGTGTAATCCTGCTGACGAGCCAACCAACAAATGGACACTGGCAAAACATAACCTCCTTGGCAGAGGTAACAAATGCATTTTAGCATATTAAGAAAGTTCCCACACTGTCATTACTCATCTAACTCCCTACACAAACACATCATATATGGTACGGTTAACAAATATCAGTAGTTTGTTGATACTGTGGATAATGATTCAGGGAGCGGCAGCTGACTGTGACAAGTGTAAGCTAAAGGGGGGGAGGAGAGACTTATTGAGACAGAAAATGTCTATGTGTGTTATTAAAAGCAAGTGGAAGCTTACTGTACAGCTGGAAACAAGAAGACCTGAGTCACATTTAAGTGACAGACACACAAGATGCCAATGACCTTGCCAATTGGCGCAGAGAGGGGAAGAAGATGCAACCAGAGGGAGTGACAAGGTATGCAACATGTCTGGGAAAACAAGCCCTTGTGTATAGGAGCATATTCTTTCCCACAAACCACCAGCGAACTGTGTATTCACCCACTGTTTATGTTTCTCGGAGGGCTCTGGAGGTTGTCACACTGAAACAGCGTCATGAATGGAGCTCAGGAGCAAGAAACAACAGGATACACAGACCACATAGATGAGCACATACTGAACTGACAGACACATGGATACCTGCCCCGAAGCTGTGTTTGTTAAGTTACTGGGGGAAAAAACACAATCAGAGCACCAGGGAACTTATCTGAGTAAATGCAAGGACATCAGCAGATTAATGTCACACAATCTCAACATTTCATTCTGCCTCAGTCCGGCAAGTCTAATCAGTAACTGCTAGAGGGGAAATGTGTGTGCAGTAAGTGGAGTTATCCTGTTATATTGACATCTTCAGCCTTGTCTGCATCACTATCAGTGTAAACAAGGACTCACACTGCTTTTGTCTAAAATGAGTGCATGTGTTACTCCTCCACGGTTTTAACTACAGGAGGAACAAACTAGTCCTTTCAGCTGGTTTCGTGGTTCAGGAGAGATACTATTGGTCAAAACCATTCTGGTCTCCTGGCTGACCGTTACAGCTTAAAAAATGAATCAATTAATTGAGCAACAGAGAATTATTTTGCAACTGTTTGATCATTTAAGTCATTTTTCAAGTAAAAAATACCCAACATTTCCTTATTCCAGTTGCTTAAATATGAGAATTTGCTCCATTTCTTCGTCTTATGTAATACTAAAGTGAACCAGGGGTGCACATGACCATTATTTAATTATCGATGCATCTACAGTCCATTTTGGTATGTATTTGTCTGGTCTATAAATTGTTAGCAAGTAGTGAAATGTTCCCATCACCTTTCCCTTGCCTTCAAATGTCTTGTTTGTCCATTAAAGTGGCCAAAACCCAAGAATATTCCATTTGCAATCATATAAAACCAGCAAATCTTCACATTGAAGAAGCTGCAACCAAAGAATTTTGGGTGATTTTCTTTAAAAATGGCTTAAATGGCTTTTCTGACATTTAATCCAGAAAATGAACTTAACAAAAGCACTCGACTCAGTTAAATCCGGAGAGCAAATATCAAACAAGGGTAGTGAAGGGAAAGAGTATGATTACATAACAAGGAAGCTTAAAAATGACTAGTACTCTACTAAGCAATGCCTTTATGTCTTAATCACATGAATATTGCCTCTCTGACCAGGGGTGATTTTTTTTTGTGTCTGTTTCCATTTCCTTCCTTTGTTGCATAAAACGACTGCAATACCTCACAGGCGGGGAGTGCAGCTGAGCTGATCTATCCCTCCAATATTGCGGTTTCACAGCAGGACGTTGCTAAATCCCGACTGAGCTACGAGAGAAAAAATACAATCATTCCTTTGCTTCTTTCTCTCTACTTGCACGCTTGCACACGAGCTTGAAGGTCAGAAGTTTCCATGGCAATGGCAGGTCGCGACCCCGATTTTCTTTCCCTGTCAGTCAATCACCTCTGCCCTCCTTCCTCATGTGAGCTCAACAGCTGCACGTACGGGACTGCTGATCTCACAGGAATATTTCTAATGTGGCTTCTCTCGATTACTCACTGCCACCTATCCACTGACACAGCGTCAAACTGTGGCTAAGAGGCTCCAAAACACCAAACAATGAGCCGTTGGATCCATCAACACCAGGTCAACTGTAGCCTCAATATAACTGACCAGTCCGCCTGCTCAAAAAACCCTTGCTCCATGGTCAGGGAGAAACAATGGCATTTGTTCCACACTTTCAGGCATTTTCCAATGGACACGCCAGCAGCATAGAGAGGGACATAATGAAGGGAAATTCAGTATTACATGACAGGGAAGGGGAGATCCTGACGTAACCGGCAGGCACTTTTTCCTGTGGAAGCCCCTGTCCTGCACGCCGCCTCGCAGCTCATGTGATGCATTTAAAGCTGCAGACTTTTCAGGAAAGAGCCATGAATACATGAGCAAATTCTTTCACAAAGACAGAGATCACAGAGGAACCTAGTCTTGACTTCAGCATTTACATTTTTCCGGAGTTTCTTTACTGTACTTACAATAACCAGAAGGGTTATAGGGATTAAGGCTGCAAGTAACACCTGTTTTCATGATCATTTAGTCTACAAACAAAAGGCCATTATATGTTCAGATAAAACAAGACAACATCATCAAATTTACTGTTTCATCCGACTACGAGTCCAAAAACCCAAAGATATATATGTAAATAATCGCAAATGAAAAATAATTGTTGGTTGAAGCATTAGATTTTCTTGTTAAATTGATTATTATTTGGTCTTAAAAAATGTGGGAAAATAGAGGGAAGACTTGTATCGCTAGCAGCCTAAAACCAAAAGATATTCAGTTTATTATCATCGAAGACTTAGAAAACCAGCAAAAACTCAAACTTCAGAGTGGTATATAGTGATTATTTGGCAGTTTGCTTCTGTGGATAGACACATTGATAAATTGACTTGATATTTCAGCTATGATAACACATTTAGCAACTTCACTCATGCTGACAATGCTTGATATTCCTGTAGCTGTTCCACGTGTGCTCTCGGAGAACACATAAGGAAAGATCCCTCTGAATGGAGAGCCCAAACCGTAATACCGTTTCTAAGTTTAGCCCAGTTCTGTGCTGTGACGGAGCAATCAGTTCACATGGCCCCCCCAGAAAAAGGGAAGTAGCAGCTTTTTCACAGAGCTTTCACTACTGCTTTATCCTGACAACCCTAAAAAGCCAAATAGATATATGGTCTCTAAGCATGTCTAAATGTCCCAGCTGCATGACTGGGGATGACTGATAACTTCCAGTGATTCATGACAATATCATGACTGTGGCTGTTTGTCATGCTCAGAAAGTTCCCTGCTGCTTCACGTGATTAATGACCTCGGGTTGAAAAGGATTTGACTCCAAATGCTTAAAACTATTACAACCACCAACACCCTGACATTGGTGAGATGTATAGTCTTTCTTAATGTACATGTAACTTGAGGAAAATGTACAGCACACGAGTAAGGACTGATCTTGGCACCTAGCTGGCACTGCGCAATATTAAAGCACTGGCTGGACTGAGCTCGGAGCACGGGGTACCCCTGAAACGAAACCAGGCAGCCAGCGGGACCTGAGCCATCTCTCTCCATTGACAAATGACAAACCTTTGTAATGTAAACACGCCATGCCGGTTGATATGACATGGACCAGAGGGGTTATCTTTACTTGCGAAACCTGCCCCGCCCTTTATCACTCCATGCAATGAAACACTAGTCTCTCCCCGAGAAAACTACACACGTCTTGACTCAACTACGTGAATTAATCCGGCTCAAAACAAACCTAAAGTCCAACATTAATTACTACAAACACACGGTGCTAGCTTAGCATGATTCTTTAGACTTTTAATACGTTGAAACACCCAAGTTACTGCAACCGTGATGTAGATAAGAGTCATAGTGAACGAGTTCAACTTCAGTTTTATATCTTATTATACATATTACTTCACATTAACACTGACGTTATTGTAAGTTTTACTTAGTTAAATCATTTTAAGTTTTTGGTACTTAACAGTATCAACCTCCTTGCATCGGGAAGTAACTTCAACGTTAGCCCCTAACTAGCTCTAATGTTAGCGAATTAGCCACAGCCCCTTTAGTAAAAAGTTAAAACGTACAACGCAAAAGATTTTTTTTAAGCTTACCCGGTACAGGTTTATTCCACTCGATGGTTAAGGTGTAACAGAAGAGTTAAGTCTGTTGTTGGTGCCGATTTACAAATCTTTTTCGCCCCGTTGCTCTGCTCAGCAGCGGCACCATCGATTGACTGACTGACACAAGCGACAGTTAGCCGCAGTGCGGCACTGCACATCCGGCTGAGATTTTCAAAATAAGATCAACAGCAAGAGAGATATTCGTGGACATGTACATTTGTGAGGTAATTAGACTTTGCTTCAGTATTTCCACTATGTAATACATTGTGCATTCAAAGGGGGATGTTTCTTCTACTTTACTCCAAAATGTATTTGATAGCTATAGTTGCTGGTAAATTTATGATTGAACTTATTATTATCGGCCAATATTGGGTTATCACAGATATATTGGCATTGACTTATATGGTTTCCCCATATGAAAACCTTTTTTAGCAGGAAAATAAATCTAAGAAAAAAACAATGAATACAGCAATTATTCAATTCCTGCTGAAGATTTAGAAATTAAAATGTATTGTTAAGCTGTAAAATATCCAACCTGTTACATATTTTTGCCATGAAGTGTCAAACTTTATTTTGAAATCCCCCAACTTCCCATTTTGAAATCTCTAAATTTGGTTAACTTTATGTAAACTGTGGAGAGGCGCGGCGGTCTGACGTCACATCCCTTGAAAAGTTTTTCTAGTTACTTTATCCCGAGGCTCCTCTGGCACTGGTCCCCAGTGTGAGCTCTGGGGCCCTGCAGGGGCCCTGGAGAGGCTTCTGGGGGCCGTCAGTAACATGAGGAATAGTTTGATCTCTCCTTAAACTTCTGTTAAATTTGGGGAACAAACCAATAACAACAAAGCATCTGACATTCTGGGGGCCGCTTTGAAATCTTAATTAAAGATTAAAATACACCCATTCTAATGCAACCGAGTTCTGATGTTCGGTTATTTATCTCACAGGTCATATAAATGTGTCTTAGGTGCGTTTTTAGAAATAAGAATTTAAAACCGTCTGATGTTTCTCATAATGATCGCCTTCTACTTTAAATATAGAGGCTTTCTTTACTCATGCAGAAGCCAAGATATATTTAACACAAAGTGGTGTAATAGACACTTTCAGATGTACAACATATAGGCGAGAGAAGGCGAGGGGATCGTCCAGAAATTGGGAAAAAAAATCTTTCTCTTGATCGAAACTTTAACACTTAAACATGTTTCTGTAAAACCTTAAAGGGCCAGTAATCGCAACAACACATTTCCCCACTTACCCTTAGCTTTGAAATAAACATGATTTATTGTCAAGGCAGCACCAATAAGGATATTTTATTATAAGGAAGACAAAAAGTAAAACGATGCAGAGATCTCAGTACTGCAAAGCTGAAAACAGAAAAGCTCTGTGTCATGTACACAACATAAACTGCACCACAATAAAGAAAACCAGACAAAAACAGAAACTAGCCTCAGACACACCTCAGAGTTGAATCAAGATAATTTGGTCTCTAGCACAGGAGGATGTGCGTGTCTTACAGCCTAACAATACGACTCAGACAATTAGGGGACTTTAATTATAGACGAACACTTTGATAAGCTGCTATTCTGCATGTCTTAACCAGCTTCAGGGCCAGGAGGAAACAACAAGGTAGCGGCGGTGGTGATGGGTGGGGGAGGAGTGTCAAACCATCAAGGTCAAGGAACAGTGCCATGCAGAGACTTACTTTACATAAAGAACATAAAGGGCATTTGCCTTTTGAAGGATTGACCTCTGATTAATCTTAACTCCAGGCAGATTAGATTCATAAAAGGCTTTTCCGGCCCCTTACCACAGTGAGGAGGAAAAAAAGCGCTCAACTGCATTATTTAAATACATTAAATTACATTTTAGAAAAGTATAGAGAGCAAATAAAGAGGCCTGTTAAATATTGAGTAGGTGTTTGTTATTCCATATCAAGTATCAAGAAGTTAATTTCACAAAACCTCAAATGGGATTCTGTATTAGCTTGATTAAATCACAATTTCATTACAGAAATCAAATTCAATGGAGCCCTTTAACACCTTTCTTCCATTCACAGACCGATAACACCCCTTGTTTAAGAGTAATTAAAGTGATTATCAGCCTGGAGTGATGGGTGAGCATACTCAGGAAAAGGACCGAAACTGAAAATAAAACAACTCCCTTCCTTTCTGTGAAATCACCCTAATCGTTACTTAAGAAGTACATTCTTCCCAAATGCTTCTAAATGCTGCACGTATCTGGTGAAACTGTGTTACTTCATTTTAAAATATACTGCAAAAAAGCCCCAAAATACTGCAATCCTTTTCCAATACTGTCAGCTGATAGCGCAGAATGCGTTTACCTTTCAAACATACTTTTATTTGAGATTTGAAGAATAAATGCGGCAGATATGATGTCAGAACTTAAAAATGCAAAATATCTATGAAATATTCAAGCAAACAAAAAGTAATAAAGTGCAATCAATAGATACAATCAATCTTAATGAACCCCCCTGCATAAGCATACTGATAATGCACTTATAAAAACATTATCAAATTCTATTTTGGGGTGTTTACACATTTAGTACTTTTAATTCTGCCTAACAACTGCTACCAGTTAATAATATCTTCATACCCTTTGCTTTAGTTATATCTCTTGTCTCTATCTTCTACTTCTGTATCACTTTATCTCACAGCACCTGTGTGGTGGGTCAAGTTAAAGTGTCAGGGCTCATAAATCATGCATAGTTCAGGTTCTTATAATCCTCCTTCTTCAAGTTGGAGGAGAGGGATTTTCTTTTTCCTCTCCCAAGGTTTCATCCACTTTTTTTTAAAGGTTTTTGGGGAAGTTTGTTTCTTATCTTCATGTTGTGAAATTCTGCTGCGGCTGCTGCTGAGATATGTGAGATTGGGCCTGACCTTCAGCCCCAAAAGCACAACTTCTACATTTTTAGTTACTCATTCCTACAAACTCCAGCCTTTAAACTATCCAAAAACCACGTTATTGATTTTCCTCCCCTCCAGCAGTAGAGTTGTCGGCCCGTGTGTGCTCAGTCAGGGAACAAGTCCATCGGAGATGAGCTAAAGGAGTTGGGCTAAAAAAAAAAAAAAAAAGGAGTCCCGGTGGTTCTTTTTTATCCCCTGTACTGTCTGAAGGAAGTTATTAAGAGTCTGCAGTATCGCGTCACTTCCAGGTGGCAGCGGCGGGGCGAACGCCTGCACTCCCCTTGGTGCTCTTCGACCCCAGGGACTGACCCGAGCGGCTCCGCAGGTCACGCTCGGCATTCTCGCTCTGCGCCTGCTCCTCATCGTACCTGGTGACACACAGAGGGAATCAGAGGCAGAGCGAAGACACACATGTGAAGGAATTCCTGTTGCCCCCGCTCTTTCCCCCTACATGATCCCTGGAGCTTTACCCAAACAACACCCCCACCCCCCGCTAAGCACTAAATCCCCTCTTTTTCACTCTTACAACACCCCTTCGATAGCTCAGTTGGTAGAGCGGAGGACTGTAGAGGCAATTCCAGGCATCCTTAGGTCGCTGGTTCAAATCCGGCTCGAAGGAGTGACTTTTTCATGTTTAAAATGCAGTCGAACATTTTGTATAACTGCATTTGAATTCCTAAACATACATTAGATAAAAACATGGCATATAAATCAGTTCAGTAGAGGTTTTAAAATATGATGTAACTAATTAACTTGGACTAGTGAACAGTAAACATACTATATGGATCTCTGAATTGACTACATTTAGATCCCATTGTGATAAAATTGTTGTTAAAAGTTACAGAAAGCAGACATGTCCCTATTAGTGAACTAGGAGTACATGTCCCCCTTCGATAGCTCAGTTGGTAGAGCGGAGGACTGTAGTGGTTAAAACAGGTATCCTTAGGTCGCTGGTTCAAATCCGGCTCGAAGGAGTGACTTTTAACTGTGTGTCGTGGAACATGTTGTACAATAGCAGCTGCAGTTTCACTGTAAAAGTTAGCTGTACTAGCAGCATGGCAACAGACATTCATGGTTCTCAGAGGATGTATCCCACTCACTCATGATCCCTTGATATTAACTATAGCGCCGCTGTAAGGTTGACATCTGTGGTTTAGAGTGTGAGATATCCTGAAAACTATTACATGAGTTGCCATGAAATTTAACATTTTAAAACAACATTCAAGCTCCCCAGAGGATACATTCCAAAGCTGAGTCGATAATGAAAGTAATCATTAGTTGCAGCCCTACTTTGAACTGTAGTTCATGGTGCAGCATTTTCAAACAAGTTGTCAGTATTGTCCTGAACACCGACAATATTTGTATATAAACTGACCTTGATCAGAGGCTCTGACCTTGATCAGAAGCTCGTTTCATGGAAGATATGACAAAAATACATTTTAAGTGGGGAAATGGTGACTGTGTAGAATAGACTAGCACTGATTCACATCAAAACAGCGTAATAATAGAGGCAAGGGAGGGACATCTGAATCAGAGTCTACTTTACCAGACAGGACCAACAAATTCAAGTAAGTTTGTATGAAAAAATGGATGTTATGTTTTTTAAACCTTATAACAGATTGTTCGTTACCCTAACAACTATTTGACCGGCAACATTAAACTAGCATAAGTTATGGATGTTAAAGAAAGCAGAGTGTATCTTATTTCATGAGGTACTGTATATTATTAGGTAGGTCTGTGCCAAAAGCAAACTTTTCTAAGCACACCGCTACTTGATTAAAAGCTATTCCTTCGAGCCGGATTTGAACCAGCGACCTAAGGATTTCTGTCACCATCCTGCATGGCACAAACACTACAGTCCTCCGCTCTACCAACTGAGCTATCGAAGGATACAAGGTCATAATGATGCACCGATAGCAACATGCATCCTGGTACTTTCAGCAAGAGTGGAATAATACAGATAAAACAATACTTTGTACACCTGAGTCAGAGTTGAGGCGGAGAGAGAGAAGTAATGTTGTAAATTCCTGCCTCTGGTTGCTTTAACATCAACATACTAGGAAAACAAGGTGCTAAAGCACACAGTAGCCTCACCATTGTGTTCAGAATGGGGCCCCTGTTGTTGGACGACCTATGTATCTATTATTGTGTGAGTAGAAGTCACGGGTAATTTGGTTTCATGGATCTCTGCCACATCAGAACTCTTCTGCTTTATCTCAGCCAAACAAGTTTTAACATCACCCTCAGTTCTTGTTGTGGTGCTGTGCTGTTCACAAGACTCAACACTCCTTTTTTATTGAATTACATGTTTAGGCTCCTAAAAGTCACTCCTTCGAGCCGGATTTGAACCAGCGACCTAAGGATGTCTGTTACAACCACTACAGTCCTCCGCTCTACCAACTGAGCTATCGAAGGGGGCCAGTGAAGGCTGATTCACTAGGACAACCATGTGTACTTACTGTGCTTTTGTGAACTATGATGAAAAAAAGCCACTTGAAATTGAGTCTAGTCAGAGATCCATACAGTATGTTCTCTGTTCACTAGTCCAGGTTAATTTGTTAAACATTTAAAAATCACTCCTTCGAGCCGGATTTGAACCAGCGACCTAAGGATGTCTGTTGCAACCACTACAGTCCTCCGCTCTACCAACTGAGCTATCGAAGGGGTGTTGCAACACTGGAACTGACAAGTTCTCCAACCACATGAGTGAGGATGACGTGGGCTTAGTGCTTAGCAGGGAGGTATTGCTTGTAAAGCAGCATGTTTAAATAGTCCATTGTACCCTGAAGGCAGAGGGGGGCAAAAGGAACCCCCTCACGTCTGTGTTTTCTACTATTTCACAAGACACACAATAAAGTTTCAGCTTCAAACATCACATTCCTTTCCAGATATTTCGGTCTGACGTTGAGCGAGAGCCATGCCGCTCTACAATGAAATGTGCTTCACTGCAAACAGTTAAAAGTCACTCCTTCGAGCCGGATTTGAACCAGCGACCTAAGGATGCCTGGTTTAACCACTACAGTGCTCCTCTCTACCAACTGAGCTATCGAAGGGCATGCAGACAGGTAAAACCAGATAACCCACTGAGTTGAGTAATTTGAGAAAGCAACCGTTCACTTCTGGCTGATATTTTTAGCCTCAGTGTGACCCCCCTCCTGGCTGTTAGAGGTTGCTGACTCATAGATTTGATTTGTCACTCACAGGACTTGATAGTTGCCCAGGGCCTCTCGGGGCGGGCTGCGGTTCCAGCGGCAGTCTGGGATGTCACCGTTCGGCGTGACGATGTTGAGAGTGTCGTTGATGAGGTTGTACTTCAGGATGCGGTCGTTAGCTGTGCTGGAGGTCAGCGAAGGAGAGGCGTTGACCTGAGCGTGACACCGACAAAGAAAGTGACTTTTACATTTGGACCAAAAGTTTGCATGGAGACAGGAAGAGTTTAATAATGTACTTTGGGAACAGGGATGAGCGTGTTGTTATTTCCTCCTCTCCCCATATAGAAGCTCTTATCAGGCAGGAAATTCTGCTACTAATGTGCTATAACAGCTGTGCTCATAAACATTCATACACTCAAAGAAGAGAACTTGATTCACAAAGGAAAACATACGAGTGCCCAGGGAGAGATGATTTGAAATAAACACACTCACGTTTCATTCCTTGAGTAGATGGCATGAACTTAAGAGTTTAGCTGCTCAGCTTTTATTTTGTAAACGAGAGTAGGTGACTTGCAGGAATAACGAACAAAAGAAAGAATTCTTGACTAGGTTTGCGGCACACGTTTCTTCAGTCCCTCACTGAGGACCGTTTCTGCCCTACAACCAGCTTCATGTCGCCCAAAATAGATCCGATTGGTGTCTGTTAACAGAAATAGCTCAGACCTAGCCTGGAAACCCAGCAACTGATTGTACAGCTGTCAAAACGAGTCCAACAAAATATGACAGCTGGATAACAAGCACAATATCTAGTTAAAATAAAAATAGTTTAGCATCGTACTGTAAAGGGAGACACTAAAACATTTTATCTTATTAAAAGTTTGGGGGGTTTTTGCTGCCTGAATTTTCAGATTTCTGTATGATGACATGTATGCAAAATAACTCTTTCATTTTATAATGCCCAATTTGCATATTTAGACATACAACTTCAGAAAGCTTGTAATACAAAAAGAAGTTGTCTTAATGTAAGTTATCGACTGGGGAAGTTTCATGATGACATCTATTAGTTAAAATTTTACTTTTAATACTTTTAATAACTGTCATGGAAAATCCTTCATAAAAAAATCCACAGCCCAGCGGCATCAAACAACTTAAACAAATCATGTACAGGCTTGTATGGGCAACTGTGAGAGACAGGGGAGGTCTTACCTTTCACACTGTGATACATTAATATTGAAATTGCTAGAAACTGTTACACAGAACCCCTCCAACTGTGTCCCCTTAACCTTTAAAACTAGCCAGCAAATTCCCTGTGTCATCCTGTGCAGACTGTCAGCGCACTCAGTTCATAAACAGTATTTGCAGCAATGTTTTTTCAGCTGGAGTGACACACTGAATAGGTTACAGACGCACCTTCGGCACACATTTGAATACCGAGAGGCACACGTCCTGACACAGAAAGATTAACCTCAAGGGCATTTAAAGCTGCTTCACACTCAAGGAAAAGGAACGTGGAGTCACTGTGTAAGCATGTTAAGTATCGTTGGGCTTGGCAAAATATGCAACTGGTGCCAAGTTTACACAGCGTAGGTTAATTCTTAGTGAATTCAAGCCATCTATGTGAGTTTGTAGAAATGCCTGCATGTCATAACTCCTCCTGTTAAATTACTCACCTCGATAAGCCATGGCTTGAGCTTGTCATCAATAATGATGTCATACCCGTAACACTCGAAACAGTGCTTGTCGTTGTTCATTACAGGCTGCGAGAGAGAATAGACAGAGTCAGGAAGAGGAAGTGAACTACAGTGTGATTGTGATATGTTGGGAACTCTTTAATGCAACAGAATGTAAGCAAATGATCAGAGTACAAAATATACCTGTGGATGTAACTATTAGTACCAAGAGTAGCCTGTGTGTTGAAGCCTGAGAGGAGGAAGTGAGTCAGATCACTTAGTAGAAAAAGGAAGTGTGCAGTAAGTGGAGTGCTAAAAACAAAAAGACGTCACCACCACATTGCAGTGGTTTAACAGCTGTGTGTTTATAAGTGATACTAAGTGATACTTAAAACAGGATCTCAACAGAAACAAAGTAAAAACACAATGACTGAAGGCCTCAACATGTGTGGCAGAGTGGTTTTATAGTGTATGTGGTTGCAGCGCTACATATGTTAAAGGTCAGAGAGCAGTTGAGAATAAAATATTGTACTTTTTTACTCCACTTCAGTTACTTGACAATTATAGTTACTTCGTCAGATTAAAATCTTATTTTAAGCAGCTTCTAAAACATGGTGTTACAGATAAAAGTAACTTAAAGTATATAAAGTAGTTAAAATACTCCATATTGACAATAATAAAATGGTACTTTTACATTAACGGTACAGTATGGCATCTGTTTTTTGTGTGTTTGGATTTATATGTATTTACCCTAAATATTAAAAGGTACAATATATAAGATTTGGCCACCTGTCGAATTCATACTCCATGCAAATAGGGGGCAGCATATCACGACTGTAATCACTAACTGCTGCTAACTGTAGCTACCGTTAGCTATTAAGCTCATTGTAAGTGTGCAGCTAGCGGTAGCCGACTGTGAGGCAGTTATTGAGGCACAATGTGTCTTACATATTGCACCATTACATTTTCATTTTATTTTTGATTGCTGCTGCTTATGCTGATATGATTCTATAAAAGTTCTATACAAAAAAGTTTTTTCTTATTACTACTCATATTATTAAATGGGCGCTCTTTAGTACTTTTGACACTTCAGTGTCTTGCTAATTTTGCTACGTAACTGCTGAATTTGTAAATACACGTCTCTGCTGCCCCCAAGTGGCCAAAAAATATTGCAGGTTTAAGTCACCGGCCTCAGTGAATGACCATGAGTTGGTGGAGATGTAATTTTAAGAGCTTTATTTAACACGGCTATCCTGAACTGTTACTGACCAGAATTAAGTGTTTATTGTTTCATTATATTCTAATACTTATGAGCTTAAATAAACCTTTTCAAACTGATTATTTTTTAAAAAGTACTTTCACAGAGTAAGCAATAGGCCATGTTTAAGCACATGTTGTTGAGTCCTAGTTAATTATTTACTACATATTTTAAAACTCTTGGGAACAGTCTGTCTTGCCTGTTTTATCTACTGTGTGAACCACATGCAATCTAAACGATTGTTAGTAATTGACAAATGGGCCAGATCAGTCACTAAAAAGTCACTCCTTCGAGCCGGATTTGAACCAGCGACCTAAGGATACCTGTTGACACCTCTACAGTCCTCCGCTCTACCAACTGAGCTATCGAAGGCTGAAACCCTTAATATCAGCACCATGTGTAGTTCTTATGTCTAACAGCTGTAGCGTTGTAAAGTGAGAAGTCTTATAATAACGTGAATTTTGTTGTAAATGAAAAGCCACTTAAATGTAGTCAAGTGAATAACTTATAGTTAATTAGTTACAGCATATTTCATTGCTGATTCCTGTTTGATCTATTGTATGTTGAACAGTATGAATGTACAGTAAGGTTTGTTTGACTGTGAACTACGCGATTAAATTCTTAAAAGTCACTCCTTCGAGCCGGATTTGAACCAGCGACCTAAGGATGCCTGGGATTCACTCTACAGTCCTCCGCTCTACCAACTGAGCTATCGAAGGGTAACAGACAAGTCACCACATGACTATATGTAACTCAGACACCCATGACTAATACGTTCGCCTGTTAACAAGTCTTTGGAAATCAGTTAGAGCATATTTTAAAAACATACTTAGGGGTCTTGCCGGTATCTCACCAACATGATAACTTTTACCGGAGTGAAATCAAAGGCCACCTACTCACATTTCTACCAGTTACAGCACAGCACAAACCTCCACAGTGGAACACCAACCTTTTATCAGAGGCTATTGAACAACATGTTGCACTACACACAGTTAAAAGTCACTCCTTCGAGCCAGATTTGAACCAGCGACCTAAGGATGCCTGGTCAACCACTACAGTCCTCCGCTCTACCAACTGAGCTATCGAAGGGCTTGGACCAACATGAAAGAGATAACCTGAGGTCAGTAACAGGACACCAGGGCGCCATACTGTGGTCAAACTTCAAGAAATTATTGCAATTCTGTGGTGTCAATTAACATGTGGGTACGAGTAAAAACACTTGATGTTGACTTACAGCCACCGCCTTCAGTGACTGCACCACGATCCAGTGGATCTGGTCAAACAGTCGGCTGGTCACCTCCTTCCCTCTGGTGCTCTCTAGGTACAAACGGAGGTTACTGACCGTCCACTTGCCTCCGTGGACGTGGTTGTAGTCATCCTGCGTTAAAGGCACACAGTCTGACTAGATGTTGACCGTTTTGTTTTGTTTTTTTCTTGCAAAAAGTTGTACAGATCAGCTCACATAAAAATATTGCTACCTGAAATTCATCAGTTAGAGTCATCATTGTATACAGTCAGCAACAGATAAATCATTTAGTAAAGCTGTACATGCAGCCAACAGAAAACTCTGGCAGGGGTACTCCACCAATTTTACATGAGAAAATCAGTCTCCTCAACATGAGGAGTACTCAGCCTGTTAAATAGTTGAATAATGTTTTTATTGGCTCTGAGGGGAGATTTATTTTTGTCTGTATTTGGCTGAAGATCTAGAATTTTTGAGCAGGGTCCAGTGTTTTTGGTCCTTTGCCCCCTAATAAGGACTAAAATTCAGGATTTTGCATCCACTTCTGCTTCTTCAGACCCCAAACGTTACGGAGGTACAAGACTTATTTGGTGAAATACTCCTTCAATGTCCAATATAACCTATAACTTACTTACAGATACTTAAAGCTGATCTAAAACACTTTTTTCTAATAACAATCCTGACACAGACTTACCCCGTGTTTTTGGATGGCCACGTTAGTGAGGTGAACAAACATGTTGTCCAGTTCACTGGTGCTGGGTGTGTATTTGACTGTGCAGAACCTACAGAAGCCAAGTTTGTACCTGAGGATCAAACCACAGAAAGAGTTCAATTAAATGATTATTATGATTACTGATTAAGCTGCTATTTTCTTTAAAAAACAATGAATTGATTCATTGTGTTGTTTATAACATGCCCCCGATTCCAGGCAACCATCAACTAAAAACTTTATATAAATTCTGGGCTCACATGTAGCATTTCAGAGGCCGATATGTGGTCACCAGAACGTAGAGACGCAGGTCAAACTTCTTCCCTCCGATCAGCAGAGGGTTGTCGATGTACAGGGAAATGACGTAGGCCTCTTTGCCACTAGATGCCGCTACAAACCTGGAGGCAGTAAGCAAGAAGCAGAAGCCAAACATAAGCAGACCACAAATCTCTGACCAAACTGATCATTGATAGTTTTAGGAGGATACCTGTAAAGAATTGATTATACAGGCAACACCAAATCTATCAATCTATGTAAAGTCAGCCCCTCACAGGTAGTGTTTACTGTTGTAATGATGACTGTGGTAACTCACGTGGAGGTGCGGCTGTCTCTGGACCACTTCTTGATCTGGGACAGCTTGTTGATGAGGAAGATGCCCTTGCCCTGGGCCTTCCCGCAGGGCTTCATGATCCAAGTGCTGGACGGGTTCTTGCGGAACTCCTCCACAAACAGATTATAATCGGCCGGGAGCATGAACGTCACAGGGACAAAATCTGCACGAAGCAAAGAACGTAGTAATAGTTGAACATACTCAGAACGGCAGCATCTCTGTGCTCTGTGAAAAAAACTCATCTAATAGATACCTAAATAAATGTATTTCCCGTTCTCGTCCTTCTCGGCCAGCGGACTGCTCTCCTTTTCCAGCTCCTTGCGGTAGCGTTTGATGTTCTTGATCATCAGGTCCTTCCTGGTCAGCTCGTAGTGGTTGGGGAAGTGGTTAACCATCTGGTCATCTGACAGACGGTAGCCGGTGTCCACGCTGAACACATTTCTGATGGTCTGGATGCTCATCCTGCATGCGGACACAAATTAAACAGCACTATGGTGATCTACAGGGTTTGGAGCCTAGAAATAAGCCTAATAAGCACTAAATTTCAGAGACATATATTATACTTTCTACTCCACTACATTTATTAGACAGCTTTAGTCACTAGTTACCTTTAAGATTCATATTTTGCATGAAAATACATATGAAAAATATACAGTGGATTTTCAAAGTTTGAACCAGTGGTTTCCAACCATTGTGTCATGTTCTGCAATCCCACTTTGTCAAAGTAGGTGGTGGCTATGCACCTTAACACTTTTCAAGCAGAAATGCCAAACATTAGCTGGTTGCAGCTTCTTCAATGTGGGATTTTTTCTTTGTTTTCTTTTTTTCTATAATTTATGACAGCAGATAAAGAGTCTTTGGGTTTTGGACAAGAAGCCACTTGAATGTGATAATTTAAAAGATGACATGTTATAGACTAAAGGATTAATTGTGAAAATAGTCAGCTGATTGATCAATAATGAAGATCATGAGTACTTCTTCCACTACTGCTGATACATGGTGCTTGCAGAGTACTGTGGACTGAAGATGCAGGTGTAATGTAGGTGTAAAAACCTACCAGTAGAAATTCCAGTCCTCGCTTTCTGTGACTGGGATCCATTCCCTCTTCTCAAAGTTGTTGATGAGCACTGATTTCTCAATATCTGTCACCCACTTCACCTTACCGGCCATGGTGCCTCCCACTTGGGTGGAGCGCAAAACAACAGGTAAACAGCCGGCAAAAGCACACGACCACACAGATTGCATGCGATATTGTGCAGTGCAAAGGAAGAGAGAAAAGATGCATGCAGCTGCCGTGCACCAAAGCCGTCGCCTACCTGCAAATCAATGTCAGGAAACAGCCAGTCATCAGCATGAGCTAGCCGGGCAGGCTCAGTTAGCAGGCTGCTGAACCCTCCCTGGACTGCTGCAGAGGCTGGGCGGACATCACCCAGTCACTGATGCAATCTCACCAGACTGTCGCTATTTGAGCTCATAGCGGAACACGGCGACAGGACAGTTTGTTAGCATGCTTGATAGCCCCGGCTAACAATAAAGAAGTGCCTCCATGTTGGCGGTTTTATTGCTAACAAGCTAGATGTATTGATTCAAGGCGTCGTGAAGCTGGACACAGTGACGAAACGCCCACCGCGGTCAAACTTCTCTTCACAATAAAAGTCTCAGTTATTAAAACGTTATAACGTAAATAAATGATAACTATACCACGAGGCTTAGTTACAATTAAGGGACATTTTCAAACAAGAATGTCTCGAGAACGTTAAACGACGTCGTTATGGGCTTGGTCCTTCCGGGAGAATAACCTAGGCAACGGAGGACGCAGTGATGTCATTGCATGATGTCATTACCACAGCGTACCAGCAGGGGTCAGTGTGGGACTGTCTATATACTACAACAGGTTTACTAACTTATACACATTTTCAATAAATTCAAGAGGTAATCTGTTGAAAAACACAAGAATATTTATTTAAAATACTGAAAAGCATAATTTACACATTTTTGATTGGTTTGCCACAAAATAGGACACAAAGATACACTTTACATATCAATCTCAAAGTGTTATAAGTGTGTCATATTCTTAACAAATACGTTTTATTCAGTAATCAACAAAAGCCATAGAAAAGAGAGATTTTTTTCTTGTCATGTCATTATTGGCTACATTATAGAAGGGATAGATCTATTATGTTTCATATGACTAAGCCTACAATTAAAAATATTTATATCTGTCTCATAACACATCAGACTTTGATCCTATGTCTGCCTGCTCATCTCTGTGTCCAAGGCCATTCATTTATTTAAAAAGATCTAGGCTATTCAGTTGCTATTCCTTGTTGAAAGTAACTAAAAAGTCGTGTAATAAGTAGTTTATTACTCAACGCAGACAGTAATATTGTAACGTGATATATTACTTTCAAATGAAGGTAACAAGTAATATGTAATACACTGCCAATAGTGTGAGCAGACAAAAATAAAATAATGTATTCAGAAAAAATATTTTATTTAAGACTGTCATAATAAGTTGCAAATAAATAAATAAAAACTCTTCTTTTTTAGTTTTTCAAAACGTATCTGATGAGGATGTCGCCCCCTGGTGGTCAGGCCTGGTAGCAGCAGGTAAAAGGCGTGGCTAATCATATTTGTGGCAGTACTACCTGAGCGCAACAAGATTATTAGACGCTGCTGTGAGTACAGGAAAACAACTTACGAATATATCTTTATTTATTCATTTTATTATTTCCAAAACATCTCAATAATTATGTCTTTGTATTTATCACAGGGCGGCGTCTACTTTAATCTACACAAAAGGTAGGTTTTACTTTCTCTTTTTTACTGTGCATGCACCTGTTTTACTGTCTGGGTGGGAGCATTAATAGTCATTTAATATCTAATATCCAACTATATGTGATATATTGGTTGATTTGTAAATGTAGTTAAGATAAATGTATGTCTGCGGGCTTTATGAGTAATCCAATATGATCTTCAAAACGACCTTTGTTTGCTTTGGGTGAGAGGGATTACCTCATCCCTTTGTTTTGACAATATGGCAAACGACTACAGGCTATTACATGATTAATACACAACAACTGTCATTTGGGTATCATTATGGAGTGTAAGCCAAGACTATTAAAATATATAATATAAAATATTGTTAAAGTTGTCACATTTAGGAGTATCTGTTTATGTGAAATTGGCATAAACAGTGAAAAGATAAACACAGAGAACCTTTTTTTTCATACTTTAGTTGATTAATGAGTAAACAAACAAATATTGAATTTATTTAAGTGGATTCTTTGGGGTCAGTGGTGTTTTCTAGCTTCTTACTGAGGACATAAGGGCAGTTTGGTTGATTTGAGTTATGGAAATGGAGCATTTGCATTCAGGCACATGAGCTCAACAGGAACTGGTCTGAGGACAGGTGCATGTGGGAGGGGACAAACCTGTTTGTTAGGCCGACAACACAGACAATAACAAGTCCCTAAATCCAGTCAAACAGGTAGATAAGATATGCAGATTGAACTATAGCTCATAGTTAACATGTAAAAGGGAACTTAGACACACTTCTCGCAATAAACAGTAGTAATTGGGTTACAACATTAGGACTTAATCAAACAGATGATGTCATCTCTTCAAACCTAGAAGGGCCTGTTTTTATCAACCTGGATTCTCCTCGGTAACACAGCCACCACCTATCCTGGTCACATGACCCAGTATTTACACAGCCCGTTTATGAACGTTGGGAGTGAAGCCAGCACGAGAACACACGCACACCTGCAAACCATGCAGCCATTATCTGTCCTGCATGCATAATGAAGTTCTCGCCACTTTCTCTCATGTGTTCCGATATGAATAATTTGCATATTACTGGTTCTCTTCACAGAAAACAAGATGGTGGCACAAACAAGACAGCCGAGACAAGCCGTGTCCCTCCAGGCTGGACCTGGTGAGGTGGACACTGGCACCCTGTTTGACATGAACCTCAGGTGCGGTACAGGCCCCCTCCACACACTCATCAACACAACAGTACACAGCTCAGACAGGCTGCGCCTCAGGCAACACACCATGTGGGAAGAAAAAATAAAAAGGCTTTTGTTTAGTAACGTCTGTCACTCCTTCAGGGTCAATGACGGGGCTGCACGTGCCATCGGGCGCCAGTTGGCTATAATTGGAGACAAGTTGGACAAGGAGTGGGCAAGCAGAGAGCCGAACTGGCCACCAAGCCCTCTTCACATGCTGAGACCTGCTCAGGCACTGACCAGGACCATCTATCGGTATAAGATAATAAAAAACGTCTATCTATATATAGCTTTTATATGACTGGCTGTTAAGACATTGTATCTCTGTGTTATTCTCCTCCAGGGATATCCACAGTCAGTTATGGGGCTTCAAGGGCCTGTCTGCAGCAGTGAAGGCCTGGATATCAAGCACTGCACCTGGGCAGGGGATCCTCAGAGCTGACGCCTGGACAGCCTGGGTAACACTCTACACTTTACTGCTGACCTTTTGCTTCTCCCTGCCTCGCTTAGTGACTGTCACTACATCTGTCAAGCACTCCATTCTAGCATCCCACACATGAAACAGACAACAGACGTGGACAAAGGCAGCTTTTTATTTCTAGTAGATGACTGTTGGCTAAAATAACAACTGTCACTGGCAAATTTAATCAGCTATAGTGGAGTCACTCCTTCTGCCCGCGGTCCTATGTCCCCATATTTATATTCAATTCAATTCAAAGAACATTATTTGTCCCCGGGGGGCAATTAAAGGCAAGTGGAGTAGTTGTACACAGACACAAACAAGTCAGCACGTTAAGTACACGTGGCACATAATGGGAACATGACAAAGGGTTCTGCGTTCACTAGTTCTACATATGTTCTCTCCCAGGGTCCTATGTTCCCAATGTCCGATGTTCCAAGGGTCCATTGTTGCCCAGCTCAAGGGTTAGGGTTGTTTGAACACAACTGGAGGGTTAATGTGTTTCCACATAATATTGAACTGGTACACATAGGACCCTGGGAACATAGGCCTCTGGGAACATAGGACTATAGGACATTAGGACTCTGGGAACATAGAAACTTGGGAACATAGGACCCCAGGAACTTGGGAACGTAGGACCCTAGCAACATAGCACCCTGAATTTATAGAACCTAGGAAATTTTGAGCTGGGAACTTAGGACCGCGGGACCTTAGCGCTCTGTGAACCTAAAACCATGTGAGCTTAGGGCTCTGGGAACTTAGGACCTGAAAACATAGGACTCTGGGAACATAGGGCACTAGAAACATCAGACTCTGGGAACAAAGGACACTAGGAATATAGGCTTCTAGGAACATTGTTGCCAAATTATCTAAAGAATAGAATAATAATTTCCCTTTCATTCCACAGGTGTCCAGTTTGAAAGCAGTAACGTGCACTGGCTGGACCAGAGGAGCGCTGGTGACTGTAGCACTGGTGGCTGCAGTGACCATTTTCGGTGCACTGTGGGTGGAAGGGAGAGCCTGAAGGGCCATGAGCGGGTCTTTTCGGCCATCATATATTTGACAAAAAAAATGTTTGCAAATCAATGAAAATTATTTCTAACTAACGTGTTTCTGCTGTTTACTTCTCTTTTTATACTATTTTTTCATGAGCGGTATTGAATTCGAGTCGGGAACGGGTACAGGAGTAAAAGGCATGTTGTAAAATGGTCAGAGGAAGTGGAAGTTGTTTTAATTGGTTTTACAGTGTTGGCCAGCATATTGTAGCAGTGACATTGTTGTATTAACATCAAAAGGTCTGTTTTGCTTTACTTGACTGTTGCTGGCCTGCAGTCTTTTGTATCCAGATTACTTTCTTGGTGGTTTAAGAGGCCAACATTTTTACAAATGATATGTAGCCAGGCTTAATATAAAATTAAGGGAGCTGGACTTTCTGGTTTGGAATTGAAAGTGCTTTTTCATGTGATGCAAATAAACTTTGAAATGACAACATTTTGTAGTCTCATTAATTAAAAAAAAACATTAATTTAATGACATTATAATACACAAACAAGACCATAAGAAGCAACCACAGGAGCTTACAGGTTTAACAGTTCTTGCTGGTCATGTCCACACTAAAATGAGCAATGAGGTCCACTTTTTCACTTGATCACCAAGTCCACATCGCTGCATTATTCGTCTTCATGAGTGGTGACCTGCACATGTGCATAATTTGTAAAGGCCTTCCTGTTGCACTTTTTAAGAGTGGCTCCGAGCTGCTTCCCCGGGCCGATCTCAAAGGTTTGAGGGAACTTCTCTCCCTGCGTCCTCTCGTAGATCTCGTGCAGAGTTTGCTCCCACTTCACAGGCGACACCAGCTGCTTCACCAGCTGCCTGCGCACGTGTCTCTCGTTCATGTAGCGTTTGCCGTCCACGTTGGAGTACACTTTGATCTCAGGAAGACGGACCTGAACGGGAGAGAAATCTAGCTTAGATGACGAGTACTAAATCAATCAAGGTTTTAAATATGCATTTTTGATGCATGCTGTTGGTCAAGACAGCAATGGATTATTTTTAAAATAAGTCCATGGTGTATGCATGTTCAGGAGTGCCATGTGAGTTTGACTGACCTCCACCTGCCTGAGCACCTCTCTCAGTGGTTCAGTAGCTGACGCCATCAGCTCAGTGTGGAAAGCACCGCTGACCGGGAGAAGTTTGGTCCTCACAAAGTGGAGATGTCTCGAGTTTTGCTGGAGGAAATCCAGGGCCTGGAAGACAGCACAGTTATGATGAGACAGTTTATATATATTGTATATAACAAAATCATCTTTTACTGAGATTATCTCACCGTATTTTAGAAAAAGCGCCAAGAATATTAAGGACTTTTTTGAATCAACACTTTTGAGGCTGTTGGGCTTCATACCTGTTGGTGCCCTGCAATGACCCGGCCATCAGGAAACAGATAATTGGCCACAGAGCAGACCGGCTCCTCGATCCCAAGCTTCTTGCAGTGCTCTTTCGCCTGCAAACAGGCATATTTATACTGCGCCTGCGGTCTGCCGATGACTGACAGCATCCCACTAGGAACCAGCTCTGATGCTTTCTGCATGGCCTCTGCACGAACCTTCACAGCATACAGAGCTACAAGACAAATGAGTAAATATGAAGTACTGACTACCTGTGCTTTTAAGTAACCAGCATCTTTTTTCATATACAGTAATAATGATGTTTACCATCTGCAAAGTTCATGGAACCAGAGAAAACCAGGGCAGCGAATTCTCCAACGCTGAAACCTGCAGCAGCAACACACATCTCAATGGCCTGTGGACAGAAGAGTAAAAACATGAGCACACACGCTTGTTCTATTAAGTACTAGAGATAGTTTGAGCCTGGCTGGTTAGGTGGACGAGAAACAAATCTCTTAAAAGACGCTGCTCAAGTGCCCTTAAATGTATGGGGGTTATTTCATTACCAGAGACAGGCCAAACAAAGCTTAGTTGTACCTGGGTATAATGACAATAATACAAAAATATGCTATAAAATATTAATCACAGGTTCTTTTATTGAAAGGGTGCTAATGCTGCAACTAATACAGTACATGTTTTATCATTATAAAAAGTTGTTTATTATTTAAATTAATTGTTTAGTCAAAAAAATGTCAGACAAGAATGAAAATGCCTAGATGGACTCAGTGATCGGTGAGACGTTCAATTGCTTGTTTTACTGTCCAAAATTTAAGTATTCAATTTTCAACTATGACATTTTTTACATTTTCCCTTCATAAATGACTATTATATTATAACAATACCTTGGGGTTCTCGTGGTTGAGCCTCTCCACCGCAGCCAGCGAGGTGACGAACACCGCCGGCTGACAGTGAACCGTCTTCATCAGCTCCTCCTCGGGTCCCTCCAGGCACAGAGACAGCAGGTCGTACCCGAGGATCTTCTGAGCCACCGTGAACATCTCTCTAACGTTGGGGTACTTCAACAGTCCTCGACCCATGCCCACAAACTGGCTGCCCTGGCCGGGAAACAGGAGTACGGAGCGGTCGCTGGGGTCTTTTCTGGGTCTCAACTGCCTCCCCTCGGGCTGCTGCGCGCTGTCCGGGAGAGGAGCGGGGGTTTCGGGGGCTCCATTCGGGGAGCCCGGCTGGTTGGTGGACAGCCTCCGGCTCAGAGACACCAGCGACCTGACCTTCCCTCTGGAGGCTGCTGTGACAGCCGTTGATGCCAACATGGCGTACTCCTCACCTAAAGGTGTCTTCGCGGGTTAAGACAGACCCATAATCTGCAATTAAACTCTAAATCAAACTGTAATTAATGAACGAAAAGCTTAACTTTCTTAACGGGCAGCTTCTCTATCGTCCGCATGACACGGACCTGAGAGCCGCCATGTTGGATTCACCAGGGCTGCTTCTGTTTTTCATCCGGGGTCAGTTTTCGGCTCTTTCTCGCTGCAGCGCCACCCTCAGGTCACAATATGTAATGATTTTAATTAATAAACTTAAAATGTACTTTAAGTATCGAAAGTAAAGTGCTGTGACTGTTACACTATTATATATATTATCATTAAATTATTATTACTCATTATTGATTATAAAAAAACAGGATTTTAAGTTGTGGTTGGAAAAAATTGGAGATAAGTTTAACTATTTTGCACTAATCATTATTTTCATTATGGATTCATCTACTGATTGTTTTCTAGATTATTAGATTCATTTTTTGATTTCTAAATATTCTGATAAAAGCAAGAAATGCCGCCCTGGTGTGTGTCTTGTCCAACCAGTTGTACAAACCTCAAAATTATTAATAATAAATTGAAATTATAAAAAAAAATAAACAGAAGAAAAAGCAGCAAATTATCACATTTGTGAGGCTGGAACCATGATTTTGGACATGATTTTGATGAATATATAAATATATAGATACTGGAGATACAGTGGTGAAGTAAAACGTACAATATTTCTGAAATGTAATGTCTTAGAAGTAGAAAGTGGCATGATAAGGACAGAGGGAAAGTACAAGGGCCTAAAATTAGAACTTTTCACCTCTGACAACAACAGAGAGCTTCAGGAAGCCGAATAATAGAGACATTTGTACAAGAGAGGCCGTCCAGAGAAGTGACAGATATCATAAAATGACATTTTATTATTCACCAGTAAACCTTATTGTACAAAACTGTAAATCTCTGTTGATCTTAATCTAATGTGTCAAATGTCCATTAAATCCATCTTAGTGTGCATTTCAACATATAAATATAATACAACGCATTTTGTACTGCAAATTACGTTTCTCATTCCTCTTTCCAGAATTTCTTTTTCCGTTTCTGAACTTGTTGATTTGAAAACGTGAATTGTCAACGTCACATTTGTCCATTGGGTTTTCCCTGTGATTCGTCCGATCCGTCTGAGAGGTTGGCGGCCTCCAGCTGCTCCACCAGCTGCTCCTCCAGCTGCTCCTCCAGTCCCTCCTGGTCCTCTGGTGTCGTCCCGCTGTTCTGATCGACTTTTACCTTCAGTTTAGTGATGAACTCGTTACTGGCCAGCGCTCCTTCCTTTTTGGGACACAGTCGTTTTGATAATAGGCGATGTTCCAGACGTTCTACGAGGCAAAAAACAAACAAAACAATTACAACAAAATTTGATTGTTGTGTGGTTCACTGATATACTGTATATTTTATTGTTTCTCCTGTTTTACTGTTGGGTAAAGCTATGCAGATGACCGAAAAGTTTGTATCTGTGATTAACAAAGTGCTATATTATATAATTAAAAGCATACTGCACCTCCAGGAGAGATGGGCGTCATCAGACGGTTCAGCTGGACGTTCCAGTGTCGTACGTGTTGACTGGCATTCCTCAACTTCTCTTGTACCTCCTGGAACACGAAAATCAAACAAAAGCCTTCTCATGTTTCTCTTAAATAATATTAAATATGCTGCACGCTGAGCCAATCCGATCACTCTTACCTCCAGGTGCTTGTGGCTCCTCTGGCGGGAGGCCCGCAGGTCCTGGAGCTCCTGAGAAGCTGAATGAAGAGCGGAGGGGGTGTCCTCGTCTGTGCTGCCGTCTGAGGCCTCCTGAATGAGGTTCTGCAAGGCCCTCTGCTGCTCCTGGAGGAGCTGGAACTGCTTCTTCTTCTCTTCTTCCACCTGCAGCAACCTGGAGAAGAGAAGCAGGAACTGAGATCAAGTAACTACAAATGTCTGCATAGTTTGGTTTGGTTCAGAGTTTTTGTGCATTCGTCCCCCCGACTTTTGTTTTGACAGAACACCTTCCTGAGTGGATTATATTCCATTACAGTTTAAATTTTAAGACATTTCCACCCAACTTAATTCAGAAAATGCACAAATTGGTTCATAAAAATTAACCAGAATGCAGGAAATGGCGTTTTTTAACACTCAAAATATCTAATAAATGTCCATAAATCCTTCTAGAAATCAAGGAAATAAGTTGCTTCTTATGACTGCAGAACTTGCCTTAGAATCACCACATTTTTAAGTTTCCTTCAGTATCAAAGTAAACCAGTGATATCTGTCTTTACATCCATGGGTCCACTGCAAACGGAAATTGCTAATAGCTAATTCGGCATACTGTAATTGTGCAAATTTGCCAATGTGTAAACCAACACAGTCTAGAAACAACAGAGCTGAAGTTTTAGCCCTCTGCTTACTTGGGCTGCATTCCAGTCAAAGTCAGGGGTTGGAATTTCCCAGTGGAAGTTTCCCACTGCCAACCTCCACATTATAGACAAACATAGACAAGAAAATGTCTGACTGTGGCAAACTGATGTTTCCTTAGCAAGTGTACACACAGTGGAACTATCAGCAGTGCAGCTTCCTTAGATATATAAACCACAAAGAGGAGAAAAGCCAATGCATGAGGTAACAGACGCCATTATACAGTTTATTTTACTGCATTTTTATACTTGAAAACATATAAATAAATAACTTTTCCATTTACTAGCCTAAAATAAATACTGTAGTCTACAAATACATCCTCCCCTCCTCCCCATGAGGGCTGCCATTTTTGGATTTGCCTCAAGTTTACAAGTAGGAACTCCGACTTTGACTTTCATGTTCCTTTTTCGTAGCAGGCGGTTTGAAAATGTTCGATTTCTGAGTTGTCTGGAACGCAACATTGAAAAATCATACTTCCTGTTTACATCCCCCAAAGCATTATGGGAGCTGTAGTCTCAAAACTTGCATGATTATTATGAAATCAGACGAAGAAACTCTCCTCTATCAATTTATATTCATACAGATTTTACCATGTGTTGAATATCTGTGGACACATAGACAAAAAAGGTCTATGTGTTACCTCTCCAGCTCCTGTCTGGCCCGCTCCTCCTCCAGCCGAGCCTGGATCTCCATGTTGAGAGCGGCCTCCAGTTTCCGCTGCGTCAGCTCCAACTCCTGGATCCTCTTCTTCTGTTGCTCAGCCTCCCTCGTCTTCTCCTGCATCTCTGCCTGCATGCTGTCTCTCAGCTAGGAGAACACACACACACACGTATACACACCAATTGCGTGGAAAGAACTGACCTATTCCTGAATCACCTTTTCCGGGAATGTCATTATTATGTCTCCACCACTAAAAACCACTGAAGGTTAAGCCTGAGTTTTATAATGCCAATGTTTTCGTGCTGTTTTCAGAGATCAGGGGCAATGGGATGGACTCTAAATCCCATTTCAGCGAATTGTAAATAAAGGCTGTCATCTGGAAAACTTTCTCTTACCGTCTCGGCCTCTTTCAGCTGTCTCTCCAGCTCCATCTGCACCTCCCTCTGTTTCCTCCTCTCTTTTTCCTCCGCCTCCCTTCGCCTGGTCTCTAATTCACGTGCATGCTGCAGGACACAAATAAATCAAGGTTTAAACTGACTTCATATCACAGTTAATTGCCCCTCCACTGATTTCCACTCTCACCTGTATGATGCTTTCTATCTCTAAATCCTGTCTGTCCTTCTCTTTCTCCATCTTCTCCATCTCTTGGAGAAGAGAGTCGTCTGATTGGCTGCTCCGGCTGCTGCAGCTGCTCCGGGCGCTCCTGCTGCGCTCCCGTTGGCTGTGTTCCCGATGGACCCGTCGCTTCAGTTTGAGTTCGTGGTGAAGGGAGGACTTGCTCTCACTCTGGAGACGGAGCGCCGTCTGGATAGCTGAAGAGGTAGCAAACACATTTTGCTTGGAATAAGACAAACTGAAGATACTTTTACTGATGTTTCTGTATATTGATTAATGAACGTCTTTACAGAGATTACATTGTCAATCCCTCCTCTCTATTACCATAACTGGCATCCATCTACAACCGTGATTCATGAACAAGTAACTGAGCTGTGATAGCCACGACTAAAGCAAAGATCTCAACCAAAGTACACTCAAACTTTGACAACAAAAAGTCCAAAGTGACAGCGCTAAACAAAGTTATTGATTGGCTTGAAGTCAGGGAAATGCACCAAACTCACTCAGAAATGAGTATTTGACACCAAAGATGTCATGAAAAAAAAAGACTTATTCACTTTATTGCATTTAGATGTGAAGATCTTAGCATAAAGACAGGAAAGAAAGGGAAACAGCACTGTCCAACGGTAACAAGTCCTCCTACCAGCATGTCTAAATCTCACTATTTAACAGATTATATCATATTTGTTTAAACAGTGTGAAAATTACAAGTCTTGTTACTTCCTGGACTCTCTTCTAGTTGTCAAGCAAGCAGTTTCCCCATTTCAAGTCTTTGTGCTGAGCTAAGCTAACTGGCTGACACTTGTACATTCATGTTAACTGTACAGACATGAGAGAGGTATCCGTCATCTCATGTAACTCTTGCCGAAAAGCAAATAAGAGTCAGTGTATTTCCCAAAATATAAAACTATTCCTTTAAAAACGTCTCATCTGAAAACAGTGAATCAGACTAGAAGCCACCGGTGACCACACACGTGATTAGTCACTGCAGTCAAACTGTGATTTCTGACTCCGTATGCTGATACTTATACACACCAACACACCTTGAGTCCACTCCACCTTCTGTCTCTGGTCAGACGCACTCATCTCGAAGGTCTTATTGTGGGTTTTCACACAGAACATGCAGCGCTTCCCCTCCCGGTCTGGAATTGGCTGAAGAAGACAGACGAGACGTTCACACTCAGAAAAGATGACACATTTCAAAACTGGTGCTTGGATTATGGTCTCACAATACAAAGATTATAGGGTGTATGTGCTGTAAAAGGCTGTGTTTGAACACACCACACACCGCAAAATAAACACGCAGTGTTTACATCACATTTCCTCACCCACCTCGATGACGCAGCTCTTATCAAGATGGATCTCCCCTCTCTTGTCTTTTAAGTCCTCGCTGACGTAGTAAGCCACGGTGGAGGGCTTCAGCACGAACCAGCGCTCGGTCCAGTTCCTCCGCACATGTCCCTTTTTCCACATGTAACCCTGAAAACGAGGGGGCAGAAGTGAGGAAGAAAGACAGGCAACGACGACGAAGAGATGAGACGACAAAAGCAGAAGCTCACCCTCTTGAGGACGTTGTGATACATCTCCAGATAGACCTCCTCCAAAGCCAGACTGAAGGCCTCGGCGCTGGTGACCCTCAGCAGACGGCCTGCACCCATGTGCTCCAAGAAGCTCCACACGGACATGCTCTCGTCGCGCCCCGTGGCATCCTGGGATATTAAGTCCTCCAATGGCTTCCCATCCCACTCCTGGCTCATCGCTGTGGAGATTTTCTTGAGGAGATACTCCACCTAAAAGCATTTGAACATCAGCAAAGTGTTTGCACAACAGATCACTAAAAGTACAGCTTGATCATAGCTGTCGATATTTTATCAGCGTATTTCTGCAACATATATCTTTACAGAGGGAAGCTTCTGTGCTGATAGTACAAAAGCAGTTTATTTTTGGCTGTCGACAGGAAACCAAAAGCATTATGGAGGAAGTGGAGGAAGGAAGACGCTCATTAACTCACTTACTTGCACTTGCTTTTTTCTGCTGTGAAAAAATGTAAAATGGTCTGACTTCTTTGGGACACACGCTGGCTTTATATGGAGCGTCATCTTTCTTTCTAGCAATTAGGTGATCACAGTCAAGGACGCTCATGTAACCGCCTCAAAACGCTCGGTGTTGCCTTGATTCCCTGTGTTGTTTGTTACCCTATATATCTTTATTTAAGGAAGGTGTTAAGGAAGAAATGTTTGCACATATGACCCTTTTCTTTTGTTGTACACTGTCAAAAAATGTTTATATTTTACGCTCTCGGTCATAAAAATTCCACAAAATAAAACTCAGTCGACCGGATCTCGATCTAATCCCTCTGCCTCCTGTTTCACACTTTAAATTCCTGTCTCACTGACATATTTTACCTCCTCTGGTATCATCACCAGCGGGTAGCGGTCCTCAGACAGGAGGTTGAATAAACAAAAGAGCTTGAAACAGTCTCTTTCAGATAGCAGCGCTCCCGCCGGTAGCCCCTTAAAGTTCTTCTTCCTGGTCATCATCCAGCACAGGTCGTCGAACTTCTCCTTATCGAACATCCCTTCTTTGACCTAAAGACAAAAAAAAAAAGTATTTTAGCATAATCACCCACTGAACCAATGAGATTATTTCTTTCTCTAATTTATCTGTGGCGCATTCACGCGCAGAAATGTTTACATGTATCTTTTTAAAAAGCTAAATAATTTCCTACAACATCTGGGCACTGTATTTTTTAGCAAATGTTACTCAAACTAAAGTAAATAATGTATTTGTTGGGGAATATTTTAAGCAGCGGATTAACATACATTTGGTGCCTTATTGTTTACAGTAGCAGGAGAGTCTATGAGTGTCAACTAATGCTACAGTGCGGCTCCTTCATGTGTTTTTATAAGCTTGCGGACAACAACTCAGCTCTATGGCAACAAGTGCGATATATCAGGCAACAAGTCTGATATATAGGGCTTTGTCCACACAGACGATACTTGTGTGTAGGATCAATTAACTGTTGTTTTCGCTCTTAATGAGATTTATTTGTTTTCTATCCACTAATCAATCATTATCAGTGGGCACCCATATGTAGAGGCTGATGTATAACTTATTACTTTTTCCGATCAAATAACTGTACTTTGGCATTTTGTTTAGACTTTAGTCTGTCTTTGTGTGAATGTGTTTGTTTTATTAACTGTATTTTTATGTATATTTGTTTTAAGGACCCCCATCTCAAGCGGTTTAGTCATCAAATAAAAGGCCAATTTAAATGGATATTGAATGACAATATAGTAAAATATGTAACAATATGTCGAGTTAGACAATAATTGTTGATAAACTCTTAATATTAAAAGACACTTTGGTCGACTGAGGTTGTTTTAAATGCGCTTTGTAAATAAATTGTGACTTGACTTGACTTACATAGGCACATTATAGTGTTTTATAAACCCTTTATTAAATGTTTTTGTACTGATTATAAATAAGGCATGATGTTCATACTTCATTACAAGGTACAATTATTTTCATTTTTTAAACACAAGGGTTTTAAAAAAACAGTCCTTTTGAATGTTATTTTAAACAGTTACTCGACATCATTGTAAACGAGGCCTGCCCCCAGTTTAAATAAAGTTAATAATAATGATAATAACAAACAAAAAGAGGATATAAAATCAAACATTAAAATTAAGTTTTAAATTGTGAGTAGCCTTTAGATTTTAGAAAATAAATCCGATGTTAGTGATCATGTAACGTTTATGCTGCTGCCGCTCATTTACATCATATAGGACTGTATATGACATCCATATAATAACAACAATATCAATAATAATGCACTTTTCATGCAAAAACACAGGAAGTGTTTCCCAAGTTAGGAAAATTTACAGGACAAAGCCAGCGAGAGAACAATAATTATCATATATAATCATGAAAATAAAAGAAAAACTGATTTGTGTATTTTTGTATTCATGTATTTGCTACTGATTAGGTGATTTCAGCAGTACCTTATCCAGTATGTATTTGTTGAGGTAGGGCATGTAGCCATGATTAGACACCGGCCCGTCATCATCATCCTGGAAGTGCTCCTCCAGAGCCACGGGGTCATGTGGGATGTTCAGCACTGTGTATAGGTTGTGTGAAAGCACCTGAACAAGCAACACAGAAGGTGTCATATCACATTTCATACGTATAAAGGTCAGCACATTGTCTAAAGGTTTCCCTCGGTGAGCTCCATATTTCATCATGCATCCACAGAAACACATGCACAGACAGCTAGACCTCAAGCAGTGAGCATGTCAGGACAGCTGTCTGCTATTTCCCTGGATTCTTCCCTCCTGAGGGGGCCCAGTCAGGCAAGTAGGAACTGGACAGAAAGCAACATGAAATAGGACTCACTGATGGGAAAGATTGCAAAATAAGACCTCTGAGTGTTGCTCTTTGTCATCCCTTTTTTTTATTGAAGCCATGACAGTGGGGGTTTTATGTCAAGAAGTGTGTTTCTGGGCCACACAGGGAAAGCTTTGGACTTTGAGCTTGAAGCTAAAACTGGCCTCACACCTCCCTCACCTCCAATCTGAGCAGGTTACGTGTTTGTTGGAAGAAGTTTTGAAGCTTGTACAAATATTTGGACTTCCTCAGATTTCGAAGCTGACTCATGTAGTACCATTTTGCAGCATATAAGGACAACTCCCCTTCAAAGACTGATGACTTTTGGTTTAACTTAAGCCAGAAAAAAGTGATTCAAAGCAGAAAGCAGCGCTGTTATAAACTGTGTCTCTGCTCTCCAGTGGACGCCCCTCGGTCTCGGTTTCCTGATCTTAAAACCACCACAATCTTTCCCTTCTTACCTTTAACTGCGACTTGGACACTTTCCCGCATTTCTCCACGTCCAGCGATGTGAAAGCGTACCAGATGGACTTGAGGAGTTCGGCTCTTAAGTCCATTTCGGAGAACTTCTTGCGCGCAAAACATCTACATTTCCAAGCGCGGCGCGGCGGCTTTTACGCAGCGACTGGCGGAGCTGTGGCGGTGTGCTGGTGAATCGCCTAATAAAATGTGGGGCAGAGTACAGGCTGCTGTGCAAACTGCAAGGGACCAAAAGGACTCAGATGTAGGGCAGACTTAAAGAGGCGGAGAGTAGAGACAGAGGCCCGCACTTTCCTCCACAATACATTCTTTAAAATGATTTAAAAGAGAAGAGAAGTCTGGTTTAGTCTTTTCCTGCCAGCTGCTCCAAATAACATGTCTCTGAATGAAATGGACGAACTTACAGGGCGAATGTAAACATATATCCAAGCTAAATGTCCAAAGTTAAAGATATTTATCCACACAGGAGGCTGCAGGGTGTATGTCTGAATTCCTCAGATGCTGCCAGCCAAAAACCAAACAAGAAGGGTTGGTATTATCAGATTCAGCAGGCAGGATTTAAAGACACACCCATCTGTGTAAAGAGCCTGGAGCCATTTTAGCAGCTAGAAAATCTTAAAGTTTAAGGGACATCACAGTCGCTTAAACACACAAAAACACCTTTAAAGGTGCCTTATGTAAAGAAAATGACTACAATTATAATAAAAAATGTGAAGAAACAACAGTTTTGACATTGTCCCCTCTGTGTATTTGCGGTGCTAACCAGCTAGCCTAGCTTCGTGCTATCCTGGTCCAAAGCTAGAGCTGTAAACACCAACACTTCCCTGGTTTTCTCGAATTCGAATCACTAGCTGCACGGCTAACTGAGCTAAGAAGCTAACTGCAGCGAAAGTTAGCAGCACTAGCTGTTACTCTGTTTTGGTGGCCAATTCTTACATACTGCACCTTTAAACATCTCTGTATCTTATGTGAGAAATATGCAACATTTAAAGTGTGAGATGTGACATTTTTAAGATATTTGAGTATTTTTAACGAATCAAAATACAAATTTGACAACTAATTCTTTGATCATCATAAATTACGTGTGTTTTTTAAGTTTGCAACCCAAAAACTATAGCGTGGCACACATGTAAAAGCCCTTAATTGGATTAAAAATAAAGTGATTATATGTTCTTCTCACTGCTCCTCTTTAAATAGTGATTTGGGGCTCTGGAGATCTGATAGTCACTATAATTTGCACCACTCCGCCTCCATTTTGTGCCCCTTCTGCTGAGCATTTGTTTTGGCACCCCAGAAGTCATAAATAGTGCACATTAAAGCTCCACACCCAAAATAGTTTTTAGCGATTTCATGAGCAGAATGCCCCTTGTGGTTCCCCTGACTTAAGGTGTTGCATCGGGCATCTCTCAGAGCTCATCATTTTTGTGTGTGTGTGTGATGAGACAGCTGGTGGGGATGCAGCAACCGCAGGCAAAATAGGTTAAACAAGGACAGTGTAATCAGACAGAAAGCATCCGCATGTAGGCTAATCAATACCATAATTAGGTCATGCATGGTAGTCATTGTGTAGAGAGGCCACAGCGCAAAGCCTCTCTGTCTCTAAATGTTGATGGATGTAGATTTGATCAACTCTGTGATGAAACTATGAAAATCGACTTCATATTTGAGCAGCGGGTGTTGTGTTGCACACTCAGCAGTGCGTCTCTCTCTCTCTGCTGTCTCCTCACCAAGGTCAGATCTAATCACCGTTGTCTCAGATGGTGGAAATGAGATGTCGTTCAGTTAGCCGTAATTCAGAATTACTCGACCAGAGGACCCCGGTGAGGATCGACCACCCCACTGCGCTGGGAATTTATCACCGTGGCACACTTCCAGCTTGGCCTTTCTCATTAAATACAAACCTGGAGTTGTTTTTAAAGGTCTTTAAAATCCAGACAAGAGCTTGCAACCTGTCACCTGTCTAGACGAGGGATATATCCTTTGTTTATTTCCCTCTTAGAGATGAAAAACTCACATTTTAACCTCAAAAAGATGTTTATTAGACATTACAGATGTGCCATTACCAATGACGCACTGTATGTAGACTGCATCGACATTACACAACAAGGATGCTGTTGCCATTTATATATTTAATATATTCAAGGGCAGCAGACCTTGACATTCCCAATTCCCAGTGTCTAATCAATATTATATCCTGTAATGAGGCAAAGATTTTTTTTTTTGTTTATTGTTGACACATATAGTTTACAGTTTCAGTCATGCTTGCTCGCACTGTTGGTGATTATAAGAATACATTATACTCATGGATGTGTCATTTATATCATACAATATAATTACAAGAGCAATAAAAAGGTGAGATGAGTGAGTGAAGGAGGATGAATGGATTTGTATCGTCTCAGTGCACATTGTCATTGTAAACATGTGGCAGAGGTATCTATTGAGAGTTGGCAACCCTGGCTAGCCTGAAGCTATCTGTCTGTCTAACAGTAACATAATCCATTAACCAGCACATCTAAAGCTCACTGCTACATTACATCTTTATTATTTCTTTTTCTTTTTTTGCACACATCAAAAATGAAGTCTATCAACTAGCTAACCAGGCTAGCTGTTTCCCCGTGCTCCCAGTCTTTATTCTAGGCAAAGCTCAGCAGCTGCTGGCATTATATTAATATTTAGGCTACAGTGAAGACATGAAAGTGTTGTGTTTGATGCTAAATCAGAGAAAATCATATACGATCCAGACTTCTTCTCATTATTTCATGCTAGTAGGTTGTAGGCTAGATGGTAATCATCATGTGTGAATTTAAGAAGTAATGTTTAAACGTGTTATTCACAATATTCAGTCATTTAAAACAATTTTGTGCTTCAGAATATAGATACAAACTCTTGCAACACAGAGACATCTGGGTGAAACTATTTTTAGAGCAGTCATCTTACCAAAGCACCTCAGCACCTTGGAAGTAACTGCAGGCCGTCAGATGTAGGTTACAAACAGCACAAAATACCACAAACAGCAACAGATTATTAAGCTCTTTTCAAAAGCACCATTCTTGCACAGTGTAGTCTTTGTGATGGGAAAAGTAAATGATGTAGATACGAACGTCTGTTGAACACAGACTAAATCGTGAAGTGGAAAACTGCTGGTGAACATTCCTGTGCATTCAGAGGTGAGAGGAGGCAACCAAAATGAGAGTAGTTTGACTCTAAATCATCATTTTTTGGGTATATATTCTATATAATGAAGCCTATTAATCCATGCCAAACATTTATGAAACCAAATCATATTGTAAAATGAGGTCTGAAGTCTGCCATCTGCTTTTATCTGCTGCCCTGTCTGGTTCCACCAGAATTTCTGTGGCCAGATTTACGAATGCATGCACGACATTTCTCACCGCACCCATTCCTCGCACACAAACTGAATTAAGGAAGCACTTTTTGAAATTGTGCAGAAGACAGAGTCAGGCAAACAACACGTGTAAGAGAGTTGCAAAGTGTGAGGAGTTTTCTTGGCTACTTTCTGAAGTATTGAGAAGACTTTGTTGTTCAAACCTGGAACAAAACCCTATAGTTTTTTAATTCACCCCATGTGAGGCAGACACTGAAAGTAAGTTGATTAAATCATCCTGAATCAGGTTGCTACAAAATGTTAGCTCTAGCTTGCCGTTAACAATGCGCGCAACACTTTGACTGTTTTGTCAAAGAACCAGATTTGTCATAAAACATTTGTTAATTACCTCCACTGAAGGTTATATTTTCACCTGTGTCCGTTTGTTAGTTGGTTGGTTTGTAAGTACAGTTACACAAAAACTGATGAACGGATTTCCTCGAAACTTGGATGGAGGATGTGTCCTGTCTCAGAAAAGACCTCATTAACTTTTGGTGCGTATCCGGAAAAAGGGACGGATCCAGGAAATGTTTCTTTCTTTCTTTAACATTGGGAAATTGTTGGTTAGCTGGTTGGTTTGTCAGCAGGATTACACAAAAATTAGTAAACGGATTTCCACGAAACTTGGATGGAGGATGTGTCCTGTCTCAGAAAAGACCTCATTAACTTTTGGTGCGTATCCGGAAAATGGGACAGATCCAGGACATTTTTCTCACTTTCTTTAACATTACGAGATAGGGTGTTTTTCAACATTCTTGCAAATTTTTCAAGGAATAATGCATTTTATCTTGATGGATAAAAATCAGGCGTATTCAGCCAGATGGTATCTACGAGTGAGTATAATTTGATGCGGATAAAGTGGACTGTTGGGACTTGGTTGAGGTATGCGCTCTGAGTGCCATTCTAGTTTTAAATTGGAAGAGTTTTCATGCACATCCAAACCTTGAATGACTCTAAATGCCTGTCAATCTGAATTATCTTTACAGAAAATTAACATAACATTTACTCTGGAAAGACTGGATGCCTGAAATAACTTATTTCACAACTCTATTATTCTTTGAGGGCAAAGTTCATTGCCGATCCAAACTATCTACAAATTGGTCAATCTCTGCTAAAAATGGACCATTAATGTGCCACCACACGTCGACGTTGTCTCGGTGCCATTTTGTTAGCCAGCAGACAAGCCAGGGCAATGCCTCCGATCTGGGTGAAGGCCAGTCCTAACACAGTTGCGGCAATGTGGAAGACGTTGTCGTTGACCAAACTGAAGACTTTGCGGAAGCAGCCGTGTGGATGGATCCCTGCAGCCACAACTCCTTCGCTATCATCTGACAAGAGAGGTCGATTCTTGCAGCCCTTGCGCCTCACGCAGCAGCTGTCCGGTAGCGACACCGAGGTGCCGTTGTCGTTGGGCAGGAAGGTCATATGCTGGATGGCCCAGTCCGAAGTGAGCCAGTCACGCCAGCCCTCAGCTCCACAACACTCCAGGGCCCTTTGCAGGCTGTCTAATGCATCTGCACGGCCTTCATCCTCCGTGTAGCCGGCCACTGCTCTCTGTAAGCCGCTGCGAAATCCTCCGGCAATGTCTTCACGATAGAAGAGACCTGAGAGACCAGCAGCTAAACCGGCGATGAGTGCAGCAAGTTGAAAGAACCCGTAAGCCCTAAGCACGCAGGGAAGGTTTGCAGCCACACCAAGACAACCCAGGAAGCCCCAGGCAGTGATGGTGGCACCTGTGGCAAGAAGGATGAGTGGGGCGTTGGGGTAGCGATTGGCAGACAGCAGCATGAAGTCTGCCAGGGAAATCTGCGCCCACACACCCAGGGTGAAGATGGCCAAGCCGGCTGCCCAGAAGAGGCAGCTGAAGGCCAGGAGACCCAGGCGCAGGAGGTGCATGACTCCCACTGGGCGGCAGCAGGGTGGGGCAGCGCCCACAGGTGGAGGAGCAGGGGGCGCCAGGGAGGCCTCTGAGCACACGGACAGGGATAGTCGCTGCTGCTGCTGCTGGAGCTGCTCCTCCTGCTCTTGGTAGGGTGACAGCAGGTATCCGGGGATCGCAGAGGGTCGACGAGGAAGAGGAGGTGGAGTGAGCAGGTCAAGACCCCGCGGAGAGGAGAACCTTCGCACAGCCAGCTGCTCGCGTTCCCAATCCAAAGATCGCCTGCTCGGACTCGGTCGAGCTGACAGCGAGCCGTACGGCAATGCAAAGCTCATGATCCCAGCTCCGGCTTTATCTACTCCCCTCTCTCTCTATTTTTCACACACTCCTCCTCTCTCTTCTTTCCTCTATCAGCGCCTTCACTCTCCTGCAACACACGATCCCCCACTTCTTTATGACTGGTTATTAATCTGCCGCCAACACCACCAACGCCAACTGGACTGTAAATCACACTGATGGGTGTCGCGTCGCGCCGTTATCTGCATCCGCAGCCCCCTTGTTTCCACCCTATTTATTTGTTTATTTCGGGCTTTCTTTCCACCTGCATGGTCACCAGCTCTTCAAATTCCTCCGCTGATAGCCACATCCCGACATCTGCTTGCTCGCTGCTGTCCCTCGCTCTGGTCAAGAAGAGAGGTGTTTGCAGTGGGAAGGACCTGAAATCCACACATGCACACCCTCTCTCGGTGTGGAGGAGACATCCCCTCGAGTTTTACTATTGTCAATTTGTGGAATAAAAGAAGTGGGGAAAACCTCTACAAATGTTTATACGGTGTATGTGGTGTATTTGTCAAGTGTAAAAACTCTTTTAATGTTTAACTTAGTGACAATTTATAATAACCATCATTAATTAATGATACGTTTTTAGTTAATTAAACTTAAGTTAATAGTTATTTAAGTGTAAAAAACAACAACAAACCATTTATAAAGCAGTTGTAAAGGTTTGTACACATCAGTTGCAACTTTAAAATGGTCGTCCAATTAGTTTATAGATGAACTACACAGTATTTATTATTTATTTAATAATAAGTATTATTAACATTAGCTAATAAATACATTTAAAACATTGTTTAAGACTTTGGTTTATGTCTCAATAACTGCGAAACTAATGACTCCCTTCTACTTTAGCTGTATTTTGCATTTGGTACTGATAAGCAAATGATGGCATGCTAACCTGCTAAACTAAGATAGCGCTCATGGTTAACCACCATGGGGTCATACCTATGTTCCCACAGCCCTATGTTCCCACACTTTTTGGGTTAGGGAAGGGGAAGAGGTTAGGGTTAGGGTTGGAGAAAGGGAAGGGTTGGGTTTAGGGAAGAAGAAGTGGTTAGGGTAGGAACATAGGGCTGAGGGAACATAGGGCTGAGGAAACATAGGCATGCTCCCAACACCATGTTATACAAGCTTAACATTAGCATGTTAGCACGCTGACACTAGCATATAGCTCAAAGCACCGCTGTGCCTAAGTACATCTTCGTAACTACTATTACTTACAACACAATATCAAATGTGACCTGTATGAAGGGGCTGCATGTGGATACGGCTTTGTTTTAAGGGTCACAAGCTAAAAAGGTTTGGAAACACTGCTGTGAGGTGTTCCCTTGCTTTTTATTGTTTGTTTCTGCAGCCACAAAAATGAAGGAGTGGTTTCCCCCGAACCTCCTCATGGCCGTTTTTTTCAATGAGCTGTATTGGAGGTGCCTTTGAAATCTCATCCTGCATGTGTCAGGTGATGTATTTCCTACACTTCCGTCCGAAGTGCACATAAAACTCAATGAGCTGATGTTTATAGAGCAAAGATTAATTATAAACATCATAAACAGAGCCTCATTTCCTCGACAGACCTCCACCTGTGTGTGGTAAAATCTTTCTCCTTCACCCTGCCGGAGAACAAGATGCTGTCAGACTTTGGAAATCAAAAACTATTGACATCAATTTCTTTGTAAACCCAGAATAAAAATACTCTTCCTCCTTTCCGGCCCATCTCTCTGGGTATTCCCCTCTCTGTCATCATGTTACTTTTATACTCGTCCTTATAAAAATAGAGCCATTTCAATGTGTTTAATTAACTCGCAGGATTTAATTAACTCTGATTGGACGGAGGGTTGATGGGAGGGAAGCAGATGCCGAGCAGGAATCACCGGGATAAAGCTGGCAGCATCGTTAAACAGGGGACCAACAAAGTGTCGTTACAGTGCAGTCTGGAGGGTTTTCAGTGAAACTGGTTACCTATTTTTAGCACTGGGTGTGTTTCCAAATGTATTTTAAACTGTTAGAAACCCCCCTGAAATTAAGGGGGCGATTCTGAATCAATATGTATTGATATTTTTGACAACACTACACCCGACTGATGTGCAGCATTATAGTACACAGAAAGAAACAGACAGTCTGTGGAGTAAAAAATGTGTTTAATGAACAATTTTGTTCACCTGTGATCTCATACAAACTATTTCATGGTTTAAATATAATTCCCATGTTGCAAACTTCAAAGCAAAGTGGAAACAAGAGAGTGAAGCTGCACGTACAAAACACTGATGTCAAAATGATTTGTGTTTAACAACTTTTTAAAAAAAAATCAGGTTTCCTGTTATTTACTTAAAGATTGAAGGATGTAATGGTACCAAACATTTGTCCACACTTGATGATAAAGTCAGTATAATGATGTTTCTCTCCTGATCTGCATTAAATATATTATCTCCTAATAAGAACTACAAAAGCAAAATTTCTAAACTCAAGCATCCTGAAACATTACGTTCTTTTTCACTAACTTAACCACTGAGACTGTCTCTATGGTGTGTTTAATTATTTGATTCCTCGGGCTGTATAGAGTCCACAGACTGTGCTACTTCTCCCTCCTCCCTGTGTGCCTCCATGTGTTTCTTCAGCTTGGCCTTGGATGTGAACGTCTTCCCGCACTGCTCGCAGTTCGGCTTCAGCGGCTTCAACCCCGAATGGCTGCGCTTGTGTCGCGCCAGCTCCGACGAGCTCTTGAACTTGAGCTCGCAGACGTTGCAGGCGTACGGCCTCTCCCCCGTGTGGATACGCTGGTGCAGCTGAGCCTCGCTGAGGGTGAGGAACGACTTCTCGCAGTGTCCGCAGGGGAACGGCCTCTCTCCTGTGTGGATGAGGTTGTGTCTCGTCAGTGCGTAAGGTTTGGTGAAGCGCTTCCCGCAGTAGGTGCAGGGGTACGGGCGGGCGCCGGCGTGGGAGATGATGTGCTCCTGCTGGGTTTTCTTGGTCTTGAAACGTTTGTCACACTGAGGGCAGGAGTAGGGCCTGTCGTCCACATGTGACCCGTGATGTTTTAGAAGCTCTCCCTGTGACAAAAAGGCCTTCCCGCACTGAGAGCAGAGGAAAGGTTTCTCCCCGGTGTGCATCCTCTCGTGTCTGGCCAGCACCGACACCAGGGTGAACCTCTTGGGGCAGTGGGAGCACTGGAAAGGCCGCTCACCTGTGTGAACACGGAGGTGTTTCATGAACATAAAGCGGAGCGAGAAGCGTTTGTTGCACTGGTCACACTGGTAAGGTTTCTCCCCGGTGTGGGTAGACAGATGCCTCTTCACGTCAGATCTCCGAGTGTACGTCTTCTCGCAGTGCGGACACTTAAACTGATGCTTCACTTGATGCACCTGCCGATGCTGGGACCGGGCGAGCAAGGTGTCGAAGCCGTCGCCGCACTGGTTGCAGATGTAGCGCTTGCCGGTGATGTGAGACTTCCTGTGCTCGAGCAGCTCGGAGGAAGACGGGAAGCTCTGGCTGCAGATGGAGCAGATCTGAGGAAGCTGGCTCTCCGCCGAGTGAGAGTTCTTATGGTGGACGGTCAGTGCCCTGAGGTTAGCGAAGGAGCTCCCACACAGCTGGCAGGAGAAAGAAATGGCCACGTTGTGATTTTTACTCTCGTGTTTGGCCAGATCCCACGAGTGCTGGAAGGTTCGGTCACACTGCGAGCAGTGAAACGGTCTCTCTCCAGTGTGAGTGAGCTGGTGTCTCCTGACGTCCGACGTCCGGGTGAACGTCTTACCGCACGTGTCGCACGTGAGGGCCTTCTGTTTGCCTTGTGACGGAGACACATTTACTTTGCTTTGAGCGTCAGGCTGTTCGGCTTCGCTCTGCTCTGCGTTTCCTTTGGAGAAAAGCTTAATGGATGTAAAAATTTCGTCCGCGCTGGAAGGAGACGGTGTGAGTTTGGCCGCTGAGAGGCGCCTGTACACCTCAGTGGGAACACGCTGCATGTGGAAGTGAGGAGGGCTGTTTTCATCCGAGTGGTGGAAGGGACACTGTGAGCAGGTGAAGATGATCGATGTCATCTCGTCTAAATCACCTGCAAATAAAAAAAGACACAGGTGTGAGGAAATATAAGGATTTATTTAAAAAGGCTCAAGATTTTTCTCTTTTTCATGTAAAAATATTACCTTTGTCATTTCCTTTGATGGCTATAACAGAGGGGGCGGCTGACACATCAGACCTGCTCCTGGAGAAAGAAAATCTTGTTATTGAATCTTCACAATTTTAAGACATTTTTTAAAAATAATTGTGTTTGGAAAAATAGTATTTAAAGAGGTACAGGAAATACCAGGAAATTAATTCCTTAAGAGTTTTGTGGTACTTGAGAGATATATTTATTTGCCTTCTTGAGAGTTAGATCTCTAAGGTAAGTCTGAAGCTGGTGCCAGCAGCTGATTAGCTTAGCTTAGCACAAAGACTAGAGACAGGGGGAAACGGCTAGCCTTTTGTACATTTCTCCGGCTGACCTCTTAATTTTAAACGCCTCCTGCCAGCTGGGTGGGGTCTTCATCTGTAGACGAGAGGATCGCCGCACGTTAGCCGAACAGGGAGACTGTTGTGTTTCAGAAACTGGATCTTCACTGGAGACTTCTCCCGATTCTTCAACAACAGAAAATGATTCATGGTCATCCTTCAAGTCTGTACCAGAGTTCGTACTGCTTTCTGCATCTCCAGGTTGGAAATCCTCCTCCACCTCTGCAATAGTGTTTTCTCTTTTCTCGTCAGTTTGGTTACTTGTTTCTAGTTCTTCATGTGTTTTATCTCCATCTGGTGCATTTCCTGACCCGAGCTCATCATTGAGGGATGAGTCATTACTCTTTCCTGTCAGCACATCATGACCAAGGCTCTCCTTCCTTAGCGCAAAAGTTTTTGTCAGAGTCTCCAGAGCTTTAGCAACATCCACAGTCTCACTTGTTTCTTCTGCCCTCAAGCCGGCGGCCTCCTCACCGCCGACGTTATCAGCGCTAACAGTCACTATCTCCTCTTCATAGAAATCCGTTTGAACTTGCACTTCAGCTGACTCGATCACTTCTTCTTCTACCTCAGACGCTTCGACTTCCATTTCAGTGTAGACGGCCACGATGCTGTACTGGTCCGCTCCAACGAAAGTGACAGGGTTTACGACATTAGCGTAGTTGTGGATTGATTCCAGTCCGACAGAGATGTTTGTCTTTTGGGAGGGGGGGATGGATAGAGCAGACATGATACAGCTACCAATGGTGGATGATGGGCCGTCTGTAGAATAGAAAACAAAGAGTGACTGGTTGGAAAACGACAACGTTAAGGCACTTTCTCAGATGCAAGAGAAGGAAGGAAGAGGTGCAAAAGCTTTCATTTCAGAAGCTGAAACGGGGTATTTTTTGGTAGTTTCAGCTCTACTCACAGGGCATTTTCAGCTGTCCTAAACTTTTGTAGTGCCTGAAGATTAAGCTCAGATCTTCAGGCGAGGACTGAACACATTCTTCCAAAACAGAAGGAGCGGAGCCCAGCCATGCTGAAGTCTGTAATCACAGTGCAGTTGTTATTAGGGCACATGACTTGCAGAGTTAAAACAACAGGAGACACCTGGATGAACGGACTGAATACCTGCTTTAAGTCCGGTACGGGAAGCAGCTTTTCCAGTTTTGACAGCAGCTCCCACAGTAACACATGCAGAGCGGCATCATATTGTTGCCCGTATTCCACTGGGAACACTTCCTGCAAGAGATCATGTCATTTCTGTTTACTGGAGGATTTATTTAGAGTATTCTCAAGCTGACAAACGATTCAAATCTGTTTCACCTGGAAGAAATATGCTCTCTCAACCGGATCTTTCAGCAGGCTCTGAACAAGCGCGATGAAAGTGGACTCTGTTGTTTGCACCTCTGCATCCCTGTACTGCCACAGATAGGATCGGATGGCATTAAAGGATTATAAATATTCGTTGTCATTTGTTTTTTTAAAGGGTATTCCACTGTACTTACATCCGTGTTTGCAGAGGTTATTGGGAATCTATCCAAACGGCTCTGGATCGCGTGACAATCCACAAAACCCCGGGCTGAGCCTTTGCAAAGCTCCAGAATCAACTGAAATATCAACAAAATGTTGCTGCAAAATTACATAAGCCAACATTTATAAATATCATAAATACTATACACAACTTCTTCTCACCCTCGCTCTCAGACCCAGAACGAGCTGGGCCCTCTGTCTGTGGTTGATCAGTCCGGGGACTGCCTCGCTCACCATGAACACAAACTCCTGGAGCTTCTCATAATTCATCACATCTTTCTGCTTCGCCAGCTGCCACATAGCAGCAGACAGGAGCTGCAGTGGGGGCACCAGGAGGCGAAGGGATGAAAGAGGCAGGCTTGGGTCTGAAACACGCAAGTGCAATGTGAGAGATGGTCTGTTGAGGGCATCAATGAGAGCAGCTGCAAGTGCAACAAACTCAGCAACACTCATTTAACTGGCAACATTGCTCTTTGAACAAAGAAAATATAACAGAAGCAATAATTTATTAAGTAGTAATGGCAAAATTACTGATGGATCCATATTTAATTTCCTGTGTATACTAACTACCACTAAAGAACCAGCTACAAGCCTGTGAACCAGTATAATTGCTGGACAAAACCTTTTTAATGGCAAGTTGTAAACTTGCAACCTGGCAAACTATCCACAGCTGTGCTTTGGATCTCTACATAATAAACTGTGTTACTTCATATTACTGTTTGATATTTTACTATAACATTAATTTCTAATGCAACAGCACCAGTCTGACAGCTTCTGACTGACACGATTCCTTTAAATAGACGGATCCCGCTAACAGTCTGACCAACATAAACACAGCCCGTTTTAAATAACAGCGGGGGCCGATCGCTAACATACGTACCGATTATTTTCTCTGCAGCACCAACAGCCTCCATTAGTGCGATATGTCTCCTGTAGCGTGGAGAAATAAATATAAAATAGTGTTGTTACATTTTTTTGGCTAACATGCGCTGTTAGCACGCAAGCACCCGTTTCCTCAACTCGTCTCCTGCGTTTCCGCTTTTCAAAATAAAAGTCTCAAAACTCAGCCGTGCATGCTTTTAACTTGATAATTCAATTTCTCTCCCTCTGTCTTAAAGTTTAAACATACATAACAGGTGTACAATTTTATTTTTCAGTTTTACACGTTATCAGTTCACAGAGATGTGAATTAATTTCTTACTTTAGTATATATATTTTAAATTAATTTTTTAATCAAAATTCAGCATTTCTTGTCAGTAGCTTGCATGTCATGTGACCCAGTGACTCCAAACTAATGCCGAATCTTATTACTAAATGGGACAAATGAGACACACCTCTTTTTATTGGATTTTACTGCTTCTTCTATGTTATATGAATATTTATTATGAAAATTCAGCATTTCTTTTCAATAGCTTCCATGTCATGTGACCCAGTGACTCCAAACCAATGTTGAACTGTATTACTAAATGGGACAAATAAGACAAACCTCCTTTTTATTGGATTTTACTGCTTATTTTTGTATTACTGCTGTTTATGTTTTGTTTTGTCTTGTAACCCTTCTCTTGATATCACTTTATTGTTTACAGGACCATTACATTCATTTAACATGTCATTAACACGTAATGAAAAGTTGTTTAGCTTCATCAAAATGTAATAATAACATCATCAAATTGCGTCACTCTGCAGCCAAAGCACACAACCGGATGTTGTTGTTTTCCACAGACCAGAAGGGATACTTCAAAATAAAAGCTTACATCAAAATTCCTATTGGCTGATTGTACCGGAAGTCTCCTCCTGACGTAGGGACGCGATCACACAGTCCAGAGTCACATGAAACGTTTCACAGCAAATATTTCTATGTTGCGTTTCGTGTCTTCTTGCAGTGAAAATAGTTGCTGACAGAACTGAATCATCTCTATAATCTGCAGGAAGTTTAAAAATCCAACATGGACGAAGACGGGCTGCCGATTGTCGGGTCAGGTGTTGATCTCACCAAGGTTGGTATCAAGCTAGCTTGTAGCAACGGAAGCTAACTAGCTATCTTTTGAGGAAACGGGCCAAAAACAGTGCTGCAAGACAGTTTTCATCCTTCTTAGCAAGTTAGAGATAGTAATGTTAACGTTAGTGTACCAAACCTACGTGGCTGTAATCAAAGCAGCTGACAATTTCGTTGTCATTAGCAAACATCGCTGTCAAATACTCTCTTCCAAGGGCAGAATAGTCCAGTTTCCCTTTGAATGTCTTTAATTTTCTAAAAATGTGTTTAACTTTTGGACACACCACACTGTTACAGTTCATGAGACGGTCTGTTTTAATGCACTCGAGCAGCAGAAACGCTGTCACGACGTCCTGCACTGTCAGATCAGGTGTTACAAAATGTTTCGTGACCTATCAGACAGATGCTGTCACCTGATCACATAAGGTTTGGGTCAGGTTCATTCTGGTAGCTGTGATTGTGACTGGGTTGTTAAATAGAAATAAATACTGACGCTGTAATCTGAAAATGTACATTTATTCATTGATAAAAAAAAAAAAGTCTTTGAGGTTTCATTCGCTAGGAGGCCAAAATACACAATAATACGTGTAAAAATATGAGTTAAAGGTTTTCAAATGCACAATTCAAACAAAATATGAATTTATTTCCAATTAAATTACAGTAGCCTATAGTTTTCTAAATAATTGTAAGTGGAAGTAAATGATATCTGCTAATTTATTGTAAATATCCTATAGGGAGGCTCAGCTGTGGTATACATCTTTATGCTGTACCTAGACCCTTAATGACTGACTTGTAGTAAAACACCAATGGCTTAGTTGCTTTATCAGGATAGTGTGAATTACTTAATTTCCTCCGTATATTACACCCTCGGTTCCTTCTTAAAATATCTTTCTCTGCCTCCTTCAGGTCCCTGCTATTCAACAGAGAAGAGTCGTTGCCTATCTCAATCAGTTTGTCGTGCACACAGTTCGGTTCCTCAACCGTTTTTCTACAGTTTGTGAAGAGGTTTGTACATCTTTTTTATTAACTGTTTGCTTTTATATTGCTTCGTCTTTCCTAGTTAGTTTACACAAACAACTTAAAAAAACATTTCCAGAGTTCTTCTGTAAAACTTCTGTAAATTTCTCTCCCACAGAAACTTTCAAACATATCCCTCCGCATACAGCAGATTGAAACAACGTTGTGCATTTTGGAAGCCAAGGTGAGATCTTTAGCCTCTGCAGTCATTCTTTGTGCAGTTTACGACATGTCATGCCCATGCACTGATTACGAATCAAATATTGTAATGCTCTGAGCAGCTGTCCTCCATTCCTGGGCTGGAGGACGTCACAGTAGATGGACTCAATCAGCGGAAACCTGCTCAGGCCAATGGGACTTCAACTGCCCATGAGAGCCAAACAGACGGTCCACCAGCAGAGCCCTTGCCTCCTCCAGGGGTAAAGACAGTGACATGCAGTTCATAATGTAGTGCTTATAAAAAGTACTTAAAGGAATATGTTTTGATACATTTTTGGAAATACATTTACTAACTTTTATGCTGAGACTAACATAGGACGATCGATACCACCCTTGTATCGTGCATACAGGAAATGGTTAGCTTAGTTTAGCATGAAGACAGGAAATAAGGGGAAATAGCAAGTCTAACTCTGCCCAAAGGTGACAACGTCCATCTATCTAAACCTCTAAAACTCACAAATTAACGTGCTATGTTTGGTTTGTTGAATTAGTTCTCACCTTAGCAACCTCACGGTGATGATGAGTCAGTTGTCCCAGCTCATAACGCCCCTTAAAACCACAACTTAACACTTCTGTTCATGCACAGATAAAACAAATGACATACTCCATACTAACTAGTGAGCTTCAGAGGTGCTTGTAGGTGGATTTGTGAGCTTTGGGGTGAGCCAGACTTGCTGTCTCCATCCTCTATGCTAAGATAAGCTAACCAGCAGCTCCCTGTAGCGTCATATTTAGTGTATAAACATGCATTGTATTGAAATTCTCATCAAAACCTCAAGAAAGCCAATAAGCTAATTCCCCAAAATGCACGCAGACGTCTAGAGCCGATCATTAAATCTTACAAATTCAGCACAACTGAAACTTACAAAAGGAGCTCCACCTACAATAAATGCAAAATAACCACATTTGATATCCGGTGCTGTTAACCACTTGCCACTTCACGCTGTCTGATTATATTTTTACATGTCACGCTGCAGCCTGCTCAGACGGCACCGGAGCCTGCAGCGACACAAAAAGCAGAAGCGCCTGCAGAGAATGTCATGACAGTGGCCAAAGACCCACGATATGCTCGATACCTGAAGATGGTTCAAGTGGTAAGTCATCACTAACACCTGCTTATGGACTAAAAACAAACGGTGTGTCTTGTATCTGAACATGTTTTATCTGTCACAGGGAGTTCCAGTTATGGCGATAAGGAATAAAATGGTCCTGGAGGGTTTGGATCCCAACTTGCTCGAGTGAGTGTTTTGTAAAAAAAAATGTCTGCATTCATGTGGATTATCTGTACAGCTTTTCAAGAACTTGACAGATAACATTTCCTTCACTGCTGATGACAGCCAACCTGATGCCCCCGTGCCCGACGGAGCAGCGACGAGCGCGGAGGATCAAGATGTTGCCGCCACCAGCTCTGACAGCGAATCGTCTTTCAGCGACTGATTCTCTGTCTTCCATCTCCATCATCGCAAAGCTTCCTGTAAAGGCCGTCCATCATCTCCATCGGCATTCAGAGCTTCTGTTGGCCTAATAGAGAAGTAGGCTGTAGTGTGCCTGTAAAGGGGCACCGGCGAGAAGATGCAAATGTAAGTGCCTGAGAAAGGAGAATTCAACCAGAGTGATTGTCATTTCAGTGCAAAGGAGCTGAAATGGTTTTACTCATGGCCTCCTCAATTTTGATACATTTAGCATTTTTTGACAAATGATTTTCCGTGTTGATTTTGTTAGCAGCAGTCCTCAGAACGTGGCAGTAGTGAGTCCTTTTTGTACAAAGTAATTATTTAGTGTAGAAATGATTGATCTTACTTGGTTGTCAGTCTAATGCCTTTAAGAGATACGCTGAGCAGTCAAACGTTATGCCTTTGTTACAGGGTCTGTGTAAAAGAGAAACAAATATACGTTGGATACTTTGAATGTTTGGCACATACGTTGTAATTCTGCGTGTTTAGGCCAGGGAGAGAAATATCACATCAATCAAAAACTACAGTACATTCAGTGAAAGGCCTCTGCTGCCTTGTATTTTTGATTTTAGGACAAAATCCCAGTAAATTTAGAAAGTGTAAAGACTCCTTTTTATTTTTGTGCATCCTGTTGTTCAGATAAAAGGTGGCAAACAACAAACAATTAGAAAATGGAATCTGAATTCTTACCAGAGCTGCTGCGTGTCTTTATTTATGAAACAGGAAAAAAAACAAAAACTTTACGTCGCTGATGAACGACTATAATATATTGCCTGGCTCTGCTTTTGCTAACATTTTTCCATTGATACATCCTTAATGTCCTGATTTTTAATTCCTGGAAATTGCACACGAACCACTGCTGGAATGACGAGTAAACAAACTTGCACTAAGAGGAAAATCAGTGATGAACGCCACTTGTCAGAAAAATGTAAACGACAGTGGGGTTTTTTTTTGTGTGTGTGACTGTTAGTTTTCGTTCCTTATCATTACATCAGAATCTGTGACTAAACTAGAAACTAGCAAAGTCAGAACGCTTTAGCATGAATGAAATGTTGTAGTCATGAGATTTCTATGAATGGATACTACACTATAATGACTGTGAAAAATGAGTGTGGAGAAGTCCCGAAAGCACTTTGTTTACTGAAGGAAGACGTTTTGGATCCATAATAAACACTCAATAAACAGTTTGCTTATAAAAAAGTGTCTTTATTTTGGAGTTCATATCTCATCTGTACAGTACATCGATGTCAGGAGCAAAAACCGTATCGATACAAAGTCATTTGCTTTAAACAATACTTTCCCTTGTAAATACAGTATCTGTAGTAAACAGGTTAATAATCTGTGTTCATGTGACTTCCCTTCTGTCCTCCTACACATAACAGCACAGGGTTTTCTCTTTGGAGCGCTCTATGTTTGTCCCGTCTACTTCTAATCACCGATTATAGACAAAGATCTGAGAAGGAATGTCTCAGGAGTGCTGTCTACTGAAATACTCAAATGTAATAGTGATCTTAAAATACTAACGACAGCAACTATGACACAAAAACCGACCGCTTTCCTCAGAATGCACGATGCCTTCTCCTTCAACACTTACAAGAATATGTCGAAGGTTATTAAAATGATCTCAAGCAGCCTGAGAGTCTTCAGTATTTCAGTTCTTCTTTTCCATGGTCTCAGACGGCTTCATGGTCTCGACCCTTGTGCCTTTGGTTTGTCTAGTGTCCCAAGTGATGCGTGAACCGGTGCAAAAAATGTTGTTACAGTATAAAACAGAGATTTCCAACCTGGGGCTTGATAGTCAGTAAAAATCTAAAGGGTGATAAGTAATAAGAGATGAGAAATACATTAAAATATATTTCTGTTACAAAAAAATGCAAAATGTACAAATACTAAACCTATCCTTTACTTTAGTATTCTTTTGGGCAACTTTTTACTTTTACTGCCAATTGTGGCTATCAACTATCCTTCTGGTGCGTTTAGGAACAACCTGGACAAATCCTGCTGATTCTACCTTTCAGTTTAACCGTCTTTGAGTTATATTGAACCACTGCTTTAAGGCAAAGGATAAATCTGCCTGAAATTCAATTAGAAATGAACAAACTAATAAACTAATTAGCGCATTTCCCCTTTCCAAGAAATGTCTACAGGCTGCAGAGACTTGCACAATCGCATCCATAGCTGCACGGCAGAACAGCTGAAACCATTTAGCGCACAAGTAGCAGACCTCTGAACGGGAGTATCCACTGAACGAGTTTGTCTACTTAATTTCTTCTTACACCATCAAACTTCGATTAAGGAAGTGGCAGCATTTGAGTATCTGAAGTCATTTTCTCAGCATTAAATGAGCACCTCCATACAGTTCCTCACAAAAACATCAGTCCCGACTCTTCACCATGTTCCCACGGACAAACGTGAATAAAATGTGATAGTCTCCTTTAACCACAAGCACAGTGGTCATGAGTTCACTATGTGATGAACTTCTCGTATTAGTAGTCACGGCTCTGACTGGACGTGTCACACCGGTGTGGCAACAGTCGAGAGCAAAGTGCAAAGTGTTACTGAACACCAGTAGCATTAAGGACTCTTATAAAATGACTGCAATTGTATAAAAAGTATAAAGATGTGTGGGCAGCTTTCTATGATGCCACCTGACAGACAGCCTGTTATAAATAACTTTACAAAACAGTACCTAGAATATTCTGCTAACGAGTTCAGTCGTGTGATAGAAAAATCTTACGAAAGCCTTGCAGTGCAAAATACTGAATACAAAATGTAAGCGCATTTGGTTTACAAAAATAAATGCAGCACATTCTCAATCTTGAAAATACTGATATCCATACAAAAATCACTGACACACTGGAGATGGACGGCGACTAATCCTCGTATTCTGTGGTCACTCGTAAGTTAAACAGCTGTAGGGAATAAAAAGGGAGAGAAATAAGAACGCCGTGTAGCAATAAATATAGAAATACAGTTGCGTTTGGTGGTTGGATACTCACTTTGAAGTCGTCGATGTATGTGAGGAAGAAGCAGATGAAGCTGAAGGCAGCGATCCACTCGCATACAGCGCTGGCTAAGTGGTAGGCATAGTCCTGAAAGAGGGAAATCAGTTATTTTCTAGACTAATTTATTAATAGTTTGGTCTATAAATGCAGGACAGTTGTCAAAAAGTCCACCTAAAGTTGCCTACAGGAGGTTTGTTTGCTGTTTTGTCCAAAGAAACAGCCAGAAAGCCAAAATACTCAGATGTGACCAATGTGTTACACATTGCTTAGCTTGGTGGGAGGGGTACTATTCTCATAGGCTACTATGCAATCAATTGTCAAAATGGTTGCTGATTATTTATCTGTCTTTTGACTGATCATGTAATCATTTAAGCTTTGAACTGATGACACGTAGTGGCAGACTGCAGCTCACCTCGTCCTCTGGGGTTCTGTGCAGTACGCTTTGTTGCACAAAGTACGCACAGATGACAGCTGAATGATCCATTCAGGAAAATGACGTTCAACTATGATTTGCACTTTTAAACGTGCACGGTACAGCGCATCGAGTGTATTTACTGGTAAATGTGATGACAGTATCAACAAGAGAGTGATGCTGCAATCATAAAGCTGGGTTTAAAATGCCATGTCATGCATCAACGTATCAGAGAAAACAGCAGAGCACCAGAGTTAATAGACGTGTTCGACTTCAGTGAAAGGATACTGGGGAAGAACGCCAAAGTAGCGAGGACTGCGATACCCAAGCGTGCTCGACACACACCCATGGAGGACCCAAACGGATAGGCACGGTATGATATTACAGACTGGAGGATTGTGTAAATGATACCAGAGGCGAAGAAAATCACAGCTCCCACATCGTGAACCTTTGGCACTGTAGTTTCCTGCAACAAACACGCAATCAGACATTATAATAAAACCTTTTTTTATGTGATTTTTTGAAAGTGTCACCGAATGAGAAGCCTCACCTGGAAGGTTGCGACAATAAGCATGCCCAAACAGGACAGCAGCCCAACCACGAGAGCAGATTTATTGAGGCATTCGCACACCACTCTGGTTTCCTCGCTCAGCTTCTCCACATACTTGTACCTCGCGTAAATGGTGGCAACCCCTGCGAAAAGATTTGAAACAGTGTCATTTACCCCCCAAAGTCTTCCTGCGTCCCACAATTAGATTCTGCTTTCATTTTCTCGAAAAAGGGGAAACAACATCTTCGGAGACCTCTGTTCCTCCCCATGGGAGAGCCCAAAGTTGCCCAATCAGCAGCAGATGTGACACCACAGATGTGAAAATACCTGCACATGCAGAAATGAACGTCATCAGGCCGAAAAGGCAGCTCTCTGGGGGCGTTGCACCTGTGTCACTGAAAGAGAAAAAGCGAAGATGTGCAGCTTACCTTCACAGAAATGTTGAATCATAACTTCCTGTTTATTGTGGGTCTACTGTAAGTGCAGGGTTGAGCTCGGGTCACTTGTAACTTTTTAGTCTCGTCCTTTAAAAATAAAAGTCTAAAAGGGAGAGAGTGGGCTCGACAGATGTGTACGTGCAGCTGGAGTTTGGGCACCAGCCAAGTTGAGAGAAGCGGAGGAAAACGAAACTAAAGTTTTGTCTTGCACTTAAAACGAAGAGAACAACACATCGACGCGCATTTTCATCTTTTAAAAGTGTCTCCCTCCCCCCCCCGAAAGCTTTAAATGCAACTCACCTGATGTATGGAAAGATTATGTCGACGTCTCCTCTGAAAACCGCAAAAATGTAGGAGACGATGAAAGTGCTGGAGGACCAGATGACCAGAAACGCGGGCAGAAAGCAGAGTCCTTGCCTGAACCACAACATCTTGGCACGGATGTCTTTACGCGGAGCTTCCAGGAGACGCAGCGCATGCAAACAGACACACACAACATGAAACACACGTTTTAAATGCTGCTCCAGGGAAAAAAAAAACAGGGGCTGAGCCTGGTGAGGTCTGTTACCGACAGTCACATGGTGGTGTGAACCAAGAAGAGCTCTGAAAACATACTGTATACAGTTACCTCTTCCCCAAAACGCTCCCTGTGGGCCGGGCTACGCAAATGAAACCTGCAGCGCTTCATCGTTCCCTTTATCTCACTTTTCTTTCTTTTGTTGGAAGATCCAACTTCTCTAAACTTCCCGAGGAGTGGCTCGATGAGCAAACAGGGGGGATGTTGTCATGTTTTACTGGAACATGAGTGGCAATACCACAGAAGTGTGTAAAAGTAGTTCCTATTTACTCTGGAAACAAGACTTCTGATCGGAAAAATGCAAAGCAGCTGTGAATCACGTGCAGAATTGTGTTATTGTTGTTGTTGTTGTATGATCAATACAGCAGATGTTGAGCATTATGGGCTGATATTAAATGTTTTGTAGAGATAATGCAGTAAAAGTAAATTAAATTAAATGAGTAAATAATAAGTTTATTGTCAGACTAAAGTTACATTTTAGGGATGACTGCAAACAAAAAGTGTGTATATTGACCGACGATGGTCTAATATCGGTATCAGAATCGGCCCCCCAAAAAGTCTAGTATTGGTCGGGCAGCTGTGATTAAAGCAGCATGTTGTGGTTTGTTGAGGTGAAGCCACCAGTGATAATGACTTTTAATCATTTTAGTTTTTATTCACCTTTTCTTTTTACAGTATATCAACATTTACCTGCTCTGATTTCCTAAAACTACAGGTGTTATGACTTGGATTGTTAAAAACTTCCTCAGGAACAGTTTAGACATGGATGAATACATTAAGCGCATTTTCAAATGTGCAGGTTCATTCATGTGTGTACAGGTGAGGCCACGTGTAGATAAATGTGTGGACACAGTTTTTGATTTTGTTTTGTTTTGTTCGTTTTTGCCTCTTGTATCACTGGACGTATAAAGTATAGCGAAAAGAAATGTTGCAAATGAATGTAAACACATAAGATACCTCATGACTGCACTGAAATATGAACTTAATGCAATAAAACTATTTTAAAAAAGAACAGTTTTGAAGTATTACCACTTAACTTGAGTGTTTACGTTCATTACTGCACATTTCAGATGGTTATATTACACTTTTCACTCCGCTACGTTTATCTCACAGTTACTTTGCTGATGAAGTAGATATGAGTAGTACTGGGACTGTATTTCTTCCACCACTGCTCTCCTGTGATGACGTGTTTGTGGAAGTGGTTGAGAAGCTCCCGGTTTCGTGTTGCTTGTCTCTCTTCTCGATGTGTCGGCCCTGGAAACAAACTCTCTGAGGATTCAGACTTTGGACTTCCTTGTTTTGGGATTCATCCAAAGAGGAGTGGCACAAGATGTGAGGACGGTGTCACCCGGGGGCACCATGTTTGGGATTAGCTCAAGCATTAGGCCTGCCATTGTCTGATCAGGTCATAGTGGGTCAAGGAAAATTTATTACCAGTTGCCAGCAAGTTGCCATGGATGTAGATCACTCTGCAGATAGTCAGGGGTGCTGCTATATGTGTTTACTTTCAGTCAGATTTAGAGGCAAGCGTTTGACATAATTCGTGCAAAAACGCTTTTATTTTGAAAGCTGTCAGAGGCTCCTGCAGCTTCCCCTGATACACAATGTTTGTGTGAGTTCGTGTTTCCCTGAATCTCTACAACAGAGGTGGCAACTGCAACTATCACATTTCAGGGAAAGACGGTTAAGCTTTTTGCTTTAAGGCCAAAAAATACTGATCTTTACTCGGGTCCCAGGAGCAAAAATAAGCTGTAGGGTCCTGGGGAAGTCACCCCCTTCTCCTGGCTGGTGATCTTTGGATACATGCTTTGAATACTTGTGGTCAAATATTCCAGTACTGGGATTTTGTTGGATTATACTGAGGTTGGTAACATCTGGTGAAGGCTCACGTCCAGAAGTCTTGCAGCTCACACCTCTGTCGGGCTTTTCTTACATTCGAAGGGAAACCTAGCCGGTCCACGTGGTGCCGGTTCAGAGCCTCGGTTGTTTGGTGCAGCCATTGAAGCTCGCCAGCACCTCACTTGGCAGCATTCTTAAGAAATTGTTGCTTGAAAGGCCCTTTTATCAGGCTTGGTTCGCCCAGGGGACTCCTGACTCAGCACACTCAGCCTGGTCTCAGAGGAAGAATAGAGAGGAATTTTTGGTCCGTCTGAGAAAAGTTCTGGAAAATGTCAAGTAACTCATAACAGGATTATGCGCAGGACATTTAGCAGGAATGGAGAGTTACTTAACTTTACTGCATAGAAGGTCAGGGGAAGTTCAGTTCTTGAGGAAGGAAGACATATGTGTGTCCTAAAATCAGTGGAGAAAAATCAAGGACCATCCTGGACCAGAGTCAGCTGTTGTGATCCCCTCATCCCCACGTACAACCACCTTTATCACGTGGCCAAAGTCCTGTCACCTACTCAGGTCATGTGATGGCTTCCCAGCAAGTTCCACTTTTTCTGTCTTTCATTTTTACAAAACCTCTTCTTCTGATTAGCTGCATTTCTGCTTTTTTTCTTTTGTTACAGAGAACATGTGGTGGACATATCCGGAGATGAAAACGTAGATGCTGATTGAAGGATTAAGGACGAGATACGGTCGGATTAGATCTTAAACCTGATGGGATAAACATTTCGTTTGAACGTGTCGTGGCGGCTTCTTTTGACTGACTGTCGGCCAGTGGTTCCACGGCAACCAAACAAATACAGAACATTAAAAAATATTGTTAACTACAAAAGGAGGGCCTGCAGGAAAACCCTTTAAACTTGCAATGAGTTTAAGCCGCAGCATTAGAAATAATACTAATTTCATATCAACAATGGATCAAATGATGATGTAAAACATGAAGCAGTTTCTCATAGGTGATGAATGAACCCAGATAGAAATGATCGTCTGACTCTACCTCGGCTTTATGGATCTTTTATGCATCTTTAAGGTATTTGTTTTATTTTTGAAACTTTTAGCTTTATGGTTTTGAGTCACAGCACTCTCATTAAACCTCATTTCAACCCCAGGGAAATAAAAGACTAAATCCAAAACTCTTACTTTGGAAAAAGAGGTTACAAAATTGGAAATTCTGTTGGAATCATTATGGACAATAAGAAATCTGAAAGTTTGTTGAACACTTTATTTATTTTTGTAACATTTTGAATGCATAAATAAAAATCACTGAAGTGTCTGAAAAAGAAAACAGCAGGGAAACATCCTAACAGTATTGATGCATTGTTGCATTGTGTGCTGTTGTTGTAAATATCTATATCAAATATATTTTAAAAAAAATCTAATTGAAGCAAAGCATTCATCAGCACCTGTACAGTTATAATATAGTTACAGTATATATAGTATAGTTGTAGTTACAATATATAAAACTCAATTAATAAAGACCATGATCACTTGGGCCCTTGAGATAGTGCCTAGAAACATTAGGCCCGCCATTTCGGTACCATTTATACAAGTGGACCATGTATTTATGGGAGCGAGTGACCCTGAATGCACCACGGACCCTGCTCCTGTCCACCAGAGGGCGACAACGACCTCGAAGCCGAAGAAGCAGCGGGGCGGCAGCAGCGTCACCGCCGCCGAAGAAGAAGCGTGAAATCTATGGTTGTCATGTGTCATGCAGTCTGGCTGGTGGTCAGCTGACAGATCCGGGTCGCCTGTAATGTTTACTTTCTTTGTTTAGTGCGTTAACCTGCGTGTTTATTTTTTCTGAATGAATGCAGCGCTATGCTTCGCCGAGGAGAACAATGGTAGTCGTGAACTCGGTGCTCAAGCTGTTGCAGAGGCAGACGTACACCTGTCTGTCCCACCGATATGGACTCTACCTCTGCTTCGGGGGGCTCGTCCTCATGATAGTTTCCGCCTTTCAGTTTGGAGAGGTGATGTTCTTCTATTTTCATAACTCCTGACGCCAGCTGGTTGTTAGTTTTGTTGTGTTCGCTAACGTACGCTAGTTGCTTGACCGCATTCTGTTGTAATAGTCAGTCCAACCAGATTCCACTCAAGAAATCGGCTGTTTTGAGCGATCTAGCTTCTTAGCAAAACTGTGTATATTTTGATCTTAAACTGATGCGTTTTAAGAGTCGTTATGGTGTTCGTGCTAATTCGGCTTAAAAATAAAACACTTAATTTTACGTATTTTAAGGTAAATCTCAAATTTCGCTCTCAAAGAGCGCACTCCCGTGGCTTGCTAACTGACAGCCTTTCACTTGGTAAATTCACAGTTTTGGTTAATTAAGATTTGTGAATATCACCCAAAGCGTTCTGCTGTGATATCTGAATATTTATATGTCTCAGTGTACAGTTTATCTACCTGTACAGGCGATTCGTGACAAAGGAAACTGCCCTATTTTTTGAGTGTGGGCTGGTGTGGCCTTGACTGTGGGAAATTTGGGAGGGAGTAACATATGGACCTACTTCTCCTGGAGGGTTGTTGTCTCATCTAGTGCCCCATCTTGTCTTTACAGGTGGTGGTGGAGTGGAGCCGGGACCAGTATCATGTGCTCTTTGACTCCTACAGAGACAATGTGGGTGGGAAATCATTCCAAAGCAGGTAAGAAAAATAGAGATTAATGTTTCCAAAGAAGGAAACCTTGAACTCATCACAATGAATTTCACTGTCGTGTCACTCCTGCACCCATAAAGCAGACTACCTTTTGTCTTCGCACTTACACAAAAAAGTGTGCAAACCCTGAGCCTACTCCCTGCAAAAATCCTCTTTCATGCCGCTTGAGACTGTTTGTACCCTTCCCTTGAAATAAATCTGAAAGTACTGGAGGAGGTGTAACCATGCATGACTAAAAAACAAATTCACTGTGCGCCGAGGAGAGGAAACAGGGTCACGGCTCTGCAGTTTGAGGACTTTGAGGACTGTCTAGAGTGATATGAGTGTGTTTCTTTTTGCAGGCTCTGTCTGCCCATGCCTATTGATGTGGTGTACACATGGGTGAACGGCACCGACGTGGCTCTGCTGAAGGAACTGAAGACGGTCAAAGAGCAAATGGAGGAGGAACAGAGAGCTCTGAGGTAGCTGTGGCTCTGCTGTCTGTGCAGACATAGAGGTGTAGTGAAGCTTAGGCTGCAACACACGACTGCAATCAAGTATAAACCTTTTATTTTACTGCGGGAAGCGTCATAGGATGCAAACACACTCAAGTGCCTTTAGTTTCTCACCTGAATGCAGCCAGAATTAGCACACACGCTTAGTATAATTTCAGTCTGATTGGCTTATTCAGACATTGCCTCAGAGGAAGAGGGAGTCTTAGATCAAAGGTCAGAATATCTCTGAGGAGAAAGTTTAATTAGTGCCTGATCTTGTCTTCCCCTCTCAGCTTTCATCATGAAAATAAAGGTTGAAATCGTAAAGTTATTGTGTTGATTGGCTTCTGCTGTACTCTGTAAACACTGCTGTGATGTACACTGTTGGAAATAATGTGAATCCACTGTTTTGTTGCACACAGGGAACGCCTGGGGAAAAATGCAAGTGAGACAACCGAAGTGCCAAAAGACAGGTGAGCTTGAAGATACTGTATGTTGATACAGTATGTGATGGTCCTCGTGGGTCATACAGTTTAAACACACCTCTGAATTTTGATATATATAGACTCAGTTGCAGCTTTATATTATCAGTGAATGTGTTTGGAGCACAAAGGGACTACAAGGTTTAATATTGCTGTGCAGGCCTCTGTTGTGTAATAATGACTTGTTGTCTCTGGTATCTTGAAAACCATATGCAAATCAATAATTTCCATTTTGAACTCGTGCATTGATTTGGGACATTGCCCTCAAAGGCTGTAATCCAGGAATAGAAATAAAAGGGATGAGTAAAGATGTAAATCATCTCATTGTATAAACGCTGCCTGGCCACTTTATTAGGTACACCTTTATGACCTGAAACAATCCAGCTCTGCCACAACATCTGCATTGACAGAGATTATAATGACCAGTTTATGAGGCTTGCTCATGTGAGTAGATGGGTTTGGCCAAAATAAGAGACATCTCTTGATTAAATGCAGTTCAGTTCAACACCACTACTAACTGCAACCTTTTATTTGATTTTGAACAAGGAAACAAATATCATTAGCAGTAGATTTTACCATTAAAGTAAACACTGAGTGTGTATGGCCACATTACCCAACCTCCTACTTTACTATATGATTAAGGCTGTTTTTAAAGGTTATTCTCAGGCCTTTCAGAACAATGAGAAATGACAGTTAAGTGACGATGAAAGAGCATTGTTAGAACATTGAGTGTGATGTTGAAATAGGAAGTTTGAGGTGGGTTAAACCACAAAGGGATATAACTCAATCGTAGATCAGTCAGGAAGAGAAATTGAGTTTTATCAGATGGAGGTTAAGCATTGCTGGCAACTGATTGTTCTGTAGTTATAGTGAAGATGCAAGAAAATCTAAATCTCAAAAAAATAGCTGGGATTGTTTTTGTAGAAATAACTTCCTGGTGGCTTGAGTGAAAGTCCTTTTAGATTTTTCACTGAGCCACTTTAGTGTGATGCTCGCACATCAAGCTGAAGATTTGACTTTAGGGTCAGCGTTTCCTGTGTTCACCACCAAATATGAAGCTGGCAAACGAGGCCCCTCGTTCCTGTCCTCCCCCTCCTTGTTTCGATCAAGATTGAAAGACCATCTGTGAGTTTTAACCGCAGACACAAAGAGCCACTCGATGCAACAGAGGCAGCCGTTTGCTGAATGTGTGAACTTGACTCATTTCATGCATATGTCTGAACCACAAAGTTGCGGGAAGTGGTCTTCTAAGGGGCGATGCATTCAGTTAAGTATTTTTTCTTTTTCTTTTAGTGTAAAGCCAGAATGCCTGCTGTCCCACTGCATCATAGCGCCCATGCTGGCACTGGACCCCGCTCTGCCAGCCAATGTTACACTCAAAGACCTGCCGACGCTCTCGCCCTCCTTCTCCGCTGCCAAAGAGCTGCTGCTGATGAACAAACCCTTCCACCCGTCCACCACCGCCTCTGTGGTTGTCTTCCACTCGCAGGCTGACGGTAAACACACACAAGAATCCAGAAATACAGACAATTTCTTGCGACAGACGAGGGCACAATTTGGCAGGAAACGATGCTCCCGACGTGATTCCAAGCAGCATGTGAGCGATTAGACCACGGAGCGGTGTGATAACTGAACCCAGCTGGTATTTTATCACAAAGATATGAAATATTGTTTACAGTGCAGAAGATGATATTTGAAGTTTGATTAATGAGTAACCAACATGAACACGCTGTGTTTCTGTAATATTCACACATAAAAATGGAGGAAGAAAATCAGAGCAAAAGACAGAGATCCAATGTGACATGTGACCTGTGCATGCAAAGGCAACACATGTAAAATAAAAGTGCCTTTGTATTTCTGCTGCGTCACCAGAATTGAAGGCATGACCTTGACACACACATGATTAACCTTTTGAAATGACTGTGCACAAGTAGTTGTCATGGAGCTGTTGTGCAGGCCCAGCCTCAGCAGCAGTCACTGACATTGTGGTTTTGCAGGACGCATCACGTCCGTTTATGTTCATGTTTATGTTTAAAGTCCTTCTAACTCAGTGGAATATCACACTTCTTTCAGGCACAACTGTCTGTGTGACACCCACACAACAGGGGTGACAAATAGGAACATTTTTCCACCCCTGTATGAGTCATCAGATCATAACAACCATCTTGTTATTGACTGGAAGCCATCTGATGTTGCTCAGTTGATTTTTTACAATCAAATATTTTACGTACACAACAATAAATGACCGGAGAACTAATTTGGAAAGATTAGCTAAAAATACAGAGTATGCCACAGGGAGATTTTGTCATACTGGGATATCAAGAAAGGTTTTTATCAGCATGTGAAAAAAAATGTCCCACATCTTCTTCAAGTCGGCAGATGACTTTCTAATTTTAACTAAGTAGAACGCGTCTCTCTCACATCAAACAAAGGTGGGTAGCAGGAGCAGGTTGAGGCAGATTATTTAAACATTCATTCTGAGTCCTGGTTTTTTAAATCGAGTGTATATTTTGTATATTTGTAACACTGGGGAGATACGAGTGTTTCTGTAGTCGCTCTTCTTTGTTAAACCCCCAAGTTTTCAGTTGCAAGTGTGTGTGAAAGAGGAAACTCTAACCTTATTCACTGTTATTTTTACAGCTGATAAAGCCTATACAGATGTGTCTAAAGAAGACCAGAAGTTCTCTGCGTCCAGATGTTACCTGGTGAGTTTTAGCTGTATGAAAATCTGGATGATTTAACACTAATCCTCACTGTATCCTCCTGTCGTCTTTGTGCATGTAAATTACGCAGCCCTCAATGACAGATCGGAGTCATCAAACATCAGAAGGTGTTTTTATGCAACAGTATAATCTTCTTTTGTTGCTGTGTGTTTTGCAGACGACAGACAAGGAGGCTCCAGGACTGATCCGCATGCAGTCCTTAGCATATCTGAGCGGCTTCCCTGCCACCTATAAGGAAACGGAGCAGCTGAGAGTCAAACTGCCCTCTGTCATCACCAGCAAGATCAAACAGGTAAAACTGACATAAATCAGTACTTATTATTACTCGGGATGTCCCAGAGCAAGTTGTTTTGGCCCCATTCCCTCTTGAAGTTCTTCAATATTATATCAAATCCAATCCAATAACTATATTTAATGAGTATACAGGATACTTTTATTTTGAAATCACTCTTTTGTTCTTGTTTATTACATCTGCTGCATTTTGGTAAAACTGGAATAAATAAGAACACATTGTTAGACATCTACGAACCTTTTAACTTCTACTTTTCTTGTCGATTTGTAACATTAAAGTAAGATTAAAACTCCTTGATGCATTTTTTCCCCAAAAATCAACCAGGGACACATGCTGAAAATTCACTACTGTACATGTACTGTAGGGTCGCTGATAAGGAGGAAATTACAGTTTGAAAGCAGCAGGTGGCAGAGTTGCACACTCGATAAATGTTCAGTCATGACCTTTTTATCTTTCTTAGACAAATTGTATGACTTGATGTGGAGACTGTGCATCATTCTCTAAAGTTTTGGAAGTGTGTCAGAGACGAGGTGAAACTTTACTGTCCTGATTTTGCCACCAGATGTCACCCTCACAGCGTCCTATCACAGTGCTGAAGCATGTTGGTGCATCATGATCATTATCAGACATAAACTGTATATTTGTGTGTGCAGAAATTAAGATCTTTTTATACATCGTAGCAGCGTAATCTAAGAAAAGACTAAATGTCAAATCCTCCTTGGAGAAGAGGTCCTGCTTAATATGGGCTTTTTCTATTTTAATCTGTTATGTTGTGGTGCGGATAAAGGGCCTCTGTTTAGCCTCAGTGGCTGGCGGCTTGTGTATCTAATAATTTTCTCTAATCAGGAGTCTGCTTTATATTTTGAGAGGGGAGGAATGCCACTAACGAGCGCGGATTACTCTGAAATAATCAAAGAAAACAAAACAGCGCGGCCTGGAGAGGAGTGACCCTGTCACACCAGCAGACGGGCAGGACAGGCATGAGTCAACCGTTTGTCCCTTCTTCCGATAATGAACTCACATGGCTGATTAAGTATTAATGGGTGACTGATTAGATAACATCTTTTATAACTGTCGTTTATACTAAATGCAAAACAGAGCGGTTATACAACAGCTTTACACCACTGGACTCTCCAGAACTTTATAGACAAAACGGTCAATTCAGAAAATTATCAGCATGGTAATTCATAATGAAAATAACAGTTTGTTGCAGCTCTACTGTATTTAAACATAATATAAAAATGTTGTATTATAAATACAGTGATTGGAGCTGCAGTGTGTCTTTGCACTGTAGCAAAGGGAAATTGCATATGTTACAATTGCTCCTTCAAGAATAGAAAATAGTACTAAAAAATTAAGTACTGAAATATAAAAATAACTTTAAACAAAATATGTACATAAAACTGTAACATGTGACAACTTTGTATATATATTTATATACTGTTATATATTTACACATCTAAACATCTAGTACTAATGGAGATGTAATACATGTCTGGTAAGACACTTTGTAGATATTTAATGAGTATTAATGTAATGTGTAGTAACTGACCATGATTAACAGTATCAATAATTGCTACGACAACATCTAACTACCCCAGAGATGAGCCCAGATATCAGGTATTAGATAAAACCCAATCATGAAAAAAGTACATGCAGCTTATGTTGAGAAATCCTCCATGGGGTTAGTTTTGAATCATTTAAACATCTTCAAGGTTTTTGGGGTTTACTTTGTTTGCAAATGCTGATTTATCCATGAAAACACAGCTTGATAATCCTCGTAACAACCGGCAAAGAGTTGGATAGAGTTGGCTTTGAAAAAACAATAATATAACATGTTTTTTCCCCTTATTCTTTAAGTTTTGAAGTAAGTTTTTCTCCCATGAACGGCACAAAAGAAGATCATAATTATTAACAAATATATTTCTTTGTTTCTTCTGAAAATGATACTTTCTCATAATCCGCTTTTCTTGAGGTATATCTAAAGCTTATATCTAAAATTTACGGATTATTAACAAGCATGTATTATGTATTATGTCTGTGAGCACAAACAGGTGAGGCAGCAGCGTCTGTGAACCTCCAGGGAGTCAGAATCACTGTAACTCTGTATGTGACGATATGTAGGTTAACAGTGCTCAACCAACATGTCGTTATCAAACCCAGTTGTCCCATCATTCCCTGCATCGCTCTCCAGGTTCGCCTGACGGGTCATGTGATAATAGCCAGCGGCATTCAGGCTGTAACCTTAGCTGGCGGTGCGGGGGTTAACTGTAGAACAACTGTTAGGAGTGGCGCGGCGCCAGCCAGCACGCCGAGAGGTCGCAAGGATTGTACTGACCTTCCCTGCACTCTCCGGACACACCCTGTCATCGCTCATGTGTTTGTTCGTTCCTGGTTTTACCTATTTGGAGTCCAGTTTTTTATCTTTAATGACTGGGACGAGCTGGTAGAGGTGTCACACAGAGTCCAGGAAAGAGGATGGAAAGTGTGTGTGGCGTTAAGGGCCGGAGGGATTCTAGGTACACGGGCCGCCACACAATGCACAGTATTTAAAAGGTGTTTCCTGGTGTCGCCGGGCCGATTCTGTGAAAGAGGGATGATGTGCATAGTGCGGAGGGAGAGGTTCAGCGGTGAGAGTCTGCCGGTATTTATAGCTGGTGTTAGACCGAGTGCTATGGTGATGAAAGCTGCCCCACGGCCCCGATCATCTGCCCCCTGTGCTGTTGCCCGTCGAGTCCTGCCCCCGCTGTTTGTGTACGGGCCTGCTGATACGTTTGTGTTGGTGTGTATTTCTGTGTTTTGAGGAGCTGCTGTTGTCCACATGGTGTCTCACCTCCTCTAAGAAGCGAAAGGTTTTATTTCTCAAACTATATGTGCTGTGTGAAAAAAGCTGGTGTGCAATTTTTCAGATTATAAAACTCAAAGTGCAAATGTGCGGGGCATCTGAAAGCTTGGCCTCCGTATAGACGTGATGACACGACCTATAAAACCTCTGTGCATTATGGTGCTATGGTTATTTACATATTGTTTCAGGATCATCTGTCGGTCACTTGCCAGTTTCCTCGACTCAGCAGGTGATGCAGGGCGACGCTGCCTCGGCTCAGATGTAGCAGTCGGTTGCGCCGCACGCCACTTCTGCTCGCAAGCATCACTCACCACAGGGCTAATTGGTTTACTCAGAGTGTCAATTAAAGTTTTTTTAGACTAATTAAATTTTATGATGCTCTCACAGTTATCATAGTTTATAAAGTGTTGAGAATAAAATGGATACTGTGGTGAGGAATCGTTTCAGCTGCTGCCTGGGGGACATGGCAGTACGCTGATGAACCCCCTGAGTGTCGATATTAAATTTCACCCAAAGTACATACAACAACTCATCCTACTCTTCGTCCAAATGAGACAAGAAGCAGCCACATTTAAACCCGGCTGTCCACACCAGATCAAGGCAGGATGTAGCAGCAAAACCGAAGAAAATACAGAATAAATTACCTCTGCGTGGGTTGGTTAGTTGCTGGGTTGGTTGATAGATAGGCTGGTTGGTTGGTTAGTCGGTTGGTTGGTGGGTTAGTTGATGGGTGGGTTGGTGGATTGGTTGGTTAGTTAGTTGCTAGGTTAGTTGGTTGATTGGTTGGTGGCTCACTTGATTGGTTGGTGGGTCGCTTGGTTGGCAGCACATCCTCACATCTGAGAAGCTAGAATTAAAAAACGTCAGTCGATAAATGATTAAGTATAAAAAGTTGTCACTGGTTGAGAAAAATAGTTGATCAACTATTATATCTTAGTTGAATTTAATTATCATTGTGACTCAGTATATAATAATGTTTATGTGCCACGTGTTCATAATATTGTTGACACTTGCCAGGCAGGCATGTGCCTGTGCGAGGCCACCACACACTTCAGCTCTGTGAGCGTGTGTTAGAGCATTATCAGGACTATAAAGAGAGCTATAATAAAGACGGCAACGTGATCCAGGGCTCGCTGTCTCCTGGCTGCTCCCCGCCAGGTTTATAAGACACAGCTAATCCTCGTCGCCTAAAAACAGAAGCAGAGAAAATCAAACGAGTCGAGGGAGAGCACGAGTTCAGGAGAGATGTTTGGGTTCAGTTCAGGATGATGGAGGGAGACGGGGTGAATGTTCACAGTTTGAGAGATGAGAAAGGCTCTTTTGAAATGGGTAATGCCAGGGGAATCTCCCCCTCACATGCATCACACACACACACACGTAGCACACACACACACGCAGCACACACACACGCAGAGTCCTCCGATGCCTCACGTAGCTCTCTCGAGATCACACAGAGAGCCACAGCCACGTGACCCCCATGGAGAAGAGATGACATCACAGAATTTTCCGTACACACACACACACACACACACACACACACACACACACACACACACACACACACACAGCCAGCAGATGCCTCCACACTGGCATCATAGCTGCTTTGGTTTGTACCTCTACAGCTGCAGGGTCAGAGGTCACACTGCATTTTGTCGTTTCCATCAGAAATCCGTCCGTCTGTCTTTATTATAGACTGAAGGTCTTTGTCACAAGCCTGGCAGCACTGAGGCTGAACTATGTCTCTAAACATGTGACTTCAACTCTGAGGAACTGCTGTTTGGATGTTCCCACAGTGGATGAGGTGACTTTTGTTTTTGTTTTGTCTTTTTGGCTTAACGGGGCACATCGCACATTTTTACCTTTGACAGTCAAGATGAATCCCATGTGTCCCACTGTGTCTTCTAAGCAACTAACACCTTCCTGCTTTTGTTTATGTGTCCCACAGTTTGAGTTGTACTCTGAGGCCAGCATCGCCCTGCTCCACCTGAATACCCCGCAAGATTTCACTGATCTGACCCAGCAGGCTAAGAAGAACCTGACCCTGGACGGAAAAGAGTTAACCATCAGTCCTGGCTACTTATTCTGGGACCTCACCGCCATCTCACAGGTGTGACTAGTCCTCCTGATCTTTCATCATTATTTAACCATGTATATATAAGAAGTAGATTGTAGAAGAGCTGATGTATGCCCAAATTTAATGGGTTTTTCCACTGTTCTCTCCAGTCCAAACAGGATGAAGATGTGTCAGCCAGCCGATTCGAGGACAATGAGGAGCTCCGCTATTCGCTGCGCTCCGTGGAGAGACACGCCCCCTGGGTGCGACACATCTTCATCGTCACCAATGGGCAGATTCCTTCCTGGCTCAACCTGGACAACCCCAGAGTTACAGTTGTCACACATTTGGTAAATTTTAAGCCTCGACCTCTTCCACACTGCACTGCACTTTGGGTGTTCAGCCTATTTTTACAGACTCTAAAACTAAAAACTTAATGGAAATACACCAAAACAATTACAGAACTTCTTCCTAACAAATGTATTTTTGTCATCTTGGAAAGTACCTGACCTGAACAACCCTGGTGAAAAATAATGGTACAATTGTATTTGTTTTACTTTGTCTTCCAGGATATCTTCCAGAACCACACCCACCTTCCCACGTTCAGCTCTCCTGCCATTGAGACCCACATCCACCGCATCCCAGGGCTCTCCCAAAAGTTCATTTACCTCAATGATGATGTCATGTTTGGCAAAGACGTGTGGCCAGATGACTTCTACAGCCACTCGAAAGGACAGAAGGTGCAAACCCTTACTTCATTTTGAATTGTTACAGCTTTATATATTATATTTTATTTTTTAGGATTGTTAGCCTATTTGATTAAACCGCTTTTTAAGCCACAAACTGGCCTTTAATCTTTTTTTTTTTGTTTCCCTGCAGGTATATCTCACCTGGCCTGTTCCCAACTGTGCAGAGGGCTGCCCAGGATCTTGGATCAAAGATGGGTACTGCGACAAAGCCTGCAACAACTCTGCCTGTGACTGGGACGGAGGAGACTGCTTCGGTAAACAGATCAGCACCATCATGTCTCCTCTAAAGATAAACCTATTTCAATCACGTCTAATGTGGTGTTACTTTTCTCTGACAGGTGCAGCAGGGAACAGTCGGTTCGCGGCTGGGGTCGGTGGAGGTGGACCCGGTGGAGCCGGTGGACAGGTGTGGCAGTTCGCAGGTGGTCTCGGGGGTATCGGGGGGACGTCCTACTGTAATCAAGGCTGTGCCAACTCCTGGCTGGCAGACAAGTTCTGTGACCAAGCCTGCAACGTGCTCTCCTGTGGTTATGATGTGGGAGACTGTGGCCAAGGTGAGTTTGATGAAAATAAATACTATGTTGATATTAGCAGGCCACAGTTGCTTTGTAACGATAACACAAGTCTGGGGATATGCTATTCTATTTTTATTATTGTCAACATATTCAAGACCAAAAACACAAACACTGTCTGTATATCCAAAACCTGATTTACAGTAGACTGTATGATTATTCCTCTGTGCAATAGACCTCCACTGTTTCCCAAAAACAAGGGCTGCATCATTATTACTATATTATTAGAAACACCATGTATTCTTTCTGTTGTAGAGCACTTTGGCGAGCTGTACCATGTGACCCTGCTGAGGAATCAGACCCTGTACACCCTCCCGCTAGGCGAAATCAGGCCTTATTTCAGCTTCAGCAGACTGGCTCGCAGAGTCTCCGAGGCCCACGTCAGCGACAACGTGGCAGTTCGCCACACCTCTGTCGCCAACAAGTGGAAGACCATCCACCTGCTGCTCCATCCTGGCCACAACGCCACCCAGATCCAGTACAATCTGACTTTCCAGAGAGATGACGACACAGAGTTCACGATGAGCTTCAGCGTAGCCGTCGACACCCGTGAGGTTCCTCATGTTAACGTGTCCCAGGCTGGAACGGCAGGTAAAGAGCCGAAGCCGACCCTGACCCCAGAGCCGCCGTTCCCGTTCTCGGATATTCCTGAGGACAAACAGGGTCCTAAGGTCCAGAAGAAGCAGCCTGGTGAACCTCAGGATGTCATCGAGGTTCCTGCGCTGAATGTGTCGCTTCTACCTGCTGATTTGCAGAATGAGCTGCAGAAGCTGGAGGAGAAGCTTCTGATTGGTGACATTACAATTAAGGGTTATAACTTCACAAAGGCTGAACTTCTAAAGTCTTACAAGACACTGGCTCAAGAGCAGCATGTCATGAATTCAAATCCAGCTAATGAGGGTGCAGCGAAGGTCCAGGGAAAGCCTTATAAAGACTTGGAGGGAGAGCATGTGGAGGGAAAACCAGCTGTGGAAGAGAAAGCTGGAAATATCCAGAAAAACCAAAACTCAAAAGACGTGGCTGTGCAGCATAAACCCGTCACTCCTCTCATCCCAGTCCACATTGATGATAAGCCTAAGGAAGACTTTGTAACTCCAAAACATTTTAATCTGAATGCTGCCATCGAGAGGCCTTTGACTTCCAAACTGCTAAGTAGCATTTCGAAAACCAAGAGCGCTGAGAGTCAGGCAGAACCAGCCGACGCTGCAGGAGGAGCTCCAGTGGGGAGGAGACTCCAGCACTTCATCTCCTCAGACAGAGGCTTCCTGCCGTGGGAGAGGAGGAAATACTTCCAGGAGCTGCTCGAGGTAAGTAGTTGTACCTTCTTCTTCTGTTGTGAAACATCTTAATGTTTTAGATACTGATTGGTTTGCGTTGACTCTACAGGAAGGAGAGCGTCTGCTTAGAGCGTTGTCATATGAGCCTGACGGCGCCGCCACTGGGCGAAAGCTGCAGGACACTTTTGCAGACTCGCTGCGCTACGTCAACAAGCTCCTCAACGGGCAGTTTGGATTCACGTCCCGCAAAGTCCCCGCACACATGCCCCATATGATCGACCGTCTCATCATGCAGGAGCTGCAGGACACGTGAGTGTGTTACAGATTCTTTGTTACGATTCCTGAAGAGACAAAACCTTAAAATCCGCTCTTTTCTTTAGATTCCCAGAAGAGTTCGACAAGACATCAGCTCACCGTGTTCGTCACTCAGAGGACATGCAGTTCGCCTTTTCGTACTTCTACTTCCTGATGAGTGCTCAGCAGCAGCTCAACGTGTCTGACGTGTTCGACGAGATCGACACCGACCACTCGGGTGTCCTCTCCGACCGGGAGATTCGAACTCTCGCCACAAGGATCCACGAGCTGCCACTCAGCCTCCAGGTCGGTTCTAGCTTTGACATATTTTCACCTCTCAGATTATAGTTTACAATAATTCTTGTGAGTTTGAAGTACTTGTGTGCAATACTTCTTTGCTGAATGTTCTAGGACCTGACCGGCCTGGAGCAGATGTTGATAAACTGCTCTAAGACTCTGCCGACTAACCTGACCCAGCTGCACCTGGTGAACCCGACTCAGGAGGCCTACTACGACCCCAGCATGGTGAGCCATACTTGATGTAAACAGAGAAAACTTCTTGTTTCATAAGCTGAAATATTCAACTTGTTGTGTACTTTTTTTAAATCCACAGCCTCCCGTCACAAAAGGCCTCATCCTCCACTGCAAACCCATCACAGAACGGATCCACAAAGCCTTCAGAGACCAGAATAAATACAAGTAAGTTCTTAGCAGTCATACGTCCGACATTGCATTGATTCTCAGATATCCTTCCTTCTTAGCTAACATGTTCTCGGTCGGACAGGTTCGAGATCATGGGCGAGGATGAGATAGCTTTCAAGATGGTGCGGACAAACGTGTCCCACGTGGTCGGCCAGTTAGATGACATTAGGAAAAATCCCAGGTGAGAATGACTGAATAGTGTCATTTTCCAAAGACTTGTTGTTATTGTTAACTGCACTAACATCTGTAATTTCACTAATCGCCAACAGGAAGTTCATCTGTCTGAATGATAACATCGACCACAGCCATAAGGACGCTGCCACGGTGAAAGCTGTCCTCAGAGACTTCTATGAGTCCATGTTCCCACTGCCGTCCCAGTTTGAACTGCCAAGAGAGTATCGCAACAGGTTCCTACACATGGAGGAGCTCCAGGAATGGTAAGATGTGAAGTTTAGGAGATATGTCTATCAGAAACATTTTAATGTTAGTGTGTTGTGTGAATTATTGTAAACAGGGATGAAGGTGCAGATTAGTTTGTTGTGTTCAGGAGCAGCTGTCTGCACACCCAGCTGGTGCTTGTTAAATATTTTTATACATTTTTTTTTTTTTTACCTGACCTGCTAAATCAGGCGCGCTGGTGCGACTAATGAAAATGTTTATTCGCACTTGAAAGACTTTTGGGCGCATGTGCGACCAAAGCAGCTGCACCCCGGAGCCCTGAATGTTCCTCAAGACAAAGGAGACGTCTTCAGCGTGTTTGTTTTGTCTGACCGACCGTCCCAAACATAAAGAGAATCTGTTCACGATTATATAACAGAGAGAAGCGGTAAACGCTCACGTTTTAGGAAGCTAATGTTTGACATCTCTGCCTGATAAGAGTCTTGATTACAATTTCGAGATCATTAAAATAATGTTCTGTCGACAGTTCAAGTACAGATGACCGTAAAGTTATTAATAGTTTAAAAGCCAACAGTCATCAAGCGCTTTTATCCTCCATTGGCCTCGGTGAAGACTCTGTGGCAGTCACCACATGTGACCGAGTGTTGTCAGGTGGGAGCAGTGGGAATCCCTCAGGGGGCTTCAGAGGGTTTTTGTCAGGGTTCCCGCTCCTGTATTCAGGAGGCTTCAGCTGGAGAATGTGAGCCTTTTAAAATTAGACCGAGCCGCTTCAGATCAGACGCTCGCTGCAAGATCCTTGTAAGATCATCACACAGCTGAGCCTCCTCCTCTCCCTCGCTACCTCTCCTGTGTCTGAGAAGGTAAAGTATCAGGCAGATGGCACCTTGTCACCCTGTTGCCCCGCTGCCCTCTGCATACTCCATGTCTTCTTCTCGTTACATCAGCGCATGATTAGCCTCCCCTCGAGGGAGACGTACCCCCTCTGACACTTTGGTCACCCAATCGGGAAACATGTAAGCTCTTTATTTAAAACTAACTGAAGTGTGTTTTTTTCCCCCCCAGGCGAGTGTATCGGGACAAGCTGAAGTTCTGGACGCACTGCGTCCTTGTGACACTTGTCATCTTCACCGTCATGTCCTTCTTCGCTGAACAGGTCAGTGCGTCCACCTCCTCGGACCACTCGTGGTTTATTGGCACGTACACATTAAGACACACACCTCTCTGTTTCCATGATTCACACTCGAGCTATGATTCAGACCTTGGCTACCGAATTCCAGTCGCAGGTGCGTCCGTCTCATGTGTCTCGCTCGTGTGACCCGCTGAGCCAAGACCCGACTTTACAGAAATGAAAGACGCCCGGCAGTCTGCTGTGAAATGCAAGTTGTCTGTCTTTGTTGACTTTGATGACACAATACTTGTATTTAACCTTCCTTGTTGCCAGATAAGTGGGATTTCTAGCTGGAACAACCTCACAAGGAGCACTTTCACGTAACCATGATAGAGTTCTTGGACAACTGTCAAATTCTTCCAATTTGACACTGTACATAGATTAAAACAAATGGCAGGAATTGTTTACAAATACTACTCGTCCGTGTTTGACATTGAGTTGTTATGAGGCACTTCCCTAATCCGCAGGTCTCCAGTTTCTCCTCAGCGAACCTAAAGAAAGGTTAATAGAGGCTTTAACCTTCAGAGAATTTCCCCCACTGTTACCCGTGGGACCAGTGTTCCCAGTTAAGTACATGTCAGACTTGTCCAGTGTCTCTGTCATCACACACAAACAGACTTTGGATGTCTTTTTGGCCCCTGGATGAGCCCTGCTGTCCTGCTGCCCAGGTTATTAAGATGGAGAATGTCAGTCAGCCTTGTTTAGATTGGAGAGATCAAAAGTGTCTTCGGTCCAGAGGGAGGTGATTTTACTCTGCTGGCCTGCTTAGAAGATTATCTTTGCTTTCTTGGGTTACAAAAGTTCTCAGGGGAGTCGGTGTCAAAGTCCTTTTGAGTAGCCAAGTCTTGATTATTGGTCGCCCTTTTGGGAAAAATGCTCATTTTCTTTCTGGTGGAGAGATGAGGAAGATGAGAAAGTCAATATTACTCATATCTGTCAGCAGTCTGTTAGCTTAGCATAAAGACTGGAAAGGAGGGAAACAGCCAGCCCACCAGAAAGTGCATCATTTCTAAGTATTTTGTGTTTCTAAATGTGCCGTCTCCTCTCTCCTTCCTCCCTGCAGCTGATTCTGCTGAAGCGAAAGCTGTTCCCCAGACGCAGAGTGAACAGGGACAGCAACCCTGAGAGAGTGTGACAGGGAGGGACGACTTCCCCGCTCCTCTCCCTTCTTCACCTCAACATCCACCCTTTCTCTCCTGCTCAGTCGAGAGGACAGGAGAGGAGTCAGACCAGGAGACTGGGTGGAAACAGGAAGTCCTTGGGCGCTCGTGTTGCATCAGCGCGGACGGATGAGAGAGACTCGTGTTAGGTGGCGATGAAACATTTGTCAGAAGATGATGGATGGGGCTGGCCGGCGAAAGGAATGGTAGCCAGAATGAAGAAGCCTGTAAATCTTCTTTTCCTCCGCTGGGGGCATCTGAGGCTTCTGTGCAACACAAAACAAAACACTCCCTCCACACTGCACCACCCTCCTCGTGTCCTGCCTTCACCACTCCATTGATGGATGTGCTGTTAACGTGTGAAACATTTTATGGCAGCCGGTCACCTCTCACTGCGTGTGTGTGTGTGTGTGCGTGCAGCAGTCCAGTATACCATAAAACCATGAACTTTAGTGTTTAAAGCTCAAATGATTAGCAGATTAATCGATCAGTCGATGCTTTGATAATCGATTAATCATTTGAGCCACTTCTCAAGGAAAAATGCCAAACATTTGCTTGCACCAACTTCTTAAATGTGGGTATTTTCTGCTTTTCTCTGTTTTTATATCATCGTAAATAATATAATTAGGATTTGGCTTGTTTGAAGTTGTCACCTTTGGACATTTTTCACAGTTTTATAGACAAAAAAATCGGTACGTGCAGCCCTGGTTGTGATTAGCTTTGACTGCTATGGCTTCTTTTTAAAAAATGGAGGAAATCAAACATAGGATGAAGAACATTATTCATATTTAATTGTTGGCTGTTGCATCTTTTTTCTATCGTCTTCAAAAATATGAAAACTTGAAGTGCCTTCGTTGTTCATTCCTGCCTGTTTTAACATTTCTGTCGTTTGTTTTTCTTCACATCACACCCTTATCAACGAGAATGAACGGGATATAGGATAATATGATTATCATTGTTATTGTGGTGCAAATGTAACTGATTGACGGAGCTACATGTCAGTGATACTACAGCTTTCATAGCCACCTGTACGCGTGTCCCTGTGGGACTCAACAGGCTCGCTACTGTCTGAAATTCAGACCCCCTCAGCATGTTGTGTAACTTATTTTGATTGTATTATCGTGACGGTGAGCTCAGTGACTGACGCATCTGATGTGAATGCTGCAGAATGTAAACATATCCTCTGACAATGCTTTCCCTCTGAATGTCAGTTTTACAGAGTTCTATACTATAAAGACAAAAATGGAAGTGACAACTGGAGGCTGTCAGCGTTTTAGTCATGTGATGTACGGGATGTATGGTGGAAGGCGAGATGATGAGTAACGCATCTGGAAATGGGATTTCTCAGATTGCATCAGTTCAGTGGCTCCTCTGACGGAAATAAATGTGATCTGGTTCGGTCATCTTGGTGGTTTTTTTTGTTTTTTGTTTGTACAATTTTGAGGTATTTACAATGTACTTGAGTATTTCTTTTTATTGCTGCCTCATACTTGTACTGTGACAACTAAAGTAATCCATTACTTTGAGATTGTTTTTACACTGTGGTACTGGGTCGTTTACCGAAGGATCCGAGAACTTCTTCCACTACTGACAGTAACGACAAACCCAATGAAAAATATTTTCTTTATTACAATCTTTTCCACTCATATCTGTTAGTACAAAGGTGTTTTACCGTGTTATTATTGAACAGTGCAACATGGTGTTGAAATCAAAGTTGAACATTTCAATGCATAGTTCCAAAGTCCATCGTACATAATGCAAAAAAACATATTTGTAGGACATGCCCCTCTAAAATGTCCATAATCCTGCAGAGGCAGAATCTGAGAGGAAGATCAGTTTATTTCTCCAAACCAAGAATACAACTTTTTTTTTTACCCTTAATTTTCCCTTTTGATCCCAATGAACCTGAACAATGATTCAGTAATAATCAATAATTACAAAATTACTGATAATCCAACAAATCTTCCAGAACTAAATCAATCACTCACCTATACATAATATACATTTGTATATGTGATAAAACTTCATGAGTGAACAGTTTAAAAAAAAACACCTTCCAGTAGCATCGTATTATCACTATTGCTGCATCTGGTTTGATATTTCAGTGGAAAAAAAAGAACGTACAAAGCTGTTTTAAATATTCACAAGTTAAACAGTAATTACAACACAAATATTTAAGGCGTCTTCAGTTGAATTCTGTACAATCACAAATAATTAGCCCTTCAGGGAGAAGAACAGAGAAAGCAGAACGAGTCGTGTGTTAATGCTTCATCAGTCGACGGCGATCTAAAGGCCAAATGTGAGATGGGTTTTTATTTTAACTTCCAGGACTTTAAGGATGAGATGCGTAACAGGCAACAGAAACATTAAGAGAAAGGTGTTTGTAAGAGAGGCCTTGAAGAAAACACTGTCGTCGTTTTTCAGCACTAACACAGACTGTCAACCCTTCCACGTAGCCATACCTGCCAGCCCACATTGCAAACTTCATTGGAAATTATGAGGTTTTAAAGGTCATTTATAAAGTTTTAAATCTGTATTTTCAAGCCCCTGATTCACGTCAGATTCAGTCACATTCATTTTAAAAATAAAAGAAAATGATTAAGGAAACTTTCAACAGGTAATCCATTTAGTTTGGGCATATATCGAAGAGAGCAGTTATGTTTTTGTTCACATATTTAAGCATCTTAAATATACGACAGTCCCGCTCGTTGGACACACGTCAGATTAAAATGTTTTGATATTTGCCCAAGCTATAAAATACCTGCTAAAGAAATTATTTTGGTATTTGAGTTGAGTAAAGAGTGCACTGCTGATACAAAAATCTAAATTTTATTCACATGCACTTAATGTTCAAATTAAAATTATTGGCTGAAACAGCCAACGAGGAAATCCAAGGGAAACTCTTCCCTTCCTGTAATAGATCCATGCTTTTCTTTTCTTTTTTTTTTTTGGTTTGTACTGTTGAAGTTGGTTTAATTTTTCCATCTGATATGAGAGGCAGTTTTTAATCAGAAGTGGTCACTTTGTCCAGGCTGCTGTGGGTCGAGGTCGTCTCCTCGTGGTCGTCTGCTTTCAGGAGCGGGGCGAGATCCGCGTCTCCCCCCGCCTCCTCCCGCCGGGCAAGCCGTCAGTCGCGGTGGGCGTCCCGGGGCGGCGTGATGCTGAAGACTCGGATGCGCAGGTGGGAGGCGATCTGGAGGCACACGCCCGTACAGTAGCGCGATAGATCCAGAAAAGAGAAGACCTGAAGACAGATGGAGTGGATGGAAAAGATATTTACTGTAGTACAACTGCATCAATGGTGATATTTAATTAATGAAGGTGGAGGATCAGGAGCAGCAGTAAAGAACAACATGAGGCAAAGTGAAATGAATAAATCGATACCACTTGAGGTGCTTAGGGCTTTTATAAAGTGCTCTGTTCTTCAGAAACAGAGTACACCGGTTGTGAGGCTCACGGGCCACCTTATTCAGAACCATTTCCTGTTGAACAACCATCAATCCAATAAACCTTAATTGTACACAAACAACCACAGGAAAGCAGCAAAAGCATCAACTGTAGCAGTCATTTTATTTTGACTAAAACTCTTTTTATCCTATTTTATTGTTTTATTTTATGTCATTCTCTGTACTTTCATTTGCCTGATTTTACTCAGTTGTAGTGCTGAATTTCAAATTTCAACTTTTATTTTGAAATTATTAATAAAAACGTTCCTGAACATCAACCAGAGATTTACTGTCATCCACCATGTTTTTGCTTATTCGATGTCAAAGTCACCAAGTTGTGGACCAAGTTGCAGGTTCTACTTGAGGGGGGCGTTCACGTGAATTTACCCATTTGGAAACTCATTCTTCCAACACCACATGAATGCACCATAACTCCACATATTGTTCACTCGAGCATTAGCTGCTCCTCCTGACGCAGAGGACTGCTTTTTTTTTGTCCTAACAAGTACAACTTGTATAGTATAACACACACACCCAGCAAACAAAACCATTTACACCAAACTGTTGGTCAGAAGAAAATACCTGGATGTTGTTGCTGCTCAAAACCTACTGTATTTTTTATTTTGTCTGATGAGAATGTGTGATCAAACAGAGTGGAATTAATGGTGGAAATGGCATCAATAGGCGTGTAAAGCAAGTTTTTATAGCTTCATTGCAGCAGCGCCCATGTTCATCCTTTCATATCAAAGCTGATCACCCTCATTAGAAGCAAGATAACACAGGTCATAAATATGAAAGGAGGGTTTACTTCAAGTCAGTTCATCTGTCTAAAACAAACTGATCTGAACCTTGAACTACAGCTGTAATTACTCCCTGATTAGATGGACAAAATGAAAACCAGCAGAGCTCAGAGTCCCTCAAGCAGGACTAAAAACAACTGTGCTTACGTGTACATGGACTCAATTATTTTTATCCAACAAGCCTCACCTGTCCTACAAGTTTTTAATTGCACGCCTCCACGCCTGGTTCAAGTTAGCTGTTGTGAAAATGTAACAAGGTGTTGGGTGGGTCACGGTGCAGCCTCATGAAGCACTGACGTACAGTTTCTATGACACTACAGTATCCAAACAGCCACAGCGGAGAGCTTTTTACATTAAAATATGTAATTAGATGTAGATTTTCATCAGTTTAATGCCAAAAGGAAACAGGCCAATCTGTCAAAACCTTCTTAACTGCTTACTGATGATAGTAAAATATACGTGATTGATTATATACCACCAAGCGCCGTGATATAATAGTTAAACAGTCGCTCAATTAGTTCATATTGAGGGGTGATAAGTATTTGAGGGCGTGAGAACTGTTGCTAGCATTATAAATGAAATCTTACCATGGCTATCCAGAGAACTATATGCTCATCAATGAAGCTGTTGAAGTACTGGTTGAGGAAGAGGAGGCCGGGGCCGATGAAGGCTGTGTCCGGGAGGTGCAGCTCACTCTTCGTCATGTGTGCGATCTACAGAGACACAGAGGTAAACATGAGAGGAAGAAAACACTGATTAAATACATTCTGTACTGAATTAACCAAAATGCAACCAGAGGAAACGTGAGAAATAACAAGCCTGAAATGGGTTCACACTGATGCAACAACAGGAGCATGATGCAATGAACGTAATGTTAAATATAAATGGTGTTGTGATAATTTATTTAGGTTGATTAAAGTTGAAATCCTTAAACTTTTCATGAAATCAAACCTAGTTTTCGATCAAATTTAGGGTCAGAATGTATCTGTATGTATGTTAAATGTATTTACAGCCTGAAAACTAGCTCTGTATGTATTGCTGCTGCTTTAAATAAAGGGACAGTTCATCCCAAAATCAAAAATACATATTTTGAGTTTTGAAGATATCAGCCACAGAGGCTTCTGCCTTCTCCCGAATAAAATGGAACGAGATTGGACTTGTGGTGCTGGAAGTTGCCACATCAACCAGGACTGAAACCATGAGAGAAGATGAACGTACCACCAGCTTGTTGGAGATCTTTGAGATGACCATGCCGAAGGCGAGCAGGTAAAGACAGGGGTGGTGCTCAAACAGGTGGCTGGATGACTTCTTGAAAATGATGAAGGCGAGGGTGAGGATGAGGCCGATGTGCAAACCGGGACTCAGCACACTGGTGTCCTACACAGACGGCATTATCACAATATGTTAGCAGCTATGAAATATCAGGAAACTTTGTGTCAAGTGTGAAAGTGTGTGTGTCGACTTACAGCCACAGTGGAGCCGTTTTTGCCAACACCTCCGTTCAAAATGACGTGGAAGTAGTTGTAGCAGGAGTAGAGGGCCCCTCCGATGATGCCGAGGATGGGAAAGACGTACAGCTGCAGTCCAAGGATGGGCAGCTACGGAAACACGTGATGGTCAAATTAGTGTGAAGACCTGAAGCATTCTCCTTATAGTAAGAAGAAAGGTGCTAACATGAAAGCTGCAGGCATGCCGAGCGTGATGGGAGGGCAAAGCGAACAACAATGCGGGTGACATCATCAGCTTTTTGAGCCAGATCATGTCCAATAGATGACCTGTTGCCATGGCGTTAGCTACCCATATTTACCTTCTCACTTCCCTCATGTGATGTTAAGTGAAGCCTCCAAAGGCAGCACAGAGTAAAAGTAAAACACAAATTCTATTTAAAGACTAGAAAAACGACTAAAGTCTAGGAACTAATAAGATAATACGTTTGGTGTGAAAACTAGTGGAATACACACTCAAGGTGAAATGAAAGTGTTCCTGTGTTTTTGTCTATCTGTACATGTGACTGTACAAGATATAACATTCTCAGTTACCGTGGTTTGCCATAGGGCCACGCCTCCGAAAGCCGACATCACATACATGATGATGATGGCGATCTGCACCTCTGTCACGTCAATCCTGTGAAGAAATGAACAAGGAAGAGTCAATTTAAGTGACGATATAAAAGGGTTAGCAATATGGCCGTATTGCGAGACGATGGGACCCCGGGCACAGACAGCACATCCAGATCGAAAGAGACACTACCTCTTTGTAGTAATTTTGTCCCCCTTTTTGTTCGTTCTGCGTCTCTTTGTGATTGTTTTGCATCTCTTTGTAGTTGTCGTGTGTCTCTTTGTAGTTGTTTTGTATCTCTTTGTAGTTGTTCTGCGTCTCTTTGTAGTTGTTTTGTATCTCTTTGTAGTTGTCTTGTGTCTCTACGATTGCTTTATGTCCTTTCATAGTTGATTTGTGTCCCTTTGTAGTCGATTTGTGTCTCTTTGTGATACTTTTGTGTCTCTATGTGATACTTTGGTGTCTCTTTGTGATACTTTGGTGTCTCTTTGTAGTTGTTTTGGGTCACAGTCACTTCAAATAGACTAGGAGTGCACAAATGTTTTCCCTAAAGGATCTTCCATACGTATAAAGTGTTTCATTTCACAAAAATATAAGAGCTATTTCTAATTATTAAAAAACACTTTTAGCAATTTCTTTATTTATTTGCTAGAAACATCTGGCGAGCAAACTCTATTGCGAGCCAACTTTGGTCTGTGGGCTCCTCTTTCGGTAGCCCTGAAAATAGACGCTCTGGCCCAGGAACCCCCTGACACCTTATGCCTCTGGACCTTTGCCCAGTAGGTCCGTTTAGCATTCCATTCATGGTTGACAGTTATATAGGAGCAGAACAGCATCTGCATTATTATTAGAAGAAGCTGACACTACTGTATATGTGACTTACAGGCCGAAGCGGAGGGTCCCGGACACGTAGGTCTGCCAGTGGGCGCAGAAGAACATGAACATCCCGATGAAACCACAGAAGAACATCCAGTTATCGTATCTTCCTATTCCACATGAAATGCATGTTCCCACAGCAACAAAGACTGAAGGAAGAAAGAAATCCACAACAGACGAACAAAATGAAATGAAAGCACTTTCCCTGACCCATTAATGTAAAAACAGAGAGTAACATTTTGGGTTCAGTTGTCGAGTGAGCAGTGACGCACCTGTGGAGACGGCATCGCAGCCGTGGTCGAAAAGCTCCCCCAGAGGTGAGCTGGTGTTTGTCCTCCTCGCCTGTTTTCCATCAATGGCATCCAGAGACTGGTAGATGAACAGGCCCAGAGCACTCACAATGAAAGCCCATGATGGAGCCTAGAGGTGGAAAAAAGACTTTATTTAAGGATCCATGCTCACAAGAAGGACCACAGCCTTGTGCTTTGTTGAACAAAAACACACAAAAGAAAACGAAAGTAGAGTCTATTTGTCAATTATTTAACCGAAGAACAGTAATCAGTGACTCTTTATGATTGAAACGACATTCAAAGACGATAGTTGCAGCACTAAAGCAAGAGACAGCTCACTAATTGCAACCGTGTCTACATTTTATTCTGTTATTTATGATACCAATATGACATCTTGTGCAAAAAAAATTAAGATGCTATGCAGTAAATCTTATATAAGAGCTGATGAAGTCTCATTCTACAGTGGATGTGGTCTGAAAACTGTATGCATTTATGCAATAAAACATTAACCCTCTGCATTTTGACTGACTGACCGTGCTGAGAAGAGGCAAAATTATTGTAAGGCGATGGAAGCCAGTCAGTCTTTCATTATTTCGCTACTGGATTGAACTCAACGTAGAAAGTTATGAACAGAACTGTTGCGATTAGAAACTGGACTTAAGTGCGTCACTATCCAAACACACCATATGCATCTTTTTGCACTTAAAGTATGAAGAAGGAGAGAGATTCCAGCTGACTGGTGTGGCTCAGTTCCTCTTACTAGGTTGGAGGTTGTAGACCATCTGGACTCTAGAGCCAGCCAACTGTGTGTTTACCACTACAGTGTGTGAGTTTGTGTGTGTGTGTGTGTGTGTGTGTGTGTGTGTGTGTGTGTGTGTGTGTGTGTGTGTGTGAGTGTGTGAGGGAGGGAGACAAAGATAGTCTTGTGTTTTCAGAGAGATCAAGAATCCCATGCTGTCCTAAATATTCAGAGACCCTGCTGTTTCCCTCAGTCCGTCTCCTAAATGCCTCGTGGACTGGTGGAGACAGGGGCTGCTTGTTTAGGGTTATCACAAAGGTCGCTGGGGGGGGCGGGGGAACGACTCTTCAATATGCGTTTGTTTGCACAGGGAGGGAACTTTAATACCTTCACAGTCCACGAAGAAGAGGGCACAAAGGCCAGGTTTGCCTCAATTCTTACTAATGAATAGGGGCAAGTGAAACGTCTTTGCACTCGTGGAATTTGACAGTATCAGCAGGGTGCATGGACTGTGGACTTTGATGCAAGGTTTTCTTAGCAGGACTGGACAGAATCTGATAACCACACACACCTATGCATTTCCTGCTTGAGCCAGTGCACCGCAGTGAACCTGGTGACTCAAGTTAAGTGGATCATAGGTCAACTGTGGTGCAAGGCCTGTCACTGTAGTGGTAGAGGTCTTTGGAGTGTGTGACGGAGTTGGATCTGGAGCCTTTTCACAGAAACTGAGTCATCAAAACAGTTTGTTTGTTGTTGTTGTGTAAGCATTAATGTTAACCCCTGCTATTTCTAATGATTCAGCAGTGTTAGCCTCCTCTATTGTAGTAAACTGAACAACAGAACCATTTTCCTTCAAAATGCTGTGTTTCGCCATCAACAACACCACATCACGTGAGCCTGGCCAGACAACAACACGTAAAAACTGTAAACTTTCCAAGAGCGTGGCGATGTCACGACTCTTCCGATCAAAATCTGACAATTTAAAGCGTCCTTGCTTGTGTTGGCTGATTTAAACGTAACACCTTATGATTTATGATCTTTAAATAATAACCTGAAGACAGTCTCAAATTCGGCGTACATAAATCAGTGCATACTTCCATAAAACGTCAAGTTCCCGAGGTGATTTTGTTTGACTTTGCCCGAATCTCCTGTTACAGCACACTGTGACTGTGGGCGCTAGCAAACAGCGCGACCACATTAATGAAGTGGACATGTTATTAAAAATATTAGCAGCTGTGATGCTCATATGTATGCCGAATTAACAAGTAGACTCTGCTCATTCAGCAGACACCTTTAACTATGGCTATGGAGCTGGTGAAGTTGGGACAAGTGGCCACGCAACTTTAACTTACGCAATTTCTGAATGCAGGATTCACGTTCCTTCCATACCAGAGAAGGGCACGTAATTGGGGATAGTCTCCGTGTAGAAACTTTAGCCAAGGTCGCTTTACTCACCTCCTCCGTTGCCGTGGGACAATAATACACAAGCACCACCGTGGAGAGAATATTGACCAGCAGTCCAACTATGGTCAGAGTGTTTGGTGCGATCCATGTCGGGATTTGTTGGACGAGCCAGTTCCAGTAGATCTGACACGGTGGCTCAAACAGGGACCGACCAGAGGCGCTGTATTTATGCTCCTCCAACCGCTTGAGTTGAGCGGGTGACAGCGGCTCCGGCCACGGGAAATGTGGCATTGTTTTTCTGCCTCGTCACTCCTCAAATTACGGTAACAAAACTTCCCAATAATCCCAGGTGGTGGCTCAAGCGGGGCTATCTTCTCTCGGCCGCCTCCAAAATACAGCAGCTCATTTGGCACTTATAGCTAGGTGACTAGACGAGGCCATTTCCACAGCGGAACCATGAGACGTCGATAGCCTGTACGTTTCTGATCGACTTGCGTCTCGGCAGGAAGCGACGGACCGGAAGGGAATGATATGGCCGCGTACCGGGAAGTTTAAATACAAAAAAAAAAAAAAAAGGTACATTCGTGGGAATTACGATATTGTTTAATCCTCAAATCTGCTTTATTAAAGCATATAAACTATCGTGACTGTGTTGTGGCGATATGAAGCCAGGTACAGCAATGACAGGACAGTTATATCTGGGATTTAGTTTTAAAATTGGTCAGTTTGTACGTAAAAAAGCAAAATATAACTACAAAGATGGTATCATATTTGAATGACAGCTATAGTAAAATTTTTAAAAAAAATGAAATTGAATTTCACTTATTCTGCTATAGTTGTATATTTAGGTCAAAGATGTGGTCAAGGCCATAGCAAGAAATACCAAGGTCGTGGGTGCCCCCAGTAAGCCCCCCACCCCACTGAACATTGTTAACAGGTATCTAATTTGGGATATGTCCTTTTAATTTTTTTTATATTATTTGACCTTTTAAATTGTATTTAGTTAACTGTTACTCCCTCCATCAATGAGGTTGTGTTTTTTTTGTGTCCATTTGTCAGTTGGTTTGTCAGCAGGTTTACGCAAAAAATACCTAACAGATTTTTACGAAACTTGGATAGAGGATGTGTCTAGGCCATAATCAGGAGTTGTCTCTTACTTTCTTTAACATTGCTCAATTGGACCTTTTGCTACATTTTTGTTAATTTCTCGGGGGTTAATACATGGATTTTGATGAAAAAAATCTGGTGTATTTAGATGGCTGGTACCTATGAGTGAACGGATTCAAATAATAATCTGGATCTTGTAGATTTAAATGTTTTGATACGGAATTATTTATTGGATTTGATTATAAGGCTACCTAGCATGTATAAGCTATCACCAATATAAAGATCGACCAACCAGTGTGCACAAAACCACTTATAAATTGTTTGTGCATGAAAGCAACATTTAGTAAAAATGTTTTGGTCCACCTTGTACACCATAATCAATCTATTGGGTTATTTTCCACAAGGATGAATCTCTGTATACAAGCTTTAATTGTTTATTTAAACATTCATACTATTATAAGTGATACAAACAGAAATAGCCCTAAAAACAGTACAATTTTTCAAATTACTTTTTTATTTTAATCCATGAGACATAATTACAAAGGTAAATGCATGCACACATGACCGAGCATCAAGCCTCAAGTCCAATATGAATCCAAAAAGCATAATGTGTCATGCAGATTATGGACTCTGTGTAAACCTCTACATTTTGCCACTTATTACACATAAATAATCAACACAAAATAGTGAAATGTGAATATTAACTCGAAAGGGTCTACACATTCATTTATCCAACTTTACTCTGATCTATTTATATTTTTTCTTTCCATATATAAGTTCTGACACACCATACAAACACCAAACCTTTGTTTATACATTCCCTTTTCCCTTCTTTCAGCCCCAGGAAATAAATTACCACCTTCAACAGACACTCCCAACAAGAATCTACATGTAAATACTGTGTTACTGTGCTTTATTTGTGCTTTGTATATGTCTTTTTTTTCTGTTTTTTTTTACACACTACATGAACCAAAACACTGCCGACATGCATCTGAGCTGACACAGTCTTTCAAACACAAGAGGGGGACAAAGACGCAAACTGGCTTTTATTTCCTATGGTAACTAGCTCCAAACCTGCACACAGCATGCCACACCACAGACCAGTACACCCTCCCCTTCATTCCCTCAAACAGTCCCGCCTTCTCTCCATCATCCATCCCTCCACGTTCAGGCCGCTGACCTCAGTAGGTGAGAGAAGAGGATCACTGGTGGCGGCAAATGTCTGCAAAGCTAAAGTCTCTCATTGCACTCTGTCCGATTTTACTTCTCCTGCTCGACAATCTTGGACTCGTTCATGTACTTGTCAATCAGGTTCAGGGGCACTCCGCGTTGCATGAGTTCGTAAAAGGTGAAGCCTCCTGAGGGACAAGAGGAGAAACTCTTTTATAATATTGTTGTGAGGGGCAGAGGCAGATGTGGGGGGTGAAAAACAGAGAGAGGAAGACAAAAGAGAAGAGGAGAAAAGCTCAAGAGCAAGAGGCTGATCAAACACAGTGCAAAGAAGAGAGGCCAGGAGTTTACAACTCTGGATAAGGAGTGAGAGGAGAGGTGGTCAGAATAGCTCATTGGTGCAATCCACACTCAGTTTGTATATCTACATCTGCTCAAGCTTGCAGAACTAGAAGCAATGTATTCCACTGAAATACAATGCAGATCCAACATCTGAAATATTCCATATTAATTAAGCATTCACTGTCTATAGTCATCCTCGATATGCTCACAGTGGGCGGAAGAAGTACTCAGATCCTTTATTTAAAGTGGAAACAGACCCCCACGCCCTTCTCTAGAAATGGCACCAGCCTGACTGATTCGTCACTTCAACGAATGTACTTACTTTCAACCACTGTAAGATAAGGGATAGGCCTTTTAACAGGAACTGTTCTGCCTCCTAATGTTCATACACATCTCATTTCCCAGTTCCAAAAAGAACAAGGAAAGTACCCGGTGTTAGTATGCATTGTTCTGTACGATTTGATTTAACAGCAGAGAGAGGCTTTGTCATTCCAACATAGCATAACACTCAGTCCCAGCCTCTACAGGCGATGCTTTGGATTTTTTTCGGCACAGGTTAGAAAGTTTGCAAAAATTTTACTCACCTTGTCTGTGGCACAAAATACATGAGAGGTAGTCTTTGATTTCACACAATTTCATTTCAATCCATTAAAAATATTTAAAACAGGGTTGTTAAATTCAGCCAGCTACAGAACTGTAGATACATTTTGGCAAACGCAGTCATGCAGACTTTGTTTCATTAAAGCCCGATTTCACAATTACTTCTCTGGATCCTGCCTTCATAAGGAAGAACAGCCACAACAGTCCCAGCGACTGAGAAAAGCGAGGTTACAAGCCGGCTGAAAGATGCATAATGAATGACATAAGCTTCATATGTCAAAACCATATGAAAGCTTACCTTATATGAGAACATACATTCACAATTCTTGAGTTTGGACTGGGGGAGAGAGAAGAGAAGAGGGGTTAACAAAATGTTTACATGGAGTTATATGTGTGCACCAGGGAATACAGCTGAGTTATTACTGAACTCTTTTATATGAGGAGTTAACTGTGTGGCACCAAGAGGACGCTGGAATCTGTGGAGAATAGTTTAGGACGACACAAGAACATCACAGCGCTATAAGTTATGCCTACTGAGGTGTGACTGGCGACAGACTGTGTGTTGACGTGGTGTGTTGTGATGATGATGAGGGACTGGATAGAGAACACAGGGGGATAAACCTGCACATGTGGTGGTGATGGGATAGTGTCACCAGGTATTATGTGCACTGCACACAATGATATGAAACAGATTGTTATGTCATTATTTTAAAAATGGTGTCCAGGAACCAGTTGCACCAGCTAGTCATAAACTCAAACTTTGCTAGGTTTTAACATGTGTTGAGATTCATCACTAAGTTAAACTTGAATGCACCACGCAAACCAGTTCTTATATAGAGATTAGTTAGTTACAGAAAAGCGCGTGCTCTACTTTCCCTACGTTAGCATAACCAGATATCTCTCACTCCTGCTCTAAAGAAAATGCAACTAAATCTGACATTTATAAATGAAGTCTTGTCAGGTTAATATATCATTTTGGCTCCTAACGCTGCTTTTGTTCCACAGTTGTGTTATGCACTCAGCAGTGCTACAGATGTTTTCTGGCAACATATTACTAATGTCTCTACTAGCTAAAACATTCCTTAAGTTTTAATGGTGCAACCACATTTACTAATTCAAAAGAAACAAACTAATAGTTACTAAGAACGTCAGAAGGACACAACTTTACACATGAATTTAGGAATAGCTGGTGCAACTCAATCAGATACTTACATGTCCGCCTGTGGTCAGCACTTTGGTAGACTACAGCACACAGTTCAAACACTACAGTACTCCTGTAGACTTGGTTTCCCAAAGCCGTCTATTTAACACTTATTACTGATTTCTATCTAAAATTCACTTGTTTGTCTTTTGTCGATGAAGAAATCACCATGGATACTGCTAAAAAGCACTACCAAAGTAATTAAGAAATAAACTAGAAAGGCTTTGGGAGACCAGATTCAGGTTCCCAGGAAGGCACGGAGAGTTCGCCTCCTGGTCCTCACTGACCTTTGACTTCCAGCTTGCAGTCCACTTGGGCCTCTCCCAGGTCGTTGATGGCCTTGCAGGTGTACATACCCCCATCATAGGGGCTGGGCTTCCTGATCTCCAGAGTACATACTCCCTGGTTGCTAAACATGCGGTAGCGCGGGTCGTCGATGATGGTCATCTTATTCTTCATCCAGATCACTTTGGCCTGCGGTCAGACGACAGAAGCTTCAGAGGCATGATGATGTTAATCCAGCAGACAAATGGGTGTCCTGATAATCCCTCAGTTTTCAATGAAAAATATCTTTAAAATCTTTTTGCCAGTGCCATAAAACAACGTAATCTACACATACGCCACTTTTACCTGTTGTTGTACCACCTACCCTTGGGTTGGCACGGAAGCTACAGTTGAGCGTCGCGTTGTAGCCGGCGACGGCAAAAGTGTTGATCAGCGGCTGCGTGAACTTTGGCGCCTCTTTGAAGTCGTGGTCTTCGTAATTGTGCGTTTTCAGCTGCATGCCTGTGGGGTTAAGGGTAAAGGAATGGGGTTGTGCATGATACTGGTGCTGAGCGGTATCATGTGGGGAATTCCCTATGTGATGAGGGAAAGACAATGTTTCGTGTTTATCATCGGCTGAGTCTACAACAACAATGTTTAAAGGCCTGTCAGTCATAGCCCGACCCCTGTTAGATTAGACAGTGAGGCTGTAAATTCAGGCTTCACTTCAGGGTGGAAAACATCACTGACAGTACCTTTCAGATAACAGCTGTGGAAGAAATATTGAAACGACAACTTTATTGACATTTTCAACATGTGAAAACTGAGATTTGTTCCAGAGTTTTGGCTTTGGAAGCACTTTCCTCTCATCAGAACTTATTATTTAGTATTAACACGACAAGAACTGTTACCTTCTTTCACGATGAGGGCACTCTTTTTGGTTTGGGTGGCAGCTTCGCTCAGGCCACACATGTTCTCTGAGAAGATCCTGAAAAAGTACTCGTTTCCAACCACCAGCTCTGTGATGGTGATGCAGTTGCGATGGTAGTGCTCAATGCATGTGTACCACTCCTATAAAGCAGATCGAAGCTTGTAAATATCGAATACACGTCGTCGCAATTTCAGTTTATTATGTCTTGTAAAATCGATCTCCTACCATTGTCTTCTTGTCTGCTTTTTGAATGGTGTAGCCTGATATCGGGGCGTTGCCGTTGTCTTTTGGAGGAGTCCAGACCAGAGCTACATTTCCTCCCCAAACATCTTCGATTGTAACCGCCTGAGGAGGTCCAGGGAGGTCTAACAACCAGAGAAAAGATTGTGTAACAATAGTTGAAGTATAAGTGTAATTTTAAGGGCATTTTTGAGGATCCTCTGTAAGAACAAGGTCCATTCCCTCACCTACGATTTGTATGTCAATAATGGCCGTGTCCATGTGGTTTTCAACCTGCACACTCATCTCATACTTCCCAGAGTGGCTGCGTTCGGCCTTACGGATGAAGATGATGCTGTCGCAGTCTGTGTTGCGGATGCTGACGTGTGTTGGCTCTATGGCCTGGCCGTCCTTCAGCCAGGTGACCTTCGGCCTGGGTTTGCCCTGCAGACGTCACACAGGGTTTGTTAATCTGCTCAGAGATGCAGTGATTACGGATAGATTGGGACACTGCTTTACCATAAACGGCACAACGAGGTTGACTGCTTCTCCAACTCTGCGAGTGTATGTCTGCTTCAAGTGTCGGGGTACGCGAATCTTGGGAGGTTCTGAGGAGGAGATCGACCATAAAGTGTGCGATTGAGGGATTATATATTGTTATTATTAGAAAAATAATCTCAAAGGCAGTTTTCAGAGCTCACCGATAACCTCCTTGACCAGGATGGAGTGCTGAAGGGTCCGTGGAGCGCTGGCTCCGGCAGCGTTGAGGGCTTTGACTCGAACTAAGATTTTACACCCTGGAGTCAGCCCAGTGATGGTGTACTTGGTCTTCTCTGTCAGCTCCTTGTTGGATACTACCCAGTCATTAGCTGAAGGGGACAAACAGTCCAGTTGAAAAGCAATTTGTTTGCAGCATTCACTGAATATTCTTCTTTTTGATCAAGTTTCTGTTTCAGGTCTAATTCTGTGTTTGTGGGTTATGACAAATATGTACAAACAACTTAAGGCCCCTGCATACTGCGTTTACAGTGAAAAAATTATAGATTTTTGGTGTTTAAACATCACTGGAGTCAAACCACTTTTCTCTCACAATCATCAACTTTCATCTCAATCACACAGCCTGTTGGGGCCTTTTACAACATTTGAGGTTGTCTCACTTCCTTCTATGCAGTACTCCACCAAGTACCCGTCCAGACCCGCAGCTCCGATGGTCTCAGGAGGACGCCACTTCACGGTCACTGTGGTGTCGGTGACATCATCCACGACCAGCATGGTGGGCTCGCTGGTCACAGCTGAGTCGGGATAAAGGTTTTAGAGATCAGAATAGTCATAGCCACCTCCACCATCCCTCATTATGTGCTCCAACAATGGGTATGAACGAGATCGGAAAACATCCATTTTGGCAAGTGAGGAACACGTGAGCAGGGCGCCTCGCCCTCTCTGGCTGGTATGCTATCGGTCTCCATGTCAGATCTCATTAGACCTCGCTCTTGCCGTCTATTCTTGTATTCCGAATCATATTTAACTCCTATTGAACCCTCTGACAGACCTGATCTCCTAAATCTCTAATCCGCAGATGATTTGGCAGACATTATAAAGACATATTTAATATCCTCTAAAGCTCCTGCGTGTCCAGTGGAGGTCACAGTCAGAATGCTTGGGATGGTGGGGTATCGGGAGGAACAGCTGCATCGCCGGGTTACCAAGGGCAGATCTCACATGCGCTATCAGAGGCCCACTCTTTGAAATTTCCTCCATTATTATGAAACGGTTGTTAGATAAACTGAAGCTAATACTTTCCTATTGGCAGAAGCAGCTCAAAGGTCAGACTGCTTTTCGGGCTACTCACCGAGGGGAGTAAAGGCTTTCGACGGTTCACTCGGCTTGGACACACCGATGGCATTGACGGCGAAGATGCGCACCTCGTACGGCACTCCTTCAATCATCTTCTTGGGTTCGAATTGTGTTTCTTTGATCAGGTCAAAGTTCAGTCTCATCCACCTGGAGCTCTGTTTCTTCTTCCTCTCGATGAAGTAGCCTTTGGAGGACGATCAGAAAGATTCTCATTTAATACCAACACACACATTTAAGCTGTGTTAATAAGTAAGATGCGATGTGTACCTAATATTGGTGAACCTCCATCATATTTTGGTGGTTCCCATGTCATAGAGCACCAATCACCGCCCACTTCAGGGACCAAGGGAGCCTCTGGAGGGTCAGGGATATCTGCAGACGACACAATAAAGCCACGTCAAAGATTCAAGAAACAAAATCTCAACTGTCCACAACTTTTTGTGACGACTTACCGACAACCTTGATCTTGACGCAGGCTGTGTCTTCACCAGCCTCATTCTGCAGGACTATCTTGTAGTTGCCGCTGTCCTCCCGCTCTGTGACTTCAATCGTCAGGCTGGTCTGGTCGGCGTGTGTTTCAGCTCGGACACGATGGCCCGACTCAAGAATCACCTAGGACAAACAAAACGGAAAAAATTACATGTAAGCCTACCAGATATTACATATTTTTCTCATCGTCAACAGAACCAATTAAAAGGCCAAACCCAGCAGTTGATTAAACCCACGAACAACTTCTGTCTGTGTATTCAAAAGGCTGATATTATTCCTTGCATGATTTAATCCCACTATACAGTCTTGCTGCTGGAAATACTCACTAGAGCACCAAACGTGTTTTACTCCATAGCTGAAAATAGTTCCCAGCAAATGCATATTTTACTTGTGCTTGAATGACGTTTGATAAAACCTACAATGCTCAGCTGTTTTAGTTAATTATTTAGCCTTTTTAAAAAAATGAAAGACGTCTCACTATAATAGGAACCACTGGGCTTTAGCCAGAAAAGGGAAGTCAGGAAGTTCTTCGGTTTTATCTTCTCGTGGGATTTGTTGACATTTAGGAAAATATTACCCTTTATTGGAGGTGAAGACCAAAAAGATTAAAGCTCACCCTCTCGCCCTTCATCCACACCACTCTGGGAGCTGGTTCTCCACTGATGGGGATCTCCAGGCGAAGTTTGTTTCCTGCCACAATTGTCACCGTGTTGTCGGGGAAGTTCAAGCTCTCCAAGTGCACCCTCGGTGGGTCTGCAGAAATGATATCGTCGATATTATAAAGTGAAGGTGTCAATGTATAAAATACTCTGATCTAATGAAGCATAGGTTGCGTACCAATAATGTGAACTTTGGCAGAGAGGCTCTGTGAATATCCCTCAGGTACAAAAGTGTAATCTCCTGCGTCATGAAGGGAGCTGGTCTCAATTTCAAGACGATGGATCCTAAAAAAGCCAAAATGAGGTTAATAAGAATAAGTGTAAATTGATGATTGAGTCTTTTGAACGGGGATTACATACTTATTTCTGTGTATGATGTTGATGCGGTCATTGGGTTGGATCAGCTGTCCATTCCTGTACCAGCGACCCGGGACGTTGCCGGGGTAAATCTCACAGTGCAGCTTGATGGGTTGACCCAGCTTCACCGTCATATCCTGCAGGTCCTGGTACACCTTCAATGGCTTCACTAATAACAGTATTAGAAGGGTACAGAACAGAACAGAGATGATTATCAATATGAACTCCTTTGAAAAACATTCAAACAAACATACATTATAAAAAGGCAGAGATGCTACATACAGTCAACCTGTACGTGAGCCTCAGACGTGCCACCAGAGGCCATGATGGAGTACGTCCCAGTGTCCTCTCTGGAGGCGTCATCAATCACCAAGAAGTGTTTTGTTCCTTCACACTTAACTCGGTATCTGGAGCGCACTCCTGTGGGAACCTCAACGCCGTTCTTCATCCTGAAGCAGGAAGAAGCGATTGAATTTACACTCATGCCAAGGATAAATGAGCAGTAAACAAACAGTTTACATAAGCTTAACATGAATGTATCATTGTTACATTAACAGTGCCTCAAAGCAGTCTAGTTTGACTCGTAAAGCAACCTCTGACACATAACTTTGTCCAGGCTGAAAGAGGCTCGTAATCCTTTCAGCAAGTTATTAAAATATGAATCTTTAAATGCTTCTTGAGTCTTACCATTTGACTTGAGCACCTTCCTCTGACACCTCACACTCCAGCTCAATCCTCTCGTTCACTGTGGTCTTCACAGGCTCGATACCTTTAACAATCTTTATTGGCAATTCTAAAAGAGGAGAGAGGACGAAGAAACTGAACCAGGGCGGACAGCAAGGCAAACTAACAAATCTGCTGTATGTCTGGTCACATACAGTAAATGAAGATGAACAGTTAATCGAGGCACCTTTCACAAACAGCTCTGTGGAGCATTTCTCGTCTCCCGCAGCTACAGAATAGGCTGCGTCATCCATCATGGAGCAGTTGTTGATGACCATGATCCTTTGTGTGCCCTTATGCTCAAAGATATACCTTAACAGGAAGTCCATTAGTCACATCACTAATCAACTGCACGACAAACATACTTACAAGAATGGATTGTAAGTAAAAGAAAGAAAGGGAGTTTGTTGGCCAAAAAAACCCAAAAATAATTATTTAAATCAAAATGTGTAGCAGTGTTGACAAAAATAAAAGGAATGCAACATCAGTATTACACTCAACATGCAGACGGGACCACACCAAAAGTCTGACATGTAAAAGGAAGAATCGACTACATGGATGGACTTACTTCCTTTGACTAAAGTCCAGCAGTGGAGCCGGAATGGAGCCGGAGCACAGGCAGTTTACAGGATGTGATTATGGCAGACAGGAAGAAACACCATGATATGACAGACAGACAGACAGACAGACAGACAAAGACAGAGAGACATCATGCCTGGATGTGTGGTATGTAGACGACAACAGTGTCTAAAGAGAGTCTTCGGACGTGGAAGCCCCACAGAAAAACGGCACAGGAGACCAAAACCAGAAAACGGCATTAACCTCCCAGATGGCTTTAACTTTGCATGGCTTTGAACAGGACATACTGGAGAGTTTATCTACTTTAAATCCTCATATCTGTTTTAACTTTTCTACAACTTCATAAAAACCTTTTAATTTAATATCTACATTTATTGGGATTGGGACACAGCAAAAGTTGGCTGGGTGGTGACAACAGGATGTACAATACTAGCTTAAAGATGCTAAAAAGCACTGTAGAGTAGTGGGGAACACCTTTGAGTTACACTTTGACATTTGATTCATTGTTAAAATAAAATATTAGTTAGAGCAGCTTTGAAGTTTTAGCTTTTTTTTTTTCAAAATCCCAAAGTTTGTCCAGTATAATCGAGTATTGTGACACCTACGTCCTACAAAATACTTGTAGAACCCTTCCGGGCCATTCTGGATTTGAACTCAACTTAATCATGACGCCAACGTATCAATAGCATTCCTGTTATTGAGGTTACAGTGGTAATCATTTGTCTTTTTCAACTTATAGTGTGGGATTTAGCAGCCATTAAATTTGTTTCAAAGCCAGACTTGGTTAAAGACCTGTGAAGGAGGTACCACCTTTTTCCTGCACAGAGGAGGACATATACAGTTAATGGCAATGAACAGTTGACATCATACACCGCATTTACACCCAATGTAGCTCTAGGGCCTTTTATATAGCCTTATGAATTCATAATGTTCCTAACATGTGTGTGTGTGATTGATTAGAGCCACATTAGAGTCGAGAGATCGTTATTTGTTCACTAGCAATGGTTCACAGTAGAGTGGACTGATCTGGCTGCAGTGTGACTCTTTAGGGTTACACTAGAAATAATGTCTTATTAAGCCTCTTTTTGGTTTTAATATATTTTGATGGGGGTATTTGTAAAACTGTAGCCCCTGTGGTTTGTTTTTGAAAAAAGGACAATAAATATTTGAGGTGTAAACTATGTGAACCATTGAAACCAAAGAAGAGCGATGCCACAAATCAAACGCCTTTGTTTAAAAACACGCTTCATTTGTGCGGTGTTGAAGACACAGAGGACAGACTGAAAAAAATATGTCATTCACATACTTGGGCGTGGGTCTGATTTCCTGTCCGTTCTTGTACCACTTCAGCTCAACTGTCGGGTCGGCCAGGTCGACAACCAAGCGGATCTTTCCACCTTTATCCACCTGATATGCCGGCTCGAGTTTCTTTGCAAAAGCTTTGAAAAGTCAAGTCACGAAAGATCATTAAAAATCAGGTTTATCTTCGTAAGATAGAGACTGATGTGGCAACGCATCCAAAAGTCGGTAAACACTGATTTACCTTCGCTTTTCTTCTCCTCTTTTGGCATCTTCTTCATCCTCTTCAGCAGACCCCTCAGATCTGTGATGCCGTACATAAAGGCAATCTTCTCATACTGGTCTGGACGGGCATTCTTCAGGATCTCCCAAACATCGACATCTGGGCCTTCATCCTGCTGTTTCACCTCCCTAATGGTGCCGGATACGAGGGACATTTGTGAGGGTCGGAGTCATAGGCTGGTGTTTGCAACGTGTCCTGAGGAACTGCTCATTAACCTCCAGAACAGGAAACACTTTGAGGCATTGGTAGAGCCAGGAGAACACCTTTAAGCTTGACAATCAGTTTATTTAACTTGGTTTATGTTTTCCCTGGTTTGCACATCACATTTCCCTGCAGAGCGTTCCTCAGGACATGTCACACAAAGGGATGGGCATGATGAGCTGTCTGTGTGTGTGGAGTCAAATGTTAACTGTAACAGAGTGGAAGCACGATTAACACAAAACACAGCGGTGTCCTCTAATTTGTGGATGGTTATTCGTGTCCGTGCATTATTTTTCATGTGTGTACAGCAGGATTTCATCAGAAATGTTCAGGATATAAGCATGGCGGAAGGAAGACTTATAATTAGTGTAAATATCAGTAGGTGATTTGTTAATTTTAAGGAGGAGGGGTGGCCCTAACCCTATAGTAAAAACTATATCTGTAGCCATGCAGCCCTCTGCCCCTAGGGAATGGAGTGATGCATCGTGAATATTTTGCTGAAAAAAGGGGATGGTATTCCCCCTTCAAATCGCCTGAAAATTAAACGAAATAGATCTACAGGGAACATTTAAGACCAATCCTCTCAAAAAATGCTCCCAACCATGGATCTAATAAGGTAAAAACCTCAACACAACATCAGAAGTGGAGCACAGTGGTGCATGAAGCCAAAAAAGTAGTGATATTGAAACGTTCGTGGGGGTTGTGATGCTCAAAAACATTTAGTTTTTGTCAAATTGGCTTTCTTTTGACCACTTAATACAAAGCAATATCTGCTTATGACTCCTCATCGCAAGTTGCATGTCTATAAGTCTTCAGCCAAAGAGGAATCTTCTCTTCTTAGATTTTGATGTCTGAAGAGGTAAGAACGGTGTAGCATTCAACAAAAAGAAGTATTTCTAACATCTATCATACATGTTTTTCTGGGGGAAGAAAGATGTTGTGTTATTTCTAAAATGCGGGGTTGTCATTAAATCCATAATAATTGTTGTAAAATAGCTTTAAAAAGGTTTCTATCATGCACTGAACGATAAATGGGAAACACTGATGGGGAATGAATGAAGGAGAAATTTGGGTTTGGACACAACATGAAACAATCAGTGCTGTAGGATTTTAAATAGCACACAAGAGCAGACACAGATCAATAAAGGAGAGACTTTTTCCCTATCTCGTGAGAAAAATGTGTCATTCAGCACATTGTATTGCCAAATGTTTCCGTGTGGTGAAATGCAGCATGCAGGGATTCATGGGAAACTGATTTCTGAAGATTTTAGCATCCGCTTAACGTTGCTCTTGTAAACTGGCCCATCCCTTTGTTTGTTGTTGGTTTGAGTGATCACTTCAGCGATTGTTAGATGATGAAAGTGTCTCTATGAGATGTTAGATACGTGAGATCCAAGTCAATAATGGTAATGTCTCCCTGGACATGAGTTTATCCATTAGTTTATATAAAGAACATTCAATCAGCCATTCATAGACATTTTCCCAAATGTCTGAAAGGTTGGAGGTGAATAGCGTAAAACATTATTCCATTCTACGTTTGTATTTCTCATCTGTTTATTTTCAGGCAATTATCAAGAAAAGCTGAAATAAACATGGTGGTATTTGCCTTATATTTCTTATATTTCTAAATAAAATGACAATGTAGCGATAACACTATTTTAAGCATCATTTCTCCATGGCTCACCAGCACTTCATTAATCATTCAAAATGCTGTACTCTGCTTCATAACGGTGGCGTTTGACTTCATGTCTGGATGAAGAGCTGTCACCAGAGTGTTTATGATGCAAGGTCCATTTCCATCATTAATGAGTGCTGACAGAGCGGTTAGGAATGCTGCCTTCAAATGAAGTGTTACCGTACTACGGTAGGCCAACACTCTTGCTCGTCCAATTCCTAGAGCTACACGTCATGCTGGGGACTCTACAGGATTATAGTACTCACCCGCAGTAAGGTCTAATCATTTTAAAAACCTATTGGTTTTTCTCTACTAACCTTTGATTTCTGAATATGTAGGGGAGAAGAAGAAGACAAGCCCACAATAAATGTGTAATTTAGCTGGTGAACAGTGTCACTGCCTAGGACTATTTGTACTCACACTTAAACGCTGCACTGTATCATCTGAAATATGCATCATGGTGTTTATTTTGAGCTACCAGAGAAGCTTTGGTATAGCACAGAGGTTTTCAAACTGTGAGGCACACCTCCCAGAGGGGTGTCGGAGAGTTTAAAATGCCTCTTCTGGGTATAAAAAACAAATGCCTCCTACAAGCCCCAGGGGAATAAAATGGTAAACTGAAAGTGTATAGGGGCTATAGGGTTTTAAGGGGTTCCCAAATAAACAAAGTTTCCTCACTAGAAAGATGTGGGCAGCCAAGAAAACAAATGAAAATGCCCCATGCTGCTTCCACTCCTCAATCAGGAGTCAGTCTCCCCACCTGTGCACAGGTGATCTGAATCCCCTGCAATTAGTCATGAGGGAAAAACAGCCCAAACAAAGTCTCAAACAGTTGGACTGCTACAAACGGTTGCGCTGCGTAGCTTCAGAACTTGCCTTAGAATCATCTCACTTTTAGATTTTCTTCAGTGTAAAAGTAGTCCAGTGACAGCTGTCTGCATGTCAGTGGCTACAATGCAAATAGGAACTGCTAATAGCTAATTCGGCATACTTTATTTGTCAACACTAATAATAGGAGTGACCAAATCCAAAAATATTAACTTTGCTAAATATTTTGTCATTAGAGTAAATGGAGTTCGGCTGATTTTCTCTGAGGGGAGGCCCACAGTGTTGGACTTTGAAAACCTCTGGTAAAGCACTGTATCATCTGTGGATATGTATTTGCCACTCAAGCAGTAGCCTAATATAAATCAAATTTATGAAATACTTGAAAGAAAGATAAAAGAAGCATATCCAAAAGAATGAAAAGGGTTTATAAATTCTGTAAAAGGACAAAATCCACTCAGGGTCGGGATGTGATTCTCACCTATGTTTAAGGAGACCACTAAAGTCAAGCTCCCCTGCATCGTCTTGTCCTTCACTGCTGTTGTTAACAAGGAGAGATTAATAAAGATCAGACTTAAATCAGTTACAAGGCACTAGAAAACAATGCTAAAGGAGCAACACAAAGCAACGGCTCTGACGCCAATCGCTCCGTTAGCTTCACGCTAACACACGATCGGTGCTTACACAAAAACCCTTTTTTTTGCCTTTTGCCGGATAAAAGCTTAAGACAAGGTGTTTTGTGTAAGACGCGTCCAGAGAGGTCCCAGGCAATATTGTCTCTGCAATGTTGAGGCAACATTACTGAGCAGCAACATGATACTGGGATGCTTTGCATTGCTTTCCAGATACATTGTTTGGAGGGAGATTTAAAATGCAAGCGTTGGCCTTCATTTACACATTGAGTCGGCTGGTTGATTTGTAATTACCTTTGAGAAAGGTTAATGACATTATTACAACCATCTTGTCACACTTACATGTCATACGATAATATTACTTCATAGTGAAATATTCATCGCACTTGTTCTTTTCTTTACTTTTCAGGAGCATTCATTAGTATAAATAATTTGTCAGAGAGCATTGTTTCTGAAATGAATGCCAAGAAAGTGAAATACTGTACTGTAGCATAATGATTTCATAATGGTTGCTGTTGATTCCTTCACAATATCACCATGTCTTGTAGTTTCATTACCTTCTTTTGAAAGCTGATCGAATATCAATACTCTGTGAGCCCTGTTCAGCTTCTGTAAGACAGTAAGGACACATAAGCTAGTCTAATTTTGTGGACATTTTAAGAATTGATATAATGCACTTTGATGCTTGAACAAACCTTTAACTTCCAAGTCAAAGGAACAGCTGTCAAACTTGTCCTTGTAGCTGACTTCACACCTGTAGTTTCCAGCATAGTTGTCTTTGGCCTTGATGATGTGCATTTCAAATGTGTGGATCTGCCAGAGGGTGATATATAAGAATTAGTATAGCAGCTCCATTAATGTGTACTCGCGTAGGTGTAGATGCTGTACCTTGGTGAAACGGTCAAAGATCTCTTTGAGCTGCAAGTGCTTTCCTGTCTTGCTCGCCAGATCCATCCATTTTCCTTTAAACCACTTGATAGTGGGTTTGCGGAGAAGATCTTTGGCCTCCACCTTGGCAACAAAGACGATGTCTCCACCTTTAGAGACAAAGTCCAGTATGATCACAGAGAAAAGTGTCTGTAAGTCCAATAATTAGTATATAATTAACGTCACACTGAAAGCTGATTTAATAAAAATGATTATCCATCAATAATCATCGAAGCTATAGCCAGCTAACATAAGTTTAAAGTCGAGAAACAGGGAAAATAGCGAGGCGTTTATGTCTGGAGGTTACAAAATACCAGCTCATGAGAGTGGTATCATTCTCTTCTCTCAGCAAGAAAGTCAATCAGCATATTTCCCAAAATGTCTTCAACCATCTTCAACTTTTCTTTATTTCCTCTTTGTTGTGCTCTCACTCACCTACAGGGACAGTGGCACTTTGGGGTGACTCTATCAGCAGGGTGGACCGTGGCGGGGTGTCAATAGGCTTTTCTAGGTCCTCCGGGGCCTGGCCCTCTCCCAAAGACCACACTGATCGGTCAGGAGAAACACATACATCACACAGTGCTCTCTGTTGCTGTTGTGCCAGGAAAAATACAACAATACAGTTGAGGAATTCATAAGCCCACCTTTCATCTTCGATCTGAAAGTTTAAGTCTGACCAAAGAAGAGTTATACGGACAGATAGACGGACACAGACACATTTTCTCACTTTCAGTCGTCACGCTTCGTACAGCAGCTGAATTTAAGCTTTTTGCAACATGGAAAGCATGAAACAGACGATGTGAAACACAGAAAGGACGTCTAATTTCCAGATGAGGGCGCCTTTAAAGGACATTTCTGCAAAATATAAAAGGAGTTATGAAAACTCAGTGTGTTTGTGAATTTCTTCATTCTCCTGGTGCTCCGGTCTTGTTTGCAGTCGGAGGTCTGAATGTGAATTAATCACACTCACTGTTGTCTTTTCAGGTGTAGTTGAAATTAGCGTAGCCTGGGTCGGTCTTTACATTTTGCACCATTGACAAAATTGTCTGTCAAGCGCTGTCTGCTCATTTTTAATCGTTTATGGTAATGCAAATTGATCGCTGTGACGGAAAACAGGAAACCAGTTGAGCCACATTCTGATTTTGCTGATACCGGTCTAAATTGTGTGAAAAACAAAATGACCATCAGTCTTTTTTTTTTGACTACCACTTTATTACCTGAGTCCTTTCTCCCCATGGCTGGCACAGGGACGCTATCATCTAAACAGAGAGAGAGAAATTTACAGCATATTGTAATAAATATTACTGTAAAGTCCACTGAAGCAAGCACACACACATAAAAAGCAAAACTAGAAAGCAAGTCTACATTTGCAAAGCACTGATCCGAGGAATTCTGACTAAAAGGTCTGATGAATACTTAGAAATGACTGTTACGATCAGAATTCCAAATGTATGCACATAAATGGCAATTTATGTGGACAGAAAACAAAAAACAAAAAGTCTAATCAACATAAAGAAGACAGATTAGTATTTTATGGTTTTGTGTTAGCAAGGAAATTTTGAACATCTTGACGTTCTCCTGTTGAAAAGCTAACTCAAACACACAGGAATATCTACAGATAAACATGTCTCCAACATGTTTCCTACAATCAGACAGTGGGGAAGATCTGATTTAGAGTAGCTACTGGTTTGGGCAGAGGAACTAAAATGGCTGTAGGATTTAACAAAGGGATCTTACTAGGCAGCTCAATAGAGAGTTTCTTGAGTGAATTGGCATCTTCTGTGAAAAAAACAAAGTTATCATTGAAATTAATCAGGTAAACTTGATGAATAATGTGTTTACATCAGCGTGGGTTTGACTAGTTGCTGGATGTTTTCCATTAAAAAAGCTAAAGTGAAGCAGTCCTGGAGTATAACCCAATGTACATTCACCAAACCAACCATATATTCCTCATCTTTGAAGTCTTTTCTCTTGTAAAACTGAAATAAATAAAACCAATTACAATAAGTAATATTGCTTCCTGTTTCCTCTTTCAACCGGCAATATTAGCAACCATCATCTTTGTGGGAACAGAGCTGTATATAGGTTTGACATTTTCCAGCCAGAAGTTTACAAGTACAGGTGCTTTAATGCACTCATTCTGGCTTGGCGCACCGAAAAAAAAAAATCTAGCCAAACAAAAGGAATGGCTGATACACCAACATTGACCGTCCATGCTGCTATTGTGGCTAGAAAACAACCCAAATCAAAAATTCAACTAACTCAATCAATTATTACCAAATTATGTCTATGTCTCTAAAAAAAAAAGGGAAAGTATTTCTTTCAGACAAAAGACTTATCGGTTTTGCAAATGTATGGTTATTTTCCCTGCAGTAAAACAGCTTTATTTACTGTAGCTTTTTTAATAGAAAGCATCCGGGATTGTCCCTAACAGAGTCCCAAATTATTACATATGAGTGAAATTAAAATATAACCAAGATCATTTAGAATAGTCTGACATTTTGGTAAAAAAAAACAAAAAAAAACTTATTTGCTGCCTTACCATGTGTTAGATTAGAAGAACAGTGGTTTTAATATTAAGACAGCAAGTAAGTGGATTTTCACAAAATGTCATTGTATTTTACAAAAGCGAAAGAAAGAAAGAAAGAAAGAAAGAAAGAAAGTGTATCAACGTAAAAGGGAATGCTAATGCACAGACAAGTTTGACACGTAACGTAAGCTTGGCTGATTTGTTAGCATGATCTCTTATCACTCAACAGCTAGAAATCAGAGCTAAACTTAATAATATCCTGTTAAATTGAATGAATCATCAGACAACATATTCAAAATTTGAGATTCATCAGCATTCCTTTTTAGTAGATTTTAAACAATATATTGAACATAACGTGGATGTGTATTAATATGCATATACACATTACGCGACCATGTATTTATTTTGTACGTATAATATATACATGTGACATATAATTTTCACATCCATACCTTTATTTGAGGTGAGTAAATAAAGGTTGATGTGCTTGTGAGAATTTTGCATGTAAAAGTCACACGTTTACTACATACATGTATGTCAGTGCACAGACATACATCAGAATATTTATGGATTTGACATGAAAATACGTATGAAAAATGTATATACCATGTACCAACTGTGGCGTTGTTTGAGCCGATGCCTGAACCCATTACGTTATGGTGCAATTTATCCACAAAAAAACAAAACTATTGGATGAATTAAAGATTTTATTACTACCCCAAATCCTTATAAATGCAACAGTATAGCTGACCGACTAAAAACTTGGCATACAATCAAACTGGAAACTTAAGAGTGCTCTTCTCAAAAATGTTCAAAGCACTCACGAGGTGTTTATTTGAGCCGATTTGAGTGCGCCAACATCCTCAAAGGATGAGATGAAAAGGAATAAATTAGGAAGTAGTAAGGGTTGTTAAGGGTACCAACCTGCTTGGGGTGTAGGGGATGGGGTAGTGGCTGCAGCATCATCATCATCTGCAATAAAGTTGTCATTGACAAATAGACCCACCTATCAAAAAGCTCCAAGTCCATCATTGGCACGCCAACAAGACACACGACTGGCAGGCCAACAAGGCCACCGATCACATGCGGGGAATGATTTGATTGAATGGAAGATAACATGCAGCTCTTGGACACGAAGAGTAAGAGCAAAAGGTCAACCAATGATTTGGTTTGTGCTCTATAAGAATCTGACTACTGCATGTCTGAGAGATAAGACAGTGTGGGATCATGAAGGTTTTGTGCTCATTGCCGCAAGCTTCTCAAGCTGCTGAAACAAAAGCACCGCAGCGTGCACACACACAACCTTCAAGCGGAAGCTGCAACTCACATCTGCAAGAAATGCTCATGACCAAGCCAAGCGAACGCTTGAAATCCTACATTACATCAACGACTGTCCGCTTTTCACCCGGGTTGTAAACTCTCCCTGCGTCTACACAATGAAGATCAATTCACTCCAACTCAATGAAAGATACCACATCGACAAAGCTGATAAGAAAACCAGCTGGCTGCCTCGTCAGCACTATATATTTATTGTATGTGTCTTTGATTGCTTCTGTTGCCTTGTTGTTCTGCCGACAAATTCATGTTGTTTAATACGGAATAAAGAATTGAGCTTGACGACTCACCTTGCACACAATTTGCATCACCTTGCCATTTCAGGATTTAATTATCTATTAGTCCGTTTTTATTAGTCCGTATTAGTTCTTATCTCTTATTTCACTGCACCAAGTATTACTGTATCACTGCATGAAGTCCTGCAGGTATCATTTTTATTTCTTTAAATCCTGCATGCAATGTAGGAATTAGCTTTTAAAAGCAAATGATAATCAATGCATGGCTCCAATCAGTAAGAGTGAAGTCCATAGCATTCTTAGCTTTCAACTGAGAGTAAATCTAGGTATTATTAGATTGTGTAAGATAAAAACGGCAATTTTGCCATGCAGCTGAGCTGCTGCAGTGTGAACTGAAATGACTAGTAAGACTTTCAGGGCTTGTGTCAGTAGCATTTTAAGTGGAAGAGCTAGAGGGGTGAACATGCATTTTGAGAGAGAAATGGGACTGATTCATGTTTAAGAAGTATACTTACCAGGTGGTGGGGGAGAGCAAGGGACCTCTTCCTTTACAGTAGAGTTATCGGACTCTGCTTGCTCTTTTACCCTAACCCCACCAGTCTGTGGTTCGTTTGAGCCATTCTCGGCAGGGCTTGGCTCCTGAGCCACCACAGCCTGTGATGGCTCAGGCTCAGTGGGCTCTGGTTTCTTCCCATCAGTCTCTACTGGCTCTTTCCCCTCTGCTACCGCTTCTGTACAGCAGACAAAGCGCTAGGCTGGAGCAGCAAGCATCGAGCACAACTGCCGGCAGCCTTGCAAGACAATGCTTGTACAAACAAGGTGGGTATAAATAGCTAATGACCAGATAGCCCAAAATCCTAATTGGCAACATTTGAGTTAAGAAGGTAATAGAGTGCTGCAGGGACAATGTTTTTTGAGGCTAACCCAGAAGTTAGCATCGTCCTGACTCCCTCGACAAAAATATGGGATGGGATATGGGATTTTTCCACTGGATTTGGATTTTAAGTCCTTTGGCAAGCTTCTGATATCCTTCACAGAACACCTCGTTTATGGTTTTTGAAGATAAATAAAATCACCAGAAGTAAAAACGTTGAGCCCAGATAGCACACATAGTATGTCTTGCAAATGTTGCGTTGCAGCATATAGAGGTTGCAAAACGTGGTGTGGAGAGGGTTTGCTGATTGGGAAGATGTTGCAGAGATGTCAGCATTTGGTCGACGCTCCCCATTCTACGTCTTTCGGATTGAACTTGCGCCGATGTCTGTCTATCAATAGTTTGCAACTAGTCAGCCTTTAAAGATCGACTAGTGAGTAGACAAGTCTGCGTATTCAGTATAATGTCATTTAATGTGCAGGACAGTCTCTGTAGTCCCCTCTGTAGCCTAGAACAAAACATACAAAATATCTTGTGTTTCTCCAGACCTCATTTTAGGCAGTGCACCAAAAGCCCATTAAAAATAACCTATTGACTTTGAGATGAGGGAACCAGCAATGCAAAAATGCGAACTGATTTCCAGGTTCGTGGACTCATTCCTGCAGCACTCCATTTCAAACAAGGAGTCTAAAACCACAATAGCAGCTCTGTGAGGCTTAGACCCAGTGATTCCTTGAACTAAATGATAACGCAAGCACGTGTGCTGTGCAAACATGCTGATATTTAGCAGGTATGTTTATGGATGGAAATCCATCCGATTGTTGAAATGTTTCAGTCAGTGTTGGACAACTGATACACCAACATTGCCCATCAATGCAGCTAGTGTGGCTAGAAAACAACCCAAATCTATCATTAAAATTCAACTAAATCAATATATTACATCCAAAATGTCTGTTATTAAAGCTAAAATGTGGTATGTTGTCTCAAGTTTTGATCGTGGAGCATCTGGTCATTGCATATCTATATTGTAAAGTGATCAAGGAGGCAGGGATTTACTGATTCACATAATGTGTAAATGATCTGATACCTTGTGCCATTAAATTTAGACAGCTGGCCTTTCACTAGAGCCAACAGTGTCAGTAAAACCCAGCTTTCCCAATCCCTTTGTACCTCTTGTATGATGACTTCATATGTCATACAGTTACAAAAATACGAAGACAGCCACAGCACGAATTAGTGACAGCACCAAGCGTCAAGGCAAATGCATGTAGAGATGTGCAGGCATGTGGATCGTGGGGTGGTGGTCTAACAGCTAACCTAATTAACTTCTCTGTGAACATACGGTGTGTCGAGCAATCATACCTACAAACCAACAGTGCAGTTTCAGGCCTCTCAGAGTGAATTAAATGAAGAGAAAAATCGTGATGGCACACACCAAACGAACACGTGATGTGAGTGTGATGTGCAAAAGAATGACACATTCTGGGGAAAGTAAAGGGGGCATGAGGGTTACCCACCTGGGGGTGGAGAAACCTCCAGGGAAATCTCAGGTAGGGGCAGGGCACCGTTACTGTCCGGTGCAACACTTTCTGAGCATGTGACAAATATATAGTGGTGGATGGAACAGCTGCTTTATACAAGCACAAAGCTTCAGCATCTGCAATGCCTCTTTCAGTCCCGCACTCAAACATACACACCAAAACAAACACACAGGATCACACACAAACGTGTACGTATATACACCCACTCACCTGCCTGCATGTAGACAATCACACTTTATCTCAATGAATACATTTTTTTCAGACTATTGTTACATTTGATCCAAAACAGACATACACACCATTTTCCTGCTTATAAATGTAGAAAATGTGCTGTTAATATGTCAAAATTAGGAATATGCAAGTTTCATTGGGATCAACAACTGAAATGCACATTAATAAACATACCAAGTTAAGAATAGCATCAGGGATAAAGTCGAATCATACTTCCATTAAGATGTCGTGGTGGTTTTGCGGTAGGATTTACCCGTTGATTGTTGCAGCACCACCGCAACACTCGCTGGAAGTGTCGTGCATTGTCAGGCAGCATTGTGCATTCATTATCATACTCTTAAGTCATTGTGTTATAATCACTTTGAGATAAGGCGTGCTTATATTGGCAACGAGAAGAGTTGCACTGGAAATGGCTCTACTGGATCATGAAAAGCAAATAACCTCTATTCTTTTATATCCACATGTTGTTACACGTTATGATCAGTGTTGCCCAACACTGGACACCACAGCTCAGTCGACAGAATAAAATGTTGGCATTTTATGTTTCTGCAAACCACGGATACGTTAAAATTTGTAATGTTATACATAGCAAACCTAACAAGATCATAAGCACAACATAAAATGGAAAAAATGAGCCTAAAGAAAGTTGCAACATAAAAGAAATGTGAACTTTCAACATATGTGTGGTTTGCAGAAAAGTACATTTCCAACATTTATTCTGCCGACTGGGTTGGGAAATCATGAGCCAGTGCACCACTTTCGAAGCTACCACTGAGATCTGACTGGTATTCTTAGAAAATATCGATCTGGCAAATCATAAAGTTCAACAGGAACATTTTTAGTCCGACTCCAAAAAGCCGAGCTCTACCACCGGCCAAGTTGGAGCCTCAAGATGCTGCGGCTCCAAGGTCAAACCCCAGCGCCGGCAAAAAGCCAATTGCATGCCAGCACCTTGCTCACATGGGGCAGCCGGGGCGTCAGCTGAATCAACAGTGAGGGATCAGCTGGCTGGAGAGAGGAATGTCAGAGATACTGACAGCTTGGTCGTCGCCACAGATCACTCTGAAGCACAGCAGCACATCCATTCTGCCGACTATTGGCTCCACATTTACACTCCTATGTGGCTGTGTTTGCACATTCACGCTGACTTTGTTGCTGTGATCATCTTGTTACACGTGTAGACAAACTCAGATTTGCCTTGTGTTTGTACATCTTAGTGCAAACAACAGTTGGTGTTTGATGTGTACACTTTGACAGAGAGTGTCTTTGTCCCAGAGTGCACAAGTTGGTTTCCCGTTCACTCACTTCGTCCTACTTTTACTTGTGCAACTACGCTTGTTTTCAAGCAAAATATTGATGATTGTATGTCTGTTCTTGTGCATACATTGTGCAGCTTTAATCTGCCAGACTGTGAGATGACAGAGGGAGATTAGATGACTGTTGCCGTCCACTCACCTTCTGGCTGGCCATTTGGCGTCTCATCTAAAGAAAGAAAAACAAAACATCACTGTCAAACATGACAAGATACGAGATCTCTCGCTGCAGTTTACGCACATTGACGTATTGCATTGACCACTAAGCCATATCGTCTTTGCGTTGGATGACTGGCTCCTCATGCTTAGACACCATGTAGTCTCAACTGATTATGATGAAGGCCCCCATGACACACCATTTGTTTGCCCTCTGCCTTGTCTAGACTTACGAAAACTAATGGTGGGGGTGAGTTAGTGACAGAAACATGTTTGGACATGACATTCAAAACCTGTAACAGGGCTCAATGCAGGGCCTCAACAGATCAAAGCATCCATACAAATCTTGGCACACAATGACGGGGTTCAAAAATTAACCTCTTTTGTTGTGGGTTAGTGGAGCGCAAAGCCATGAGAGGTTGTCTACTCTAGTCCTCATGGGAGCTTCAGACTGGTCATCAAACATCTGGGGCGACCTGCCCTTTCAGTCTGGTGTCACCAAATGGCACATGAATAACACGCCATTGTCTTGAGTCATTTTGAGTGTTATTGCAATGCATTTTTTTGCCTTTCCCGTGTTATTTTAGGCACGAATGTCATTCAGGAAAAGATAGTCAGGTGACAAAGTACAAAGACTTGACTTATTTTAGCTGAGGCTGCAAAGTAAGTTGCATAACGTATTTTACTTACGTCATATGCTAAATACCAAGTACTTTTATTGTCTAATCCTAAGGTGTTAAATGACAACCTTAAAATGTGAAGACATGACATGCGAAATGTTCTTTCCCATTAGATCCCATTCATCATGCGTTATGTGCATGAACTCAAGTAGACCATTGTCCAGGTTTTCATCTGTGAGAAGTCAGGGAATGTGAAGAAAGACGTTGATACATGGATTCGTGATACATATTTGGAGTCACCACTGTTGACAGCTCTGTTTGCGGTCACGTTGTTGTGACAGCCCATTATTCCAAAACCCCCAATAGTCTGAAAAATGTCCAATTCAACCAAACTTCCATTTGTTCAACAGCCTGTTATGATTATTTAAAGAAATGATCATTGTAAATGTACTTATTCTAACCTGGCTGAATATATGGACAATGCCTGCCTGATGCGTCTTCTGATTTAAAGCTCTTCCTTTAGCATCTTTGGCTTAAAAAAAAACATTTATTCCCTTCATAGGGAGTCTCCATTTCTCCCTGCCAGCTGTTTGCAGTCAGTCTATGAATACTGCAGCCCTAATTCAATGTACAATACGTATCTCCATTGACTATGCACCAATTTTACCAGCCATTTACTCCCATCTCTTCTTGGCCTCTGATATTCCCCAGTCTGTAATGATTCCCTCTGAACATTCTTTGTCAAAATTAGCCACGCTTCATCTCACGTCAAAACAATGTGTCGCTGGCCACAGGGCCACAATCCTGCAGGGTCACATCATGCACCCGAGAATCGCGGCTCTGTCTCATCAGCATTGAGATAATGAGAGTGGAGAAAGGTTTTGTTTTACCTCTGAGGACTCTCAGTGCAGCTGACAGGCCTGCAGGTATTTTCAGCTGTTGCCCCTGCTGGCGTGCAGACAGAAGGGCTTGTAGAGGCTCCGACATGAGCTAAACTGTTGGCAGCTTCATTTTTCCTTACTTACCTTTATGCTTTAATAAAGCTGAGCGTACATTAATGATGCTGTTTTACTCTTGTTGTGGTTCCTTGTTTTTAGTCGTTCTGGTAAGACGGGGACTTTAATTAGGAACTTTAATGAGACTTTAAGTGTCTGATGAGAGATGAGAGCTCTAGATGGGTGGCAATTAGCCGCTGACAGGCCTTCCCGCTGTATCTTACCAGGGCTCTGATTTATGAGGTGGTGTTCTATAACATAAAGCCACAGTGTCAGAGGACAGAGCCCAGGGAAAGTGATGAGCCCCAGTGACAGTAAATATCATGAGGCGAAGACATGGGTTTGTCCACGACTGAAACCCCAAGCTGAGTAGCAGCGAGGACAGTGCGGTAAGGGCTCTGGGCACACGGTCAAAGTTTTGATGGCGAGGTGTCTGACCTTTGAGTGATCCATCCTGAAGAGAGGGAGACGTCTGTTTTGGTTTGAGGCAAAGAAGAGGAGGGAGGGGGCTGTGGAGGGAGATGGCAGGGAACAAGGGATGGGGATTAAAAGTGCACTCATTCTGAACTATTCCAGGGACAAGAATCCCCGTCCCAAGAGATCTGCGGGCGACTCTGCCAGTCCGTCATTTCTAGTTCGGACTTTTTAAAGGCTCGAGAGTGGGGTGTCTAAAACAACAGCGCTGGCCTCCTCCTCCTCAGCTGTTCAGACTCATTTAAAGAACAATACTTTTCTACCCTCATTTATCTGCTGCTCAGGGCTGTGCAGCTATTTATGGGTAGTGTTGGTAGCAGACTGGAATCTGCTGCCTCTATTTCCCTACAGCTTTGTCTCTGAGGGGATCAGCAATGTTTATGGCAGTGGATGAACAGTGTGGAGGCAACTGTACACTATCGACAGGGCAAAGGTGTTGATAAAGGCCAAGATGAGGCTCACGTAATTTGCAATCTACAACCACCTCTGACTACTGATGACCTGACGTGATATTGGGATAAAATTAGCGTCTAAGGAACTGGGATTTTGCAGCTTGCAACTGGCAAGTTGTGTTCAGGGTCTTTTCCCCAAGTACATCCATGCCAGTGAAAGATCTTCAGTGGAACAAATTTTGAAAATGCAATGGAAATGTAAATGTTTCCAAGGGGATTTGGCACTGTCTTTCCTTAGATCCTCGGTTTGGATGAGGGAAAAACTTTGACGCATGGAAAAACAAATAAAGAAACTTTAATAAGACCATCAGAGTAGGCACACTTTTTCCAGGACAGACAAGTAATAGATGCCTCGAGTACAGATAACTCTGTGGTTGTCTATGTGGAAGTCGGGCCTGAAGTGTCAGTAACCGCTACAGAGAGATCAAGTCTCCCTCGGGGGATAATGAGTTTATTAAAAACTTGTAACAGCTCTCATCAGGAAGGCTTCCAAGATCCAAGCAAAATGTTCTGTTTCCTCTACATGGTCACGTCTGGGTCGACGGCAGACCCCCAAAGAGCTGAGCTAATGGGGAGGGTGGGAGTAATACCATATCGTAATGACAGACAAGTGTGGATTAAGAGGGAATGTTGATGGACATGCTGGTGCAGATGAGTGACGTTATGGTGTGGAGGAGAGAGGGATGGGTTAAAATGTTGTGTGGATATGGAGTTGACTTATTCAGAGGGGGGCAGGTCTGAGGGGTCCACACTGACCAAGCCTACCCCCATCAATCATCAGGATGATAAACACAATCAGGTCATTATTTATCCTCGTACAGCCCAGCCCGAATGGCAAAATCCCTCGCAGGTCTTTACTCGTGTCTGAAGAGGCGCTCAACAACATTCCTCCACTGGGCTTCATCATCAAGTCTGGATCAAACAGAACAATCCAGTATGCCAATCCCCCGGCAACAATAGTATCTGTTCACAAACCTCAAATCTTCTCTTACCCCCGGATGGTAGAAACAGGCATGCATTCGTAATACAATACCAATGTCAAAGTCACTTTGAGGATTCCTATGAACAAGTTGGCAGACGAGTCATCAAGTGATGGAGCTCCCTGTTGCAAGTATCAACTAACTCTGCTCCCCTCAAGAGACAACAGGACCGAAATAAGAATTGGTCTAAGCATGTAAAACAAGCCAGTCATGAAAAACAAAGCATAACGAATATTTTTGCAGTGCAGCAGTCTTATTTTGGATCTTTTGTGTGGCTGTTACATGCTTCAGGCAACATGCTAATCCCATCCTCACTATCAAACACTCATACCTTTCTTTGTGGGCTCTGGCATCTTGAGCCTCGTCCCAGAAACAAAGCGTCAAGGAGTCAAAAGGTGCAGGTAGGTAGTTAGGTAGGTGCCTTCACAGTGATGTGACTCTACAGGAGGCCAGGTAAGGCGTGGTGGCCCTCTTGACCAGGAGGGAGAGTGATGATGATAGGACAGTTGAAGAACAAAAAACCTCTGGGATCCCTCGGACCAGAGTGATGGGAGATGAGGAGGGCACAGGGATACGGTTTGGAAATCTCAGTGGGGGAGGAGAGGATGACCAGGGACAGATCCAGGAGGGACAGGCTTTCAGGCCTTATATAGAGGGGTGGCATGCTCCTCCTCTCTGTAGTGGACAGTGCAGCTCTGCCCTACACCGACTGTTGCATCACTGTCCCCTGCCCACTGGTTGCTGTGCCAGATTTTTAGATAAGAAGTAGAAGCAAGTAAATGTCAAGTTTTCAGAAGTGACATTGTTATTTTTCTGAGACTTTGGCTTTAGGACCAATGACTTAGTTTTGTTTTTGGAGATTTTCAAGGAGTTCTGCAGAGACCTAGATTTTACACACATCCCACAAAATGTCAACATTATATACCTGGGTATGCTTGTGACATAAAAAATAATTCAGATATATTCCTATTTGCTTGCTTGAGAGTTATATGACGAGACTGATACCACATTCATACAAGTCCATTAAAAGGTAGGAAAGGTGATTCTGGAGAAAGATAGTTGATTGTTGAGTCTCATTCCCGGGTCTTTAAATACCGATGCATTGGGTCGGTATTCAGCCTGAAATTCTAAGGACTTGGACGTGAGACTCAACAATAAATTAATCTTTCTCCAGAATCACATTCCCTACCTTTAAATATACTACCAGGAACTTTAAGCTGGTCTTGAATGAATACTGATGCCTTTGTAAGACCTATATAAGCAAACGAGACCATCAGCGAGAAGATTGGATATTTCTTCATGCCTGCCGCCGGGTCAGAACCAGAAAATCCAAACATTTTTTTATGTTGGAGTGCTGCGGATGAATTAAGGAGTCTCAGCCTGAGGAAAGAAGCTGCTCTGTAGTCTGGTGATACGGCAGTGAATAATTCTGTATTGCCAGACGGCAGCACAACAACCTGCTTTGTTGGCTTGTTATAACGAAAACGTAACATTCTAGGTATTGTTGTCTGTTTCAGCTTTAGTGCAACAAAATTAATAATACTGAGCAACCAACTCTGTTACCTGTGGGCTTAAATGTAACCTCTGTGTATCTAGTAGTAGTAGTAGTAGTAGTAGTAGTAGTTATAAATCTAACATAGCCACAAATAGTTGCATTACCTCACTGCCATGCATCCTGCAAACAGCTGTGTTTTAAAAAAAGAAAAACAGTATTAAAAATAGCCAACATTCTGTCTTTTCTTTTGTTTGTTTCCAAAACAAATGCTGCGCCAGCAGATCAAGATCTTTATGGCAGGAGGCCGTTTTTCCACAGGGGTTGCCAAAATAACAAAAAAGTGACAGTTCCTTGTAGCAGGCTTAAGTAGCTGCCAGCAGCTGGCTAGCTTATTTAGCATAGAGATTATAAACACCAGTAAAACTACAATTTATCATTTTTACGCTTCAGTTTTTGTACAGACTGAAATATAATGTGTGAATTAGTGATTTCTAGAGGGGCTGGTAAATGGATTTTGCTAAATTTTGACGGAGCCAGGCTAGCTATTTCCCCATTTCCAGGCTTAATGCTAAGCTAAGCTAACTGGATGCTGGCTGTAGCTTCAAATTAACAAAAGAGACATGACAGTGATATCAATCTTATTGATTTCCCAGCAAGAAAGCAACAAAGCGTATTCCCCCACATGTCAGATTATTCATTTTAGACTATATTTGTCATTACTTCCACGTTCACCCCTCAGTGTCTGGGTGAGGGTTGTCAGCCAGGCATCAGCGTTGAGTATCATTAATTCAGAAGTGGGTGAAACAGGTGGAGCCTGGGAAATCAGGATGTGGGATATATAAGGGAGAGGTGTCATCATTGTCACATGTCTGAGGCTGATGTAATACTCTCCGACAAGCCCACATGATACGCAGCAACTTCAGAGAATCTGTAGATTTATCATAAAAGAAAAGTTTGGGATGACATGCAGCGACTTGATGCCAGACGCCAGATATCAGTTTAATCCAGGGGGAATGCTGTCCAAGAACAGCCGGCCTTCCAACCTGGCAAATAAATACTGGGGAGATGCCTGGGCGGTGGTTATATGGCCTATACTTAGAAAGCTGTTGTAAACCTTGACATTTGACATGTGTATCTGACATGAAAAGAGGGTTTCATGGTGAATAATGTCATTGATGTGGCTGCTTTAGTCCTAATGAATCTTTTTAGCACGTCAAGCGCAAGTGATAAATCAGGCGTGGCCTCTGATAAGGTCGTTAAGATTAAACAAGGCTGAAAGCTGCCGGATTTACGAGCAACAATAAGCCTGGTGCTTTTTTAACCGACGACACACTGAAGCGACTTCACGTGTACGGTTGCAAGCTCCTGCAGAGAATCTAACAGCATCATAACCACTTGAGCATGTTAATGGTCTCAACATGAGAGTGCACTTAAAACATGCACATTTAATTCCTCAGACAACCAAACTGGACAGTCAAAACGAGGCACAGCTCTATTTTTGGGCGCTGTATACTGTCTGTGCGCAGGAATGCAGCTTATATCGACTATACAATCACAGCGTTCTTCAAAATGAGTCACGTCAAAATTGGATATATACTGCGAGGCGACACATATCATATGATGTGGAAGCTTTTAATGAAGAACATACTCTTTCCCTAAATGACTGTTTTGGTAATTCAGCTCAAAGTATGTGGCCTTTCTTGGTAACAGACACCCATAGCTCAGTTAGCCCATTTATAACCTGGAGTGGGCTCCAGCAGTAAATACTAGGCTTAGGGAAGTATCATGTGGGTCCGCTACAAAGAGCACAAAACCATTTGGTATTGAGAGTCCACATCACAGAGGCGATTTAGCCATGAGGTCACACAGCACAGGAAAGGAAAAAGAAGAAGCTGGAGGCGGTGAGATGGACGACACTGACACCCTCTGGTTCCTAACAGCCATCAAAAACTATTACAAAAAAGGAAACACATGCACATACGCAGTTGTCAACAGCTGAAGAGGCATATTAGGCTGCTGCATGACTCCTTTCTATCCAGGGAAATGATTGTGTTGTTGCAGTTAGAGTATAAATATTTAGGGCAATGATCAGGATTGCTCATTAGCTAACGATATGATGTAGCTAGTCTTCCTGGGATCCGAGCTAGACTTTCTTTGGGTCCAGTTTGATGTCAATCAAACTGCACACGTGGATTAATTGCAAGTTCACATTAAAGCGTGCAAATAAAGCTTATTTTGTATTTTTTTTGTCTTGATTACACAGTGTCTCTCTAACTGTCATTTCCCTCATTCTGCTTTCAGTTTTGTTGCACGTTATACTTTCATTATATGATAAAAGTAAGTACATCCTTATTCGTACGTGGTGCGTACGTGGCTTTGGACACATGTAGTCTGAGCAGGTTTAACAAGCATCAATAATTCATCCCCTGTTTTTGTGTGTGCAGTGACTTTTTATCTATACTGATTCATATCTTTTACTTCATCGGCCTGGGAATCACTGGTGGCCTCCACCCCTTGGGACTACAGGTATGTCTGATGCATTAAATGTACCGTGCATATTCAATAAACTATAATGAAATGTAATTAGATATGATAAAAAAAACGCTGATACCGCTGTAAGAGTAAAATATTTTTCTTTATATCTTTTTAATTATTTACACCACAAACTAAATGCATGCACTGTCATAAAGAAAACTCATTGGTCACACAGTTAAAGCTTCTGGGTTTGAAAAAACAAAGGAGTACATTTAGAGTTTAACATAAAATGACACATTATGGAGCTCCTCGATGACACTTCTGCAGTAACACCAGGGTGTCCCAGCCGAACTGGTAGGTGAGCTTCTTCTTCACCTTGAAGATCTCTCCGGACCGGGCGTAGTTCCTGAGGGCGCGGGACATCTTCTGGTAAGTCATGGGCCTCTTGTTGCCCTTCCTCTGGCCCCAGAGTGCCGCCACCTGGTCCTTGTTCGTGGAGGAGAAGCGGAAGATACCGGCGGCTGCTGCCACCCAGGACACACAGTGGGCCATGTTTGGATCCTCCAACATCTCGAACAGGAAGTGGTAGAGTCGCACCTTTCTACCTGCAACCACAACGCTTTATATTAAAGTCCATATAACAAGCGTTAGTTTAAAAAGGTAATAAGGCCCTTATAAGATTTTCTTACATTATTATATTAATGAGCATTTTTATGACATGTCTGTTGTTAGCTTTAAAACGAATGATATCGTTAAAAAATAATAATAAATCTGGCCATATTGACAACTGCTGTTATGTGAGAGGAGAGTTGGTCAGTTCTGCGAGCTGCTAATATACAGGAGCATGGTTAGCTGCTAATAAATGCACAATAAAGCATGTATTAATTTTAGTAAAGCAACAAAAAATCTTCCTTAAGGTTCACATTTGACATAAAAGTTTAATTAGTTAAACTCAATAAATGTGTGTAATGTTAATAAAAAAGGCTCATAAGGCTTTTATTAACATTCTTAGCATCTATAAACTGCTAACAGGTTTCTTATAAATGTCAAACAATAAACATGTTTATGATGCTATTATTAACACATAATAAATATTAATAAGCACCTTATAAAGGCCCTGTTACCTATTAAGTAAGGCTAATTCAAGGGACCTCAATTTAAAGCATCACCAAGCAAACCGTAAATGGGAAGATGAAAACTTGACAGGGATTTAAATCGGATTTAGGCACTATAACAGCAGCTGTGCCGCACTAAAACAGATTATGCTGGTTACGGTTAATTATTTCCTTAAATACACCAATTCCCAGAAAATTGCTTGGGGTGCTATTTATAGGAGAGGATAAAGCTGTAAACACTGCGGTTATCTGATAGATATGTAAAAACAGCTATTGAGCTAAGCCATGCACAGCTCCATTGTTTTTTACAGTAAAGGGAAGGTCTCTTATTTGCTCTCTTGGCATTATTTCCCCCAGGCCACTAGCAACCGGGGCAATAACAGTGTTTAGTGACCAGAAAAAGGAGAACTCACCACTCCCCGCTACTGTGGCCAGGCGTTTGGTTGGTAGTCTTGTTGATACAAAATCTGGCAGTGACCCACGCTCACACAATGATGGCGTTGTGTTTTGGCTAAGTGGTGGAGGGGTGTCGTGTGCCAGCAAAGGCTGAAGAGCAGGTTTGATGTTCTTTGATGAAGGACATGATGGGGAAACAGATTGCATATCACTGAACAGCATTAAAGGCGAAGTTATGAGTGCCTTTTGTGGAAAGAAAATGCTCACAGGTGGCTCGTAGTACATCCAGCACTGCTGACGTGATTCTTCCTCTGCAGTCCAGTGCACCTTGTCCACTGTAAAAAAAAAAAAAAGAGAGAAAAGGGCTGAAACACTGAGATCAAATCAGTCTTAAAAAATGTTATAATAAACTTCTTCTTACCATTTTCTCCATTGTTTTGTTTGTAGTACTCCTCGAGGAACTCTAAGATCACCTCCAAGTCAGTTTGAGTCTCCTGGAACGACAAAGAGAAATCACTCAAAATCAGCCTTGAAAAAATGCATAATTTAAATGTTTAGCCTTGAAGATGTTTTAAGGAAGGAGTCAGCCGTTTACCATCACTGTTTAGGCTGATTCTGATGCAGTTCAGTCCTTTCAGTTTGGGAGAATTTCACAAAACTGACTTTGAGATGCTCAAGTACCCAGACTCTTATTATACCCCCCACAGGAACAGGCTTTCTGCATAACACCAGACGTTTTCTATAACCCGGGCTCACAGGAACAATGACCACCATCCCGCAAAGCCCCAACAACAGCACCAGTCAACCCATCAACAAAGCCTCCCAGCACTGACCACATCCTCCCCGCTGAACCAGATAAGACCTGGGCCTGGAGGCAGCATCGACAAAATGCTCTCTTTTCAGGAAAAACACACTTGCTGCCATATTTTTCCTCACAGGATGTGTCTTAATTTCAATTTTAGTATGCCCCTTTTTTTTTTTTTTGCAGTGTGCTTTTTGTAATAACTTCACCACAATGGAGAGACGGTGCCAAATCTTTCAACACTGTCTTTATATTTTTGTGATAATACCAGCGAGAGTGTGGCTGCAGTTTGCTGTTATGAAGCCGGTAAAAACAAACACAAGTGAGAGAAAACTGATTGTTTTATTGGTTTTATTGAAACGATTCCAACAAATTCTGAAAAAAATGAAGTAAACATTTATTGTACATGCATAAATATAATACAAACATATGTTTTTGTTAATACTTTTATTAAGAAAGTTATCAATATTTACATTTGTTGACACAGAACGCTTATTACTGGTTGTTTGTTGTAACAACAGGAGCCGCTGACAACTTCTGAATATATTTTGTTATTATTGTTAGCCACCATAGAGTTGAAATGTTATTGTACATCCTTTCAGGGTAAATTTTACACAATGAAGTTGTTGTTTTGTTATAAATTTTAACATATCGATAGATATGGTAATGTTGATGGTTTTATTATAGCAGTTTGGCTCTGTCAAACCTTTCACAATATCTAAATACCACAAAACAGTACATAAAGACTGAATTTAAAACTTTGCATTTACATAAGATGCGTGTCAAATATAACTACACTTTGTTAATTAAAGATGTCGAAGTGATCAAATTCTTGTCCATTTTTGGTTAGAGCCAGAGCATTAGTAATTTAAAATCTCGTTTCTTGATCAATAGAAAATGTCCTACCTCTTGAAAGTATTTACAATTACTGTCATTTACAGTGACAATCATAAAAAATATAGGCATATGTGTTCAAAAGTCTTTCATTGCAGCGTAAAATCTGACAAAGGAAAAACATTTCGAGGAAACAGGTTTCCTCAAAATGACCGAATAAAGTAGACTAATAATTTTAGTTCATACAACTTAAATCAGAGTTTTTGCCAAAAAGGGCATTAGTTTTTAAAAATTAAGGATTTTCTAATTTAATCTATTCAATTATTGAAATTCCTTGCTCATATTTGAGTATTCACATGTATTTATAGTAATACCTCTATTTAGAACACAATATCTTTTAAAACAAAGTGTATATAAAGAGATAAGTGACAGGAATAGTCCCCCTATAATGTGATAGCGTGCTGAGACTGAACATGGACCCAGAAATTGAAGTCTTTGAAAGCCTTTTTCAAACTGTATGAGATTTTTCTCCTCTGTGATCAAACCATCCTCCGGCTCAGAGTTTGGTCATACTGTGTGAAGCGAAGCTGGAGGCCAGGTCGTAGTCCTCCTGCAGCTGGTAGTGTCTGTACCAGCTGTGCCAGTCCGCCGCTGCAGAGCCGTTGCAGTAGCCCTGTTCAGCCGGGTTCTGCTGCTGGGTGTGGACCTCCTCTGGTGCGGGGTGGCAGGGCAGGTGCACCTGAGCAGAGCCCAGCCTGTGCAGGATGTTTGGGTCGAACTGGTAAGTGAGTTTACGTCTCACTTTCCTGATCTCACCGGTGCGGCTGTAGTTTCTCAGAGCTCTCGCCATCTTCTGATAGGTCATGGTCTTGCGGTTGCCCTTGCGTTGGCCCCAGCACTCGGCCAGCTTCTCTTTGTTCTTGGAGATGAAGTGGAAGGTGCCGCTGCCACTGTCCGTCCACTGGATTGAGTCGCCCATGTTGGGGTCATTCAGAGCCTCGTGGAGGTATTCATAAAGCCTGAGCTTCTTACGAGCTGAGGAGGGAGAAGGTTGTTTTAGTAAAGAAAGGAAGCAATGAAGATCCAGAGAACTGCTCGAGTGAAGTATTTAACCTGCGTACCTTTGCTGTTCCTCTGCGGTGGTAAGATTGAGTAGAAGTGAGGTGATTCATTTTGCGAGTGAGCCAAGGGGACATCAGGGATGACCTGAGGCCAAGACTGCTGCTGAAAGAGCAACATTCAAAGTCAAAAAACTCTCCTTTTCTCTACATTTTCTAGAGATTTTTTTATTTATTTTTTGTGCAGTACTTACAGCAACATCATTCCAATCATAAACAGGAGGTGGCACATCAGACGGGTGTGTGACGAGGCAGCAGGAGATCTGACACTGCACCGACGGCTGCTGGCTACCCAGAGTCTCATAATATGTGTAATCTGAAAAGAACATGAACGCATCAATTGTCATTCTATCCAGATAAAATACGAATTAATTAAAGTGCTTAGAATGAATCAAATTTTCTTTTTAACACAAAAGAAAGAGAGAAAAATTGCTGCTTTTTAGTCATAAAATCATGCACTGAAAAAGAAAAATGTGACAAAAGTTTCATTACTTTTAAATTACTTTTCTGGGTAAATTTCAGCCGTACCTGAATCATAATACGAATTATTTGAATGCTGTTGAATCACATCAATTGCATCCTCAAAGTGTTGGTTGATGTCGCCGTCCAAGGAGGTCTGGAACAGATAGACACAGGTAAATACATTTAAAAAAAAAAAAAAAGACTTTAACCATCTTTCATAACTTACTTTTCCATTAAAAAAGTCCCAATAACTGTAATGAAAATGTATTTAAAGTTTTGCATCCTGACAACTCACCATCTTGTATGTCTGAGTGTTGCCTTCGCTTGAGGCCATTTCTGCCCTAATAGATGAACACTGCTACACTTGTGCAGGTGTACAGTGTTTGGACAGGTATTTATATGTTGCAGACCTCCAATACCTGCCACATGAATAGGTGGAGAAATGTGTTAACGTCACGATACACTGGAGCGCTACACTTCCTTCTTTTTTGGAGGCACGGGTCAGATTAACATCTGAGCATCACTTTCTCTCTCTCATACTGGAGATCACAATCTACGAACAACAAAAACCTCTTTTATTGCGACCCAGGAGTACCACTACCAATTGTCAGCCTGACCTGAGAATTTGCATACCAGGCGAGATGTGTGTCCGTCAAAAGCATCTATAATCGGTTGCTTTTCAGTTATACGCTTTTCTGTAAATTGAAATTTGAACCTATGGAACTGCTTTTTTAACAGTGGTGCTTTGTTTCCTGGCAAAGTGAATTGACATTTGCATGGAAAGTCCTTTTCAGATATTCCTCCCTCTGGGCTCTTTTATGAAACACAAACAAACAACAGATAACCACTAATTTCCAATAAATCAGAGGACATTAATCATTTGTCACTCCTGGTAGAAATAGATGAATTTTCCTTTATATAACTATTTAATTCGCAGGCTAGAATACCAAAATTATCTTAATTATTTAATGTAATTTTATCTAGAGAATCCTACAAAGTTATAATTGTGTATTTTCCTCAAAAAATGTGGCTCATACATGTTTTGTTCTTAGTTTAGATTGCGCAAAAGGTGATAAACCAATAAAAAAAACTTGACACAAAGCAACATGAATCCCTTTCAGATCTTGCAATCAACAAACTTTGTTCCTCTTACAGCTTTACAATGTCATTGGATCACGTATGATCATTAAAGAGACAAAGATACATTTGTTACATCTATTTTTTTGCATCTAACCTTTAAATTTTATCAACTGCTTGCTTGGATTTTATGAAAAGTTTGCTGAAAATGAGAAGTTTGTTGAAAAGTTGCTGAAAAATTTGACTGCATCTATTGTCATTTGCTCTTTTAAGTTTTTGTGCGCCTACTCTTTAATGATATCATCCCTATAAATCAATAAAAGGTGTTTCATTAAATCCTACTGAAAACCACCTCAGTATTCTGCAATCCACAGGTGTGCAGGACTTCACTGTGCAGCTAGGGACACAAAAATAAAAAATAATGTGACACTTTCATATCGACCAGAATGCCATAAACAGCTCCAGATAAATGTGATTATAAAGGTTAATGGTTAAACGTGGTCATCGCTGTTAAACCTAGCCGGCTCTTTTTTCCCCTCAAAGCCAACCCCCCCTGTTCAAATAAACACACGCTTTTTGAGAAGTTCATTTATCTCCGCCGTGCAGTTTTAAATATCAACTGACTTGCTCCTGAAGTTCCCCTTTCAGCACGAGTAAGTGTGCTGGAAACATCATGGAAACAAACAAAGTGGAGATGCACAGATTATAGCAATACCAAGAGCTGCATTGTTAGATTACGGGAACCCTCGAGCTGACTCCGTTTTGATGTGATCTGATCTGACTGGTATCATTATTTTGTTTTATTTGCACTTAATGTTCTCATCGGGAGAAAAAAAAAACACCTTGTCACAATAAATTATCATATTGTGTGTGTGCGTGCGGGGGAGGAAGGAGTGTCTGTGTGTGCAAGCATGCAAATATGCATGTGTGCATGTGAGTTGTGTGTTTGTGTGTGTGCGTTTCCTGCCTGTGCAGCACGCTGATAAAAACAAAGAACCACAAACCTCGTCCTCTCACCCACTCCATCTTTCCCTGTTTCCATTCAGAGTGAAACTTCTGTCAAATCAACTCCATAAATTAAAGACCACAACCTGTCGGGCTGCAGCTGAGGCCCGACAGCTGTGTGCTGGTGTCGGCTCTGTGTGGGATGCAAAGTTGGCTCCCTCATTAGGTTAGATTTTTGGGTCTTAAAAAGTTATTTTCAAAAGTGTTTTAGTGTTATTTTGCAACCAAATCCCTAAAAAAATATTGGCAATGCATGTTTCTGCGTACCAAGGATATGTTGAAATATCCTTCTCCTCCTCCTTTATATGTTGCAACTTTACCTGTGTTCATGTTCAGCTTTCAATTTCATGTTGTAGTTATGGTGCGTCCAAACAAACACAGCTGGAAATTGTTCCGACGTCTCAATAAAAATACCTGTTGCAAATTGTCCTGACATTTTGTCAAAAATATCCAGTGGTTTGTTACTCTCACATGTTGAAATGGCATATTGAATATTGGTTTCTTGTTAAAAAAAGGGCTTTATGCTTGCAAATGTTGAAAAACTGTCTTGAACAGTGTTTTTTCAATAAGTATCTAGTGGTTAAGTATCAGAAGATTGAGGGTTCGAGTGCCTTCGTGGTTGCCATTTATGTGGCGGTACTGGCTGTAATTTGCTTGCTGGCCGGCCCAACCTACATAAAAATACAAACAAAAAACATGTCAAACTAGGGGAATGCCCGATGTCCACTATTAGGACAATAAGCAATAAACAAATGCCTCTTCTGGATATAATAAATAAATGTGCTCCTACAAATCCGAGGGAAATAAAATGGTAAACTGAAGGTGTAAAGGGGTTTTAAGGGGTTCCCAAATAAACAAAGTTCCCTCAAGAAAGATGTGGGCAGCCAAGAAAACAAAGAAGGGCCTAAACAGACCAGAGTCAATGGCTGGCAATGAGGTTCTCAGTAATTCAGGGGCAGATTCAGACTGTGGGTGAGAGCCACCAGTGTGCCATTTCCCACCTCTCTTAAGCCTGTCAAACAGGGTGTCGTCACAGGGAAATGCCCCAAGCTGCTTCCACTCCTCAATCAGGAGTCGGTCTTCCCACCTGTGCACAGGTGCTCTGAATCCTCTGCAATCAGTCATGAGGAAAATCAGCCCAAACAAAGAAAAATAGCAAGTCAAACAAATGGACTGCTACAATAACAAATATTAAAAATAGCTGTTAGTTGCAGGCTTACAAATGTTGAAACACTGACTTAAGCAGTGCTTGGCAGCCAGAGGTACTTACAAATGTTGAAACATAGTAAAACATATTGGTTTCACACTTACAAACACTGTCATGTACAGTGGTCAGTAAAAATATCTATCTATCTAAGTGTGTGTGTGTGTGTGTTTGGACTTGGATAAGAGATTAAGAGATTCATGTTTGTCTATGAAGGTGGAAGAGTATTTTTTCTGGCAGAGCAGACACGCTGCACCTTTATCTTTTCAAACAAAGAAGCACTTTATTTCCCCTTCTCAATTCAATAGCTGCGTTCATTTTGGCAGCGATGTGGGAACGGCAGGCTGACCGCAGCTCAGTCGACCCATTGTTCTTCTTTATTTACTGGCACACGATACGTGAAATCAAGAAGTGTCAAAGCCACTGGTAAATAATCAGTCCATCAAGCTGAATGCTGCGACCGCAGAGTTATAATCATTATCTATGCGATCATGTTCGCGTCCTGGGTGAGTACATCAGGAAAAAAAAACAGTGATGCACAAAGTAGGTTCAGACTGCTGCACGTATATTTTATGAGACTTTTGATATATTTCCACATTTTTACATAGGATTTCTAATCCCGGTAAATCAGTCATAGTGGAAAAAGTTGCATGCTAAACTTTTTAAATCTATTTTGTTTCCTTTGGTAACATGTTGATGGTTGTTTTGGTTTTTTAAATGACTGAAATGCTGCTGACTGACCAGCAGACGGCAGGACAGAGCAGCTAACCAAACACATATCACATCTCTTCTGAATTCCTTCCCGCAGGAGGGGGGCTTTAACCGGGACAAATTTTTACCAGAGGTCCAGCTGCAGTCGTGGGGGTTGAACACCAAGCAGATCAATCTTCTGTCTCTGCATCTTCTTAGTCTAAGATAACTCTGATGATCTTAAGTCAAAGAAAGGAGCTTCAACAAGCAAATATTGAAGCCACAAACACAGAATGAATGTTATGTTTAGTGTGGTTGTAGTATTATTGGATCATTGCGTGAAGTGACAGTAATGGTGTGTTTTGGTGTTCACGGTTCTTTAAGGGCATAGTTTTCCCCTCTTACCTGTAGTGCATGTTCAGCTCAGGTGTGACAGCGTTCCCGGCTCCAGCTTCTTGCTTCCAAGGTTAATGAAAAGCAGCATTACCCTGATGAAGTGCCCTGCTCATGGGCTCGAGACTAACACATCCTGTTGTCCTGGGGATGATATAAAATGGGGGGCAAGGATCCCTCCTTGGATTCTTGTATCTATGTATACAAAATAAATATTGCTCAGTAAATGCCAAACTTAGCCAAGAGCATAATTTCAAGCTCGATGCGTTAAAATCCCAATGGACGCAGTAAACTGACTATCTCTGGGGACTCACCATATTTTTTTCCTGCTTGTGGAGTTAGTGAAGAGCTTAAAAGCTAGTTAGCTGTTAGCTGTTAGCAGTTGCTGAGCAGCAGAGTCCTGCTGTTTGCTTGGTTAAAGTAGCAAACAGCTAATGGCGCTAACAGAGATAACAGAGCTAAACACACAGTAGGACTGAGAGCTTGGATGAGTTTACAGTAAATAAATGTATTAAGTACTTCAGCTGAGTGCAGTTTGGAGGTAAAAGTACTTTGAATGCGACTTCTTTCAACTTTTTAAAAAAATACTTTGAACATCTTGAGCTTGAAATTGTTTGCATTCACTTCAAGAGAGTTAAAATAGTTTTTTTTGGGACTGTATAGAGCCCTGTTACTGCTGGTCGTAGTGGAATGTACCAGTGTTTTCTATTGGCTGAACATCTGAGTTGCAGTTTTTCGGTAAAGTCTAGAGTAACACGACGGTAAGAAGAGGAACTGGGATCTTATTCCATCCTTTTCGTGAAGTAATAAGAGACACAATCACACAAAGAAACATCAGACGAACATTTCAAGTTTCAGGATTCTTTAAAATTTTACCTTACATGATTTTACATTCCAGGTTTACATTTAACTGGCTACGTTTCCTCAGAGATCAGTTGTATACAGAAAACAAAGGCCATGAGCTCTGCGGTGAGCTGAGGTAGCACAATCCGAAAAAAAAAATCAAATTAATGTGTCTAATAGGAACTACAATACAAAGAGTGTCGGAGAGTACAATCCAGAATTCAGAGAGTTAAGTGGAATATTTATCTGGAATAGATTTAAAAACAAAAGACCTGCGTTGAAAGGGGTTTTCTACTTTCTGCAGTAGGCCATGGCACCGTATGCTACTACTCCTACGACGGCTACTAAAGCAGCGCCTCCACACAGCAGCTCGGTGGAGCTCAGAGGTTTGCTAGTCTTTGGTGGAGCTGTGGGCTCCGGCTTTTCTGGTGCTGCTTGAGAGGCTTTAACTGACTGTTCCTCTGTGAGGGGAATCTGTGAGAACTTTAGCTGCTCGAGGCTCTCCGTCGGAGGCTCTGCTGCCATTGGTGCGAGGATAGATGGAGGGTGGAGCCCCTGAATCAAAAAAGGCTCCTCAGCTTCAGAGGTTGTGGTTGAAGGGACAGGCGTGGACGTTGTGGATGGTGGGTCGAACCTGACGATAGGCAGCGGAGGCAGGGCCATCGGGGGAACCACCTGCCTGAACTCTGCAGGCCCCCTCTCCACGTGGGGCTCCTCTGCCGACACCAGGAGCTCCTCAGTTTCTGGGGCCTGGAGGTCCTGCTCCTCCTCCCTGAGCTCATTCAGCTCCCTCTCCCCACCTAAAACACTCAACACACTTGTTTGTAGCTCCTCATCTTCTTCCTCCTCTTCCTCTGTCCTCCTCGCCCTCTCCTCTTTCTCTGCCTCCTCCAGCATCTCGGCCTCCTCTCGCTCCAGGTGGACCATGTCGGAGTTGGAGGAGTGGTTCTCCTCTCCGGTCAGAGCCGCCCCATCGTTGCTGTCCAGGCTCTTAGTGTCCTCGCGGTCCACATCGCCCATCGTGGACCAGGACTCGGCCAGCAGGCTCTCGCTCTGCCAGGGTCCGGGGCTCTCTACATGGGTCAGAGGCACAGTAGCAGGGTCGGGGCTGAGGGAACCAGCCTCCCCGCCTCCCCCATCCCCCCTGCTGGACTCGACTGGGGCCTTTCCCTCCAGAGTGAAGGCTGGATGCTGCAGAGACAAAATGCACATGAATTTCTGTCTGACTCTCACTCCCTGGTGGTAGTATGACAGCAAACAGTGAGATTCCAGCACATAGACTGCACCTATTTCCACCAGGATCGTCTACTTTTTCTGCAAACTAAAGCTTCAGAACATCTAAATAGTTTGAATAACTCTTCACACAGTGGCTTGAATAAATAACAATGTGTAACATGCGTGTCTACATTTGTCAACAGGTCTGTCTTCTCAGCGAGGCTGCGGTTGGAAAAAGTTGCTCACTGGCTGCTCTGTATTGCAGCGGCTGTGACTATCTATAGCCCCGACCTGCATACCTTACTATGTTTAGGCACTATATACGTCTCCATCTGTCACCCAAGAGTGGAAGCTATTTCAGTGATTTCACATGACGTCAGACTGGGAACATAAAATGGAAGTGACATATTATTCGTTATGTCTGAGACAACATAACTCCAGCAGTCTATCGCTCTTAGTCTCACCAGAACTGAGATATTAACATTTTTGAAATAGTTTCAAAAACATGCCAAAAAAACCACTCCGGGCGACCACTGTAAACACGGTTGTTTGCATAAAATAGGCTCAAAAGTGCCCTCGGTGTCAAGGTGACCCTCTTCACCCCTCGTGCCCATTCTCAGCAGAAAGTATTCACCCCCATGTCAGTCCTAAAATAGACACACTCAACGCTCGCTCGTCACCGTCTGTCACAACATGTGGCTTGTCTGTGTTCACTCATATACTCTACTGTGTGAGTACATGAGTGAAAATGACCAACAACATAAAATGTTGTTTATCTGTAATTGCCATAGTCCTGTGATGATGCTAATTGTTATGTACACGCTTAAAACAAAACAAATAAAACAAAACTGCCCAGCTTTATTTACTACGTGTCTTTAAAATGAGCCGTCTGGCAGATAGCAGCTCCTCCTTCCTCTTCCAGCATCACCTGCCTGCCAGTGAGTGTTAGTATGGATCAAATCCAAACAATAACTATCCTTAGTTCTGGCACTCCCATCTCTTTGCAGTCTGCGGTTGGATGAGATTATAGTTAGGTATCACTAGGATTTAATTAAAAGTTGTAGCTCCAGGTTGTGAACATTAATTAAAAAGTTTGAAAGGACTTTTGATAAACAAATTCAAAAAACATGAAAAGAAGTAGTAGACTTTGTTGATTGAAATGGGATTCATGAAGCACAATGTGATCCTGTTCTTTATCAGGTCCCAAGTACATCTCACATTTCCAATATATAGCACTCGAACATGTAAGTCATTTTGCCCTTGCATCTTTTTTAGCCTATGCATGCCGTATGTTCAATGTTCAATGTTTATATTTATAAAAAGATGCCCCCTTACTATTCCTCTGTACTCCTAAATATAAATGTAAGAGAAGAGGCCTGTTTAACGAGGACAAATCCGTTAACGGCCTCTCCAGGGCTTGAATATCTGTTACATTTACACTCAGCGTTACATAAAGAGGTGTTGCTGCTCGGTGTAAGCAAAATAAATAGTAGTAATCAGTGATACTTAGTAAGCGACAGCAGGAGGTGAAATGCAAATGAGAATATATAAGTTTGTGTGGCGTTATTTAAAGGTGCAGTATGTAAAACAAGTAAAATTAGTTTGTATATTCAGTCATATAAAACCATCACTGAAGAGGCTTATTATGCTTTTTCATTGTTTTCCTTTCCTTCAGTGTTTTTAGGTTCCTGTGCATGTAAAAGGTCTTGAAAGTTAAAAAGCCCAAAGTCCGCGCCAATGCTTCTGAAACGCCTCATCAGCAGTCCCACCTTTAATCTGTGACTTTGTGACATCACACTATGTCACCATGTCACACATTTGCATAATATATTTCTGTATTCACGGTAGAAATTAAGCTACCTGGAAGCCACCGGAGACACGGTGAGTGGTGCTGGCTCAGGCATGTGTGAGCTGACCAATCAGAGCAGACTGGATATTCAGAAGGGGAGGGGCCTTAAAGAGACAGGAGCTTAAACAGAGCATTTCAGACGGAGGGGGAGTCCAGTGCTGCAACACTGGACAGAATGAAAACTGATGTGTTTTTTGAACATTAAAGCATGTTAATCTATTCTAGTCGTTACTCAAAATGAAATGATGAACCTGAAAGTGAGCATAATGTATCTCCTTAAAAATCACAAAGTGAGGCTGATAGGTCAAAAGAAAAACAAAACAGATTTTTGCTCCATAACATTTATTTTGTCTTTGCTTTCTTTTGGGACTCTAAAATATTGAATGATGATAAAACATTCCTTGAAGGGCTCACAGCAGAAATGTTAAACTTTACAGAGCTGTGAGTAACATTTTGATCATTTTAATGGCTCACGAGCCAAAAAGGTGTCAGGGACCACTGATCTATTTTTGTTCTGTATACGAGTCCAAACATATTTTGACTGTGTTGTCTTTGGCTAAAGTCCAAACCTTTAGCATGGCTTTGGGATCCGTCCCTCAATGAAATCTGCATTGACTCACATGAGAAAGGGTGAGGAAAGGACACCCCTTCCTGCTTGTTGTGCAACAGCCTGGTACTTTTTGTGCAATAAAACCTTCTGATTCTGAGTCAAGCAGCTGGACAAAATCAATAAAAAGCCGTATTAGGCCTTGAATAAACATTTCCAGTACACAGCGGTGCCTTTATAGAGATAAGTCACCTGAATGCTGTCTTACTGGTCAGGTTTGTCTGTTAAATCTACCTTTTCCTTATTTGTGATTTCAAAATATTGTCATTTTGCCCAGTTTTTATGACTGAATCCTTCACGTTGAATCCCTCCAGACCCTGTCAGACTGAGCAGACCGACACAGACGCCTCCCTGACGTCACTGATCCAATGACCAACTAGCTGCCATATTGTCTGTCCCGGTGTGTGTCCTGTAGACCTGTGCAGACATTAAAGTTGGCCACATAAACACTTTAAACGTCTCACAAACACACACTCAAACCCATCTGTGTCTCCACCTTTTCTACTCAGTCATCCTCCTTCACCCATTGGCCTACTTGACTAATTGGATTCCCATTGATCCTGTCGCACTGACTCACAGAGAAGGAAATGATCAGGCAGATTTAGGGCACTCTTTTTGTGCTAATGTGTGATGAAGACAGAGTGATATCAGGTATATTAAAGGTCAGCTTTCAATGTCAAAGAGGGAGCAATGTTTGATAAGACAAACCAGCTCTTCGTGGCAGTTTCTATGTCGTGTGCAAGGTGAGATTTTTGCCCTTCACAGCACCAGAGGGACCCGTAATGACCCTTCAAACTCTGACATGTTTACACACTTTTAGAAACAAAATCTGATCACATTCTTCACTCAAACATAAAGCCTACTTTCTCCTTCAGATTTCAGGCTTTGCTAAAACTTTCTGCCGTGTGAACATAAAGGGAAAACAACATTTGGGCATACCTGCGTCCTCTTGGCACAACGCTGAAGGGGTTTCTAGATGAGAAGCAGATGCTGCAGATCAAAGTGCGACGTGCATCCACACACGAAGCCACTAAACAACAGAAACATGCATGCTGTAGCTGGCAAAGGAATAACAAGGTGGACAAGCTGTGCAAAAGTCTCTCCCTCCCTCCCTCTCTCTCTCTCTCTCCCGCTCTCTCCCTCTCTCACCCACCCCCTCTTCCAAAATCCATGACATAACAGTTGGCCGGAGAGCAGTCAGTAGTGACTTTGCTGTCTGCTCACGGTGAGAAAGATTGTTAGAAATGTGAGTAAACAGTGAAGAAATGACTGTCAGACTTTAACCTGTGTGTCTAAGAGGTCAGCAGAGGTCAGTGGGTGAGTGTTTCACTCAGGTAAACAGTCTGTGGAGTTTTATGTGCACCGTCCAAACAGCAGATTATCGGTCAGTCAATCAGTCAGTCAGCAGGTGACACCGAGTGGAAAACGCATGTCAGACAGGGAGAAGAGCTATTTCTAAAGCTCGACTTTCCAAGTTCTACTTCCCTCTGCTGGCAAGACACGTTAACAAGACTGGAAACTCAGCCAGGAAGTTTTTATATGGTACACTTACACAGCACCAACATGTATTTTGTATTAAATATAATGTTTGTATCCTTTCTTTCTCTAACATTTGCAATTTCAATGCTATGTCAGTTCATCTATACACATATTCATTGCAGTTTTCTAATACTTTGCTATATATAAGAGGTAGTAAGCAGTAGGTATGGTATGATGATGTAGTATTTATGGCATGCATGTAGATATATAATCCCCCGCTTAGCAGACCTATTCAACTGGTGGCATGCGTCCTTTAACAACCTCGTTCCGGCCCTTCAATCATTTAGATAGTAGGCTAATGAGCCGATTCGTTAGTTATGTATGTTGCTTAGCACAAAAATACTAATACTTCATTGAAATGTTTCAACCCAGGCTGTTTAAGCAGTGGGAATTCACAAGAATCAAACTGACAACTACTTCAATGTTTAAAAATGTGCATTTTTTGTCTTGTGCTTTTGTACATACTTTTGTCTTTTCCAATTCTGAGAACTAATGTTTTGAAAAAGTGCATTGTTTTAACACATTTAAATTCTGAACTTTACCGGTCAGACAGAAATGGTGATTTGCTTTCTTATCCTACTACTCCTTACACAGAAAATTAATATGATAGCTATGAAGTTAACATTTTAGACCAGGTTAGGTGATATGGAGTTTTAGTTTGTACTTAAAATATCATCTTTAGCTTTTTTTTTTTTTTTTAAGTTCCTGTAAAAAATGAAGTTAAAATAAAAACCACATTCTTCAGGACCACATTGATAGATATGATATAAAAAATGTAAATGTAATGCAAAAATATATAAGAAAATATGTTATGACACTATTCATACAGTGATTATATGAATTATAGAATTAATGATCAACTTGATTTGTAAAGCAGTTTATCAAACTAAAATGCACATTATTATCATTAAAAAACAATAATTTAATCAAACAATTAATGTTTAAATGATCTGTTTTACATTTAAAATGTATATTAGTACATATATGGTATTTTAATGATATATATTAATATGTAGTACATGTAAATACGCCATGAAAATGACAACTATGACACCAAATCTACATTATTTTCCTGACTTCCTCTTTTCTACATTAGCATAAACTCGTCTCTTTTCCTCGCTCCTGATTGGCTGCTCGACCGGAAGTAAACATCATGTGACGTCGTAAGTCAGCTGATCCGCCGTAGACATCTTTACGGAGTCACGACTGCGGCGATTAATTCATACCTTCTACCCTGAGGTTTTCGGGTAAATAACCGTCGATTTAACGCTGACACCGCGGGATTAAGAGCTCCATGTTGTTACTGACTTCCTGTTTTGTCGGTCGATGATTTAAATGTTTGTGTTGCGTGTTATTTTTTCCTCGCAGGCCCCCGCGGATCTTTGACAGCTGCAACCATGGCGCTCAGCGATGCCGACGTACAGAAGCAGGTAATGAAGCGTTTTAACCTTCAGACATGGCGCCTGTCAGCTGTTTTCTCTTCTTTTAACTGTTCAACGACGTTTTCTAAGATGCTAACCGTCGCATTAGCACACTGTGAAATGTTGCTGCTAGCTTAAATGTTTGACGGAAGTGTGTGTGTGTGTGTGACATTGAGAGAGCTGCAGGAGGTTAGCATCGACATAAACACAAACACAGCTCCAGTTGAATATTTAGGTTGATTTTAGCTGATGGTTGTGTTTATAAAAATGCTACCTATAGCAAAAAAATAAGCAGCCATTTTAGAAGCTGCTGCTGTGCTGGAAGTGACAGGGGGGGTCATGTTTCCAAGTGATCACATGATGAACACATGCCAGCAGGGCCTGAGGAGGAACTGGGAGTGAGTGAGACACTGTCTGGGAAATCTGAGCAAACACTGAAAATAACCTGCGAATAACAGCTCACGTCGAGCTGCACAAGTCAACTGTACATGTGTTATAAGTTTGGGTTTAGTTAGGGCTAGGCAAGATATTGATAATATGTTGTTATCGTGATATGAGACTATATATCGTCTTAGATTTATGATGATATGATCTTTTCCTGGTTTCAAAGGCCAAATTTCAGTGAATTTTTGTTATTTCCAAACTGTTCTAGTTGTTTTAAAACTTGTCTTTACCCTCTTAGTCATTATATTTACGTAACTGATGATTATTCATCAAAAATCTTGAGGTATTTGGTCAAAAATATCATATTTTGTCACCCAGTCCCAGCATCTATGAAGTGCTTTTGAAACAGAATATTTTTTTAAGACCATATCCCTCAGTTTAGTATTCACACGTGAAATGGACAGGAGCATTTCTCACCATAGTGACAGTCAGTTCACAGCGAGGTGAGGAATCAGCGTTGGTTTCATTATGACAGAGATGATAATTCATACATACAGGAGGGATAATTGTGTTCATGTCAAACACGTTTAAACTCAGTGTTTGCAGGAAAGCCCGGTCCTCTTTGTCATGGATGTTTCTTTCTTCCCTCCTGCAGATCAAGCACATGATGGCCTTCATTGAACAGGAGGCCAATGAGAAGGCAGAGGAAATTGATGCGAAGGTAAAAATCACACAGTGGCAAGAATGGATGATTAATCCTTCCTTTTCCTTACTTCCTAAAAAAATGGCTTGTTTTGTCCACAACACACGTATCATCAGTTTACTGTCACAGAGGAATAAAGACACCAGAAAATATTCACATTCGAGAAGCTGAAATCAGAGTAATGTAACATTTTTTCTTTAAGAAATGACTCAATTGTTGCAGCTTTAGACAGGAAATTATAAGAGAGAGTAATGAGGAAACGAGTGCAACAAAAGTTTCCCGCTGAACACAAACCAAGGATGATCGGAGTCAAAGTCTTCAGGACAGATTTGATCAAAATCAGATCTGTGATGCTGCAATTTGTGACCTTTTTAGTTTGAAGTTTATTGTACCAGACCCCATAAGACCAGGCGGGGAATTGAGTGTCGGTTATTGATATCAAAACAAGACTAAACATTATGATCACAGACAAACACACAGAAATTTACAACATCAGACAATTTACATGCAGAGACATTGATTCCACATTAAAGAGAGACGTTAAAAAGAGACTTTTCAATTGGCAGATTTCACCAGATCTAAACTTGATGTTTAAGGAAGTCCGTCTGTTACAACATTATATTTTGTAGAACATTTTCCTCGGCCTATAAAAGACTTTAGTTTGCAGACCTGTGAACGTCCAGCTCTTCTAACATTATAGCTTCTCTTTAATGAAACACATTTCTATGAAGCTGTGTTTTAAGAATATTTATACAAGGCCTTCCTCACGGATTGAGAATGAATTCATTTGCGTCAACGATATTGACCTTTAGTTGTAGTACATTCGTATTCTCTGTGAGGCACTGAAATGTATTAATATTTGATGTTATTGAAGCTGAATGTGATATGTTTTGTGTATTACAAATCTAATCTGTGAAATTAGATTTCCAATTTAATTTTATTAGTTGTTGATTTAAATTTACCTCATGTGACGCATGTTTTAAATTGAATTGAGGAGACTGCTCTATAAATGATAATTATGATTGCCATCATAAACGTCTAATGTTCAGACACGGTAGCAGAATACATTCTTGTTTTTGTTAAAATGTTTTAAAAGTTAGCGTTAACTCAAAATAAAACTCTAGCAGTCCCATCAGTCGATGATATTTGTGGTGCTGTCATGATTAGTTGATGATTGGATTAGAAGACTGACAGAAAATTAAATGCCAAAGGATTTAATAGTAGATTAATTTAATAGAAAAGTACATAAATGTGATAAGGTCTCTGTTTGTAGCTTTTCAGATATAACAAATTGCTGTTTTTCCTCTGTTTTATAACTGTAAAACTTAAATATCTTTGAGTTTTGGACTGTTAGTCAGAAAAAACAACTTGGGTTCTGGGCAATGGTGGGCATTTTTCATTACTTTATTAAAAAATCCGCAGATTAATCGTTAATGAAAAAAAAAATCCTCAGTTACAGCCCTAGGTTTTCAAAACCTTGTGAAGTTAAAGACAAGTTAAAGTGGCCTGTAATGTAAAGACGAACTGATAAATTACCACATAAACACAGACGTGATGGAGGATTTCCTGCTGAGTGAACTCTGTCTCCTCCTGCAGGCGGAAGAAGAGTTCAACATCGAGAAGGGCCGCCTGGTCCAGACTCAGAGGCTGAAGATAATGGAGTACTACGAGAAGAAAGAGAAGCAGATCGAGCAGCAGAAGAAAATGTGAGTCATGGCCAGAAATCACAGGACACATCAAGTGCTCCCTTCCTAAGAACAAAGAATTATCTGTATGTGTGACAGATATTCAGACAGAGTTCCCCTAATTTTATTTAGCTTCTTAGGCCTACAATGACTCTTTTGTGGCCGCCGGCCTCAAACGGTCTCGGATGTTTCTTCACGGACGAAAACAGTCCCACTCAGAAATCTAAACGGGCCCAATGTGTGTGTTATTTGCCTGTTTTACAGTCAGATGTCTAACCTGATGAACCAGGCTCGACTGAAGGTGCTGAAGGCCCGCGATGATATGATCTCGGTAAGCAGCCGTACACAGATGTGTCACCTCACATATTTTACTGCCTCCCTCTTTGTGAAAACTACTAACTGTGTGTTTTTGTGCCCTCAGGAAATGCTGAACGAGGCCCGCCAACGGCTCGGTAACGTCGCAAAAGACCCAGCCAGGTATCCTGCTCTGATGGACGGTTTGCTCTTACAGGTAAGTTTATGTAAATGTTCAACATTGTTGCCTGAAAAATGACTAAAATAATTAATAAAACAATTAACTAAAAACAATTAATTTTCTTTCTTATTCAAATGACGTTTCTAAAGTCAAAGAGCAATCATGTTAGATAATCATGATCTTGATGTTGACCAAAAATAATCTTCAACATGGCTTCATGAAGGGAGGATTTGTTCCTGTGTCAGACTGCATTATTTTAGCTACTGTGGGTTTTCCTGATAAACTGGCCCTTAAATGTTTATTTTTACGAGGATGTTGTAATAAAAAATGAGGTCTGTTAACATTTTCAAAATCTTCTTCCATCAGGGATTTTATCAGCTTCTGGAGTCCAAAGTGACTGTTCGCTGCCGTAAACAGGACCTGCAGATGGTACAGGTCAGTAAATCAGAAAACTATATATGTCTGTTCGGCAGATGCCGTCGATAAGTGGGAAGGAAATTGGTTCTTACTATATATTGGTGAAAGAGCATGTTGGATAGTAGAGGTCCATTATTTTATTTAAATTATCTAAGACAAATACTGTAAGTGCTGACCGAATCGAGTGAGGTAACCCGTTAAAATCTAAGTTTGAATTGTCTTGTGACTCCTCCAGGCTTCCATCCAGAGGAATATTCCCATATATAAAGCAGCGGTGAAGACCAACCTGGAAGTCCGCATCGACCAGGACAACTTCATCTCCCCAGACGTGTAAGCAGCCTCACATGTGAAATATTAATCACCCAGATAAAAGATGTACTCTCAAAGTCTTATTTGAGTATTTTCTCAATTAAAATTTCTCGTCTTCTGTTTCAGTTCTGGAGGCGTTGAGATCTATAACGGAGACGGGAAGATCAAGGTGGCCAACACCCTGGAGAGCAGACTGGACCTCATGGCTCAGCAGGTAGGAAGTAGAGACGGGTCATATTATCAGCTTTAAATTCCCCTTTTTTTAGTTTTTTAATCAAACAAAAAATAATCGCAAAAATAAATAGTATTTCTGGTAAAAGAAATTATAGAAAACACAAAGAGTTAACTTAAAAAAATATTTAAAAAGCCAAATAATCAAGAAAACAGACATAATTTTACAGGCGTTATCGAGCATTTGTTTGCAATTCATTAGAATATTATAAACTCAGATCAAATATAAATAAGATGAAAGATGAATTAATTAAAGAAGAAAATAAAGATAAAGAGGAAATTATTCATCTATAATATCTTACAGAAATATCGTTAGTTTAGCTTTTATGTTACCAGAACCCATGGGACATCAGAAGCATTTAAATGTGTGTGGGACGATCTAACGAGGTTCCCTCCGAGAAAATGTTTAACAGAGTTGATGTCATTTCCTGTATTCTGGTTCTCCATTACAGGATGACTGATGCTTTTATCTGGATAAATGAGCATGAGTTTTCATCCGGATCACATGTTTGGCTGAAAATACATATTTGCTGACCAAAAAATCAAATGAAACATTAATGTGAAACAATTAATCACCAACTTCAGGGGTTTGGTGCTTTTTGTTGTTCTTTACTGACTAAATTTCATAACTTGATAGGTGTCCAGTTGTACCAATGTACTGGTAGTTGAAAGATTTGGATATGATTTATAAAAAAATAAAAGTCTAAAGCTTGAGGCCAGCCTTGAAATCCTTTTTCGTTTACTTCGTCTTTCTTTCTCTCCACTTATCGTCACTCTGCCATCTTACTTTTTTCTTTTTAAGAAGCACTTTGTAATTTTTCACCGAGAAAGGTCCCGTAAGATACATCATGAATGAAGTTTTGTTATTTTCTTACAAGATGGATGTTTTATTGACAACTATATTGTTTTACACAGAGAACAGAGCAAATCTAAACATCTTATCGGCGGTTCCCTCTTTTTCTTTTACAATAAAATGCGCCGTGATTGTATCTTGCATAGCTGTGACGCTATCGAGCTGAAAAAAAAGGTTGAGACCTGACGCGCCACATTTTACCATGATGACATACACACAGCGTTACAAGGTGAAAACAATACCAGTTGACCATGTGACAAGGGCAGGAACAAGCTGCCACACCTGAACATTTTCATAAAAATGTCAAAGATAGTGACTTTAGACGATATACTAGGGCACAAAATGTAAAATAAGAACAACAATTATCACATTCTTGTAAACATGATGTACATCTTTAGCAATTAAAGGATATTTTAAGGGAATATCAGAATTGGATAGGCAAATTTTTTTTAGTTTGATTTGGATTTTTAGAGTGAAGTAGTTTCAATCTCAGTGAGGCTTTCCGATTTAAATATATCCATTATTGCTTTAAGCTTAACGAATTGTTGTTGGTCTAAAACGGAGTCACCTTTTTAAGTGAGTGAGCTGTTAACGTAGTTTGCATTTGGCAAAATGAGATTAGTTCAGCTCACACGTTCCCTGAACTTTCAAATACTTCACTTGACACGAGATGGCAGAAGTTTAGCGGGCACATCGTCTCATTTATTTATTGTTTAGTATTTTTAGATCGGTCCTTTGTACTTAAAAAACTTAAGCAATTAAAATAAATACATAATGACTTACAACCACATTTAGTTTAATTCTGATCTCGTGTCGTAGTTTGTGTCCCAAAATAAAAAAACTTCTTATAGTTTCAGCTTCTCAAATGTGAGTTTTTATAAGAATTTTAACATGTCAACTTACGTTATACATTTTGCTATTTTCTAACATTTTAGAGTATAAAATATTACATTAAAAAAAATAATCAACTTATAAGCCACGTGTTTCTGTGTTTTGCAGATGATGCCTGAAATCCGAGTGGCTCTCTTCGGTGCCAACCCAAACCGCAAGTTTATGGACTGAGTATCTCCAGCTGTATTAGAGACAAACTATCCTTTTTGTTTTTTTATTTTGTCATATGAAAAAAAAAAAAAACGTCATTCCTCTTGTCTGTGAAACGAATTTATGATGCAAAAGAGTCGCATTGTTGTTGTGTGATGTATTGCTGTATTTCTCTGTGCATTAAGGGACACGATAGACGCTGCAACTCAACATTACAGATGTGCGTCCTCGGTACTGCACAGCTGTGATGACTGGTTTACTCTGCTGCTTCCCTTCCAAGGGTCCCAGTTTACACTGATTAGTCAGGGAGATGAGTTCGGGTGATTGGCTGGATGTTTAATAGGCTGTCCTCTAATCGGATTACTTTATATGACAAACATAGCATCCGTGTCATGGTTTTCCCAGTTTCATTAACCACCACCCTACAGTATAAGTTGTATGGGGCATTGTGTTGCTAATGGGTGTCTGCTCCAACCAATCACAGAGAGAAAAAAAAAGCATCCTAGACGGAAACTGAAGACCGGACATGACCTTAAACAATTAATTTATTGATGTTACATCGCCGTCGAACGAGTGGGGGTTATCATTCCAGAGGGTGCACTGTATGTATATGAGGTTTCCAGATTAAATTATACGTATGTGTGGTTGTTGTTTTTTTTTTTTTTTGTTCTTTTTCTTTTTTGATTGTGTCTCAAACTGAAAATGTTATATTGTGGAAATGTAAAACCTAATAAAATATAAATCATTAGTATCACTTCTCTGCTCTTTTTGCCTCGTGCGATGTCCTCCCTGCTGAGAGATGTGCAATTTTTTACATTTCTTTTGCAACAGTGGCCATTCATGCCTCCTTCATTAGTTTATCACATGGTATTTGTCAGACAAAAATGCCCCAATTATCCAGTTGCAGCAAGCATTTTGCTGACATGCTAGCCTGACAGCACAGCTTCCTGTGGAAAACAAGCTCTTCAAGCTTTTCCAGCTTCTCAAGGTTTTCATTCTTTGGGAGACAGCTGAGCTGAGACACACGGCACCGGACGCTCCTTCTTACTTGTAAGTATTTCCTGTTTTAAAGTGGCTAGATTTGATTTTAAAGTTTTGTCTTTCTTGAGTTTTTTTGTGAATGACGCGAGAGTTGTTTGTCACTTTTCTCTCGGCTAATTTCATCTCACATTCGTGGTTTAGGCTGCTGAATGGGCTCTCTCAGCCTCGTAATACAAGCATGTTATCAAGCTGATGACCTTAAAACGAGTGTGTCAAATGTATTTACCCAATAAGCCGCAAAAACTAAACCAACTTCTGTACCGAGGACAAAGGATAAGATGTCATTTGTTCATGTCTAACACAGTTTTTTTCTTTCCTTTCAGAAGAAAATCCTGCTCTTGTGGAGGGATCATGTTCTAGCACCCTCCTGTGGCACATAAGGACATGTTGATCTCAATCTGCCAGGCTGTGGTCATTTATGTGCCCCTTCTGTGGCTTGTGAGAGTGACTGATGGGATGCCTGACCCAGCGAAGAGGGAGCTGCTGATGCGTGAGGAGACGTTCAGACAGACGGGAGGTGGGGTGGCGCTGACGGCGGCCGAGCAGAAGCTCGACGCTTACCTCCGTGGATTAAAGGAGAAGGAGATGGCTGCGGCGCAGTTCCCACCTGCTATGCACTTCTTCAAAGCAAAGCCTCTCATCGAGAAGAGTCCCATCTTCAAACTGCTGCAGAAGATGCCGAAAGGTGAAGTCACAACTCGTAGATTAACAGGGTTTTTCATTGTTTTAAAGTAACGTAATTAAAACACAGTAAATTAAATTGACATCAGAATAGCTTTGAGGACAAACAACCCGCATGTCAGGCTTCTGATATCTACAAGGACTTCAACAAGACACGTTTTCCTTAGATTTTAATTTAATTATTATTTTCTTTGTTTTAGAGATGGACTAAACAAATTGCATAACTGCAGTGATGGCAATCAGAGCCTTAATGTGAGTGAAAATAAATAAGACAATCTACATTTAAGCCAATCCTGCATTCAAAATCCTACTAATGCTATCAGAAAAATTCTTGTAAAGTGATCGGGTGGAGTTGACTAGAATGTGCCACTTTTTGGTAAATTATTACAAAGATCAAATGAGCAATGCATGAGAACTAATGACATTTTTAAAAAATGTCTTAAATATTCAGGATGACAACAAAGACAGTGAGATTCAAAATGACTACACAGAGACGAAACAACAAAAAGAAGGTTTCTTTAGGGCTGATATTGATACCAATTATTAGTAATCCAGGACATTGATAATCAATAACTGGAACCGATTGACATTTACAGGAAAAATAAAAATCTTATTCTAAAAGTCGAGAATATCCAGTTATGGAATGTAACCAACTACGATTTACTCAAGTACTGTACTTAAGTACAATTTGGAGGGACTGTGCTTGAGTATTTCCATTTTCTGCTACTCAATACTCCACAGATTATTTAATGCTGATCAGCTGATAACTCGTGGCATCAGATAGTGTTGTGGACACTGAGAACACAGAGTGGTGACCACTAATAGAGAAGGGGTGCTGCATCCGAGCCAAAGTACTGCATTTTTAAATGTTTTTATTTTGTCGGCAATCGGACACAAAAAAAAAACTATAAAAATACTGATGTCCGTAAAAATGCTGGATATTGTCCCAGATAATCGGTCTAACTTAAAACAGACTACAAAACAGCTACAAAGAGACACATATTGACACAAAGAGACAAAAATGGATTACAAATGTATGAAAAATAACTTCTAGGTTGTGCAAAATGACTCGAAAAGAGACACAAACTTCTTGCTCCTTAATACTAAGGGACACAAAATGACTACTAAGTCATGCAAATGCCGATAAAGAGACAAATAACCCAGGCACAAACTGACACAAAACAGCAAAGTCACAAAAAACAACTACAAAATAACATGAAACAACTACTAAGGCATACAAAACAAGATATAAAATGACAACAAAAGACACAAAACAACACTAGACAGCTATAAATTGCAGCAAATCTACTACAAAAGAATAAATTGACCACAAAGACGAGCAAAATGACTCAAGAGGTGCAACACGGCTACAAACAGCCACATCATCTTGGTCCTGTGTGGGAGAGATGGGGGTCTTTTTAATATGTCATTTGATGTCGTGTCTACGTTCAGTCCACCAGTCTGAGGTTGTATCCTGCTGCTTTTGGTGACAGGTGGAGCCCTCCACATGCACAGCTCCTCTCTGGTCAGTGTCGACTGGCTGGTGAAAAATGTCACCTACCGGCCGCACTGCTACATCTGCTTCACATGGGACAACTCGGTCCGCTTCCTGTTCTCCGACCGCCAGCCCTTCCCGCGGTGGGACTGCTTCTACTGGCAGCTGCTCGAGACCTTGAGAGCCAAAATTGGAGACGCAGCGGGCTTTGATAACAGGTTGAGTGAGATATCACCCTCCCTTATAGATTTTAAGTCACGATCTAGTGGGAGATTTTAACCCAGATTGTCTGTTTTTGGGTGTTTTCAGTCTAATGCAGCATCTCACACTGGTCACTGTGGATCCAGATGGTGAATACCCAAGCCAAGATGTTGTGTGGGAGAAGTTTGAGAAAGTTTTCATCGCGACTGCCGGGCTCATCACACACGCCCCAGTGCTGAAGGAGTATCTCTACAAGGGCCTCGCCGAGCTTCACTTGGACAACGTCATGTATCTGGAGCTCAGGAGCGGTCTCTCAAGGGTCTGTGTTTGCTTGTTTCTTCACACCTCATCCCCAACTCCAGCTTCTCTTAAAGATAAAATACAAATACCATGTTTTTCATATATATATTTTTTTTTTGTGTGTTTCAGACGTATGAGCTCGATGGAACGGTTCACGATAAAGCCTGGATTCTGAAAACGTTTCAAGAAGTTACAAAGAAGTTTAAAGCGGATCATCCGGACTTTCTCGGGGCTCGTATCATAATTTCTGAACACAGGTATGTATCCACCAATTAGATCACAGAGATGATATGCTACATGAGGTGTGGGCAGCCAAGTCGCCAGAATAAATGTTAGCAAAGTACGTTGCTACAAAACCACAGATACATTTAAAATGACCGTTTCTTTATGTTGCAACTTTACGCCTGTTTAGGTCGAATTTTCTATTTGTCTCTCGTCACAACGCTGTGCTTATGCTCTGCTTAGGTTTAGGCACAAGGAAATGTCTGTAGGTCTCCTTAAAAAACACCTTCACTGGATGCCACCAAAACATATGGAAATATCCTCAGGTGTCTGTAAAAAAAATATCCACTGGAGTGACATTTGGCAGCCTTGTTGGCTGTAATAAAGGCACCTCCTGATGTGAAATTCAGGTAATAAACATTTAATGTGAACGTGATATGACACGTTTGCTACAAATGTCCTTCGACATATCTGTGGTTTGCAGAAATGTTAAATGCTAACATTATATCCTGGCGACTGGGCTGGGTGGGCCTGATGTTAAAATAATCTCTACAGGGACCTTCAACAAGTCGCATCTCCTCTGGATTTACTTTTTTTGTGAGATTGGCATAAAAAAGTTGCTTCATAACAGTGGCGGATGGAATATTTGAGCCTTTTACATGAGTGAAACTACCAATAAAACAATCGGAAAGTCCTGCATTCGAAATCCTATTTGTATTATTAGCAAAATGTACTTAAAGTATTTAAAAAAAAGGTAAAAGTACTAATTATGGCCCCTGTGAACATATATTGTTATTATGGAGTATTTACCTCTGCTGATGTTTTAAGCACAGTACATTTGTAAATGTACATATTTACTTTCCACTACTGCCTAACTGTTCATGTACCACACAGATTTTCATATTGAGCAACAGACTAAGATTGCTTCTTTTAAAATGACTTGAACAGAAAATCCAATCAAGCAAACTTAACTGGGGACGATGTGCCTTCGTATTAAAGCTCTGCTCAAACAGAATGTCCCTATTTGGAGAAAATTCTAGTTAATTGTGTAATTATAACTAATTATATTATCCCTTCATTTTTTATTGCTTTTGGAGATAGCTTTGGTTAGTACGGTTATGAAAGGGGCACTCCACCAATTTTGCACAACTTAACATTTGGAAACAGAACATAAAGAAATTGATTGGTATTACGGGAATCGTAGGATCCACAGTCTGCTGCTCTTTATCCAAAACACCTGCTTTCTTCTCCGATGATGATGACAGTGTTTCCGCAGTGGGCAATACGTGTTTCAGCAGTAAAGTTGAGAAAATGACGGTCAAAAAAACAAAACTGTGGGCGCCCCGGCAGCTCAGTCGGTAGAGTGCAGAGGCCTTGTCTTCAAGTCCAACCTGCGTGTCATCCCTCCTCTCTCCCATCCCATTTCCTGTCATCTCTCCAAGCTGTGCTATGAATGAAGCCATAAAAGGCCCCCTACAAAACTTTATACAAAGAAATCTGCTTACCCTCCCTATACTGTACGGCATCTTGTAACATACATGTAAGTTTTGTTACGTCAACGTATTTCTGTCTATTCTCGCTGCTGCCATCTTCAGGGCTCTGGGGGTACCTGCGGTCAAAGCAGCCGTGAAAGAAGCCATTCAGCTTCAAAAGGACTTCCCAGATGCTGTGGCAGGATTTGACCTGGTAAGAAGCGACATATCTCTCGTTAAGTGACAGCAGCCGACAGTTAGCTGTGACTATTTTATCTTTTTTTTCACTGAGCTTTAACATTGTGATTTGCAGGTTGGCCGGGAGGACAGTGGGAGGAATCTTTGGTACTTCAGGGAGGCACTGTCTCTGCCAGCTGACCTGGGTGTCTCGCTGCCGTATTTCTTTCATGCAGGGGAGACAGGTGGGTGGATCAAAAGTGCAAATGCATGATCATTAATGTCCAAACCGTACTTTAAATCCACTGCATATGTCTGTTTGTAGATAATGAAGGCACCGACGTAGATCAAAACATTCTTGACGCCCTTCTGTTCAACACCACACGCATCGGACACGGCTACGCTCTGGCACACCATCCACTTGCCAAGGAGATTTCTAGGAAAAGAAACGTGGCCGTGGAGCTGTGCCCCATCTCGAACCAGGTCAGATGACCTATTGTTAATGCACAATGTAAAAGAATATATCAGCATCTCTTCGTCTGTCTTTAAGTCTGTATGAAGTACTCAGTCATGTTTGCCCTCTGACCTCTAGGTGCTGAAGCTGGTATCGGACCTTCGGAACCACCCTGCGGCTGTGCTGATGTCTGAGGGCCACCCGATGGTGATCGGCGCCGATGATCCGTCTCTGTTTGGCTCCACAGGCCTCTCCTATGACTTCTATGAAGCCTTTGTCGGCATCGGAGGGTTAAAAGCAAACCTGGGCACTCTGAAAGAGCTGGCTGTTAACTCCATCAGGTGAGAATCACCTGATTTTGGTGATGATTTGGTCTTTTGGATTTGTTGACGATAACAAATATATAGAATATCACTAGACTTACTCTTAATTTCACCGAAGTATCAAAATCTTCTAGCCGATACCTGAAACTTGCATGAAAAAAGGTAAAAATCACAGTGAACAGTGTCACCTTTACCGTTTTTGTCCTCCTCTGGTTGAGGTAGCGGGATGTAGGCGCACTCTGCTGCAACTCGGGCAGCAGAGTGTGTTGTTGCTTTGTTAAATGTGTCTGCTAATTGGATTTAATATGATAGAGAGGAGCAGTGTTTCATTTGAAATATCTTCCTGAGATTTAGAGACTCCCTTCTGAAGCCTGTTTCACCAAATTTTGCATCATGCACGCTGTAATTTACAATATTGCATCATTTTTTTAATTATAACACAATGAGGACAAACTGCATAGTTGCGATCAGGTACATTACTGACGTGTTTCTCAATTATAAATAGGAATGTAATGATACCAGAAACTCGTGGATCACGATAAATAATCAAGAAAATATCAAGATATTAAAAAATACACAGAAAAAGATGACTTGAACGATGTCCTTTTAATGATTAATCTGATGTGTACATCATGTTTGATCCATGAAATTTAATTAACTAAATAGATTACATGGTGTAATACAAACAAAGTCATTTTCACCTCTGGAACACTGATGTTGTGACCAATTTGATCTGCTTAAAAGCCGTTCTTTGAAATCCCATTCATGAAAACAGACAAACAAAATCTCATTATCTTTTTTTTTATCCTTTGTCTTTTGGAGAATGCACCGCCGAAGAGAGAAAGGAATAACTACTTGAAACTGTAAAACCATAAAACAAGAAATATAGATTTTTTTTTTGATGATCTAACGATCTCAAGCAAGTAAAAGTTAAAATATAGGTGAAAAACGTACAGTAGACGTTAGCAGTAAAGATTATATGATTTGAGTTTACAGTGTAAAACTTGGATATTTAAAAAACCTGTAATTTACCTTTCCAATAATATTCCAAGCTTTTTGAAATCATATTGCAGCTCAATGAGTTCGTTCTCATTAAAAGTGTTCTTCTGCCCTCAGGTACAGCTCCCTGCCGGCTCACCTGAAGGAGACGGGTTACGCCATGTGGAAGAAGAAATGGGACGCCTTCATCTCTGCTCATTCATGACAGCCAAAACACAACAGATCCTGTTTGACTTGAATGACCTTTGTACATAAAAATACCAAACTAATGTAAACATGTATAGACCGTTGGCAGCCTTTTATTTAAACAGTTTATATCCAATGCAACGTGCTTCATTGGAACCACTTTGTCTTTTTATATGAAGGATAGGCTGTCGAGAGTTTAACATCGACTGAGAATGTTCTGATGGGTACTTTGTTGGAGTTTCTGGACTATTTTTCTTTAAAATAAGAGGAACAGTAACCTAGTTTGTCATCGAAAAGATTCAGGAGGACATTTCTGTCTTCAAAACCAAGAAAAAAAAAAAGTATTACTCAATGGTAATTCATGTTTTGTCTCACAAAGGTAAGTGACAAAATTAAATTAAAAGAATAAAAACAAAAGTTAAATAAAAACTGATCACTTTCTCTCAGTGATCTAGTGCAAAATGTAAAGTTACCCCAAAGTTATTTTGTCCTCTCGGCTAAGTCCTCCAGTCTTTTAGTTGTCTTTGATGAGATTTTGAATCTTCCATTTCTGACCGCTGCACTGCCGAAGTACAAGTATGTAGTTTTGACCCATCGCAATTTCCAGACATCTCTTTGTTTCTCTGTTCTGGATCGGTCCATTCTGGGAATAAAACACAAACAATAAAGCACATGTTTTTCTCTAAACAGAACAACCTCTTTGGTGTGGATTTATATTTTTTTTTAAAGGAGACATTATGCTCATTTCCAGATTCAAAACGTATTTTTAAGTTACTGCTAGAATAGATTTGCATGCATTAATGCTCAAAAAAGTTTTTGGATTTCCTCTCCGTCTGAGACGCTGTGTTTTAGCTCCCGTCTTTAAGACCAGTACCTGGCCTCCTCTATCGCTTTTACAGCTTTCAGTTAGCATCACTTCTGCTGTGAATACAGGGATGAATGTTGAAAATGTGTGACATGGTGACGTGGTGCGTTATCACCAAACTTTCAAGACCTTTTACATGCACAAAACAGACCATATATAACACACTGAAGCAAAGGTATATTAAAAAAGCAGCATAAAAAGGTCTCCTTTTAAAAAACTAATATTTACCTGTTTAAAGTCCCACAGCATGTGGAACTTCTTCTGCCGGGCTTCTTTGCACTCGTACAGTCCCGGGTCGACTCCAGTGCCGGGGTCCACCAGACAGCGGTTACTGTTGTACTTATGAGATTTTATTCCTCCGATGTACAGTTGTCCATCAGTGCGATAATAACAGTGCTACACCAAAGAACAATTATTATCCACGGACAAAATATGACAGTCTGCGTATGCAGTGACTCTGTGAACATACCTGTGGTCCGTAGTAATGGCAGCCATACACAATGGGTGTGTTTCCAGGAATTGGGCCTTGGTCGATACAGAGTTCTGGCCTCAGGTCATTAATAAGCTGCCAACAGAAGCAGAAATAAAAAATGTTTTAAAAGATCCATGAGAAGAAATTGCTCTAAGGTTAGAAGCCAAAACGTTTGGAAACCACAAGTTTACGTGACAATCGATGTGATATCAGAAGAAACTGTTCCTACTCACCGCTCCGTAGCCGAGCAGGTTTTTCAGAGGGTCCAGCAGGGGGTAAACGTTATCCAGATACCACTTAAAAGGCTTGCAATTCAGCCTCTCTCTCAGTTTTTTCCTCTCAGACACATCCCCGATGTCTATCCCATGATTCTGTGGGAAATATTTAAAAAAGCGACAAGTAGAAGGTTTGCATTCTTAGTTACATCCTCCAAAATACTGTTGTGAAGTTGCAATTTATGTGAGAAATGAGGGGTCATGTCTTACCTCCAGGGGAAGGTTCCAGGCAATGTTGACGTTGCGTTTATATTCATCCAGCCACACCTCCGCCACCCTCAGCGCATTACGTTTCATCGTTATGCTCAAGTCTGGAAGATAAGGCTTTCTGAACCGTTCAATGTGGGCAATTTTAGAGCAAGGTATGACTTCTATGCTTCCTCCACATAGCCACACCTGCCAAACACAAAGTTCAGAGGCTTTAAGTAGACAAACAAAGATGAACAGTCCTTTTTCTCGCAGCTGGAGGACCCTGGAGGCCTGGAGCACCTGGATATGCAGCGTTTTTCAGTTGCACGTGTTTTGACTTTGCATCCAGCGCGTTCAACTATATGTTTGTGTTGTGTATATTTGCAATGCACTTCCTAAATGCTGCGCATGTGTTGTCAAATTGATGAAGATGTTTCCAAATTTGCAAGTGTTTTGTCCATTCAGCATCTAAATCTTACCCGGATGCCGAGCTCCACATTTTCACCACCGTATATTTTCATTCCACCATCAAGGCTTCCGATCTCTCCAAAGAACTTGCGATCAGCCACGAGAATCCCCATGATGGACGGGCTCCTGAGGGTGGAGAAAGAAACATTAAGAATTTGGTATAAATGAAAAGACCAACCACACTTCGTAAACCAAATTAAAGTAAGAGTAATTAGAGGGAAGAGAGAGTGGGTCTCCTGTCTACGCAACCACTTGTTAGCTGTTGTAGGCTTCAGGGCAAGCGTAGAAGCTCATATCTGGTTAAATGAGATGTTAATCAAACGACAGCCATCTCAGGATCTCTAGTTTTGACAATAATTAAGTTTTGCAGCAAAATTTAGAGTTTTTGGGAAGATAAAAGCATCTATGATTGCAGTTCATCTTCATTTATGCATAGAATACTGTGTTTTGGACTAAATGCTTGATTGAAATGCGTCTAGTGGACGTTTGGGAAGAAGAGAAGACGTTGGAAGCTTTAACTTACTTGGCAGGTTGTGTTTCGTCCTTTAAATCGTACCACTCCGGTCGGAAGGACTCGTACATGCACCACAGAGCCCAGTCAAAGGCATCCGCCGCAGCAATGTAGGGAGCCACTGTCAAGTCATAAAATCTGACGTTGTCAAACACTGGTGTCAGAATCACTGTCCGGTCCTCCTTGATGCGAGCCAGCAATGGCTCTGCCCTTGACACACAGCGACAGTTTTAGGATGCATGACAAAAAACAAAATGTGTGTTGAGACAGGTTAACTGAAACGTGAAAGGTCATCACTCGGCACACAAACCAACCATTGCACATGGACTTCTATGTGAACGTCCAAGATGGCCACCACGTCCCCTTCGGCAGCCTTCCATCCCGACAGTCTGGCCTGAGTGAGGCCAAGCTGCTCCGAGTGCCGGACTTTCTTCACCAGGCCTGGATGCTCCGCGTGGATGTAGTTGATGTATTCATCCAGGCTCTCCTTCAAATCCTCTGCAAAATGTTATGTCATTAAACATTTTAGTTGTAGATTCAGTCGACAATCAGTCAACCAACCGGTGGTTTATTGCTGAACGGCAAAATACTCCCAACTGAAGGGTGAATCAAACCTTCTTTTGTATGCATCTCTTCACTAGGAAGTATCTGAAAAGGCTGCTTTCTTCTTAAATGCAAATTAACAGTGATGTGAGCTCCGCATGTGATATGCTATTCTGGATGCAGAAACCTCAGATGCAAATATCTGAAATATCAAAAGCTAAATTCACTGGAAGTAGGTAAGCAAATTGTGGGAACTTTAAAAGCCCAAATACGACTCTGTCCAGCTCAGAGTTATCTACTACAACCTGATGGTCGACCTGTACCGTTACTGCTGTGATCGTCCACCAGTATGATATCCCTCAGGAGCCGAGCTGGTGTCTTGTCTATGATGCTGCGGACGGCCCTCTTGATGACAGAAAGAGCTTCGTCCAGGTAGATCAACACAACGCTGATCGTAGGAAGATCCTCGGGGTACTTTTTCTCAGCACACCTGTGTGAGGGGGGAAAAAAAGGTCTGAATAAACTACATGAATGAATTGAAAAGGTTTTTGATCGGTAAACTTGTGCTTCTTTCCAATCGTGGCCATGAGAAGAAAATTGAATCGTCTGCATCTTCTATGATGCTTTATCAAATGCTTTTTGGGGAAGATTTTCAATGTAATCAGCATTACTTGTACTTTTAAGTTGCCTTAGTATTATAGTAAACTGATTTATATTTTTTGGCCATTTCAGCCAAATAATAAATACAATTATTCAGATCATATTTTTATGATTGAATTTGAAATTTAGATTGCAGATGTAACTTAGAATTTGGGTAGGACCTGGGTCTCATGGCCTAACAGGGCTATCAAAGCCGTTTTTTTTATTGGCACCATAAACTCTATGTGTCTAATCATTTCCTACATCAGCAGGATGTTTGATCACCTGCGTGGCCTGGTGTCAGGGATCTCTCTGTTGAGGGGCAGCCTGTCACTCAGGAAGGCGTTGTAGCCGTATCTCTGAAACAACCTCTCGGCCTCCTTCTGCTCCTCTTCCGACAGCTCGTCTCCCCACTTACTGAACAGAGCCGAGTTCGGGTACAGCTTCCTCACCACCTTCCTCTCCTTCTTCACCTCTGCCATCGCCTGTGGCGCTGCTGGCTCCCTCTTTTCAAGTTTATTCAGCACATTTACTGTGGACACAAGAGGGTATTTGTTTTATCCTCCAGTGATTCTGATGTTTATGTAATTGAAAGGCAGGTGGCTGAACAAACAGGTGCACCTCCCTGAAACAAAACTATAACATGCCTTATTTCAATATCAAATGTAAGTCGGTGTCAGGCAGCTTGATGACCACACATCACACAGTGTATACAACTGCAACAGTTGTCTTGGTGACTTGCATGGCTAAAAGGGGCCGGATATAGCTTAAATGTGAAAGTTCACCCAAAAATGAAAATCATTATCTGCTCAACCTCATGCATGCAATTGTAGTTTTTAGGTGAACTTATCCTTTAAGTATGAATAAATTCAGATAACTCTGTGTTTGTCGTTTTCATCCCTTTAACGTTAGAGTTGGTAAACGATGAGTTAATTTAAAAAACTCTGTCTACTCTTTTGTAGCTTAATAATATATTTTTTTGTGAAGATTATAATTTCTATTAATAATTTAAATCACCAAAGTTACAAAAGCTGTCAGATAAATGTAGATAGTGAAGTTAAAGGTACAATATTTGGAATAGAAGTATTCAGCATAAAATAAAACTTACTTTTACACACAGAAAACAAACAGCTGTTGGTCTGAGACTCACCCAGCTTGTTGATGTGTACCTCCAGCTTGTCCATCCTCTTGAGTATTCCCTGACCCCTGATGGAGTCATTGTTGTGGGCCCTCTGAATTTTCTCCACGCTGGTTTTGACTTCTCTTTTAATGGAGCTGAGGTAAAACACAGCGGCGGTCACGGCAAAGACCAGAAGTGATCCTTTAAACCAGCCGGATCTCATCCTGGGCCTTCTGTGTATTTCACGTGCATTGAAAGAAAGAGGAGGAGGAAGTGTACCTCCACCTTTATTTCCAGGTGCTCTCTCTCCTGTCACTTTATCTCCACCCCCTTCACACACAAATACACACACACACACAAGATACAATACAGTCAAACACGTTGATGCAAAATAGCCGTGTCAGATACACAGATACACCATGTTTGTTGGACAGTTTTCAGTCCTGGTTTTTCCTCCGATGCCTCTTTATTTCATCACAACTGGTGTGCAGGGGCAAACCATTAGCTTTGATTAGCCGGGACTGACAGAAAAGTCTGGTACAAAACAACTTGTCTGAAAAGTCTGGTGTTTTTTAAGGGTTTAGTCATGCTGAGATTCTGTTTTATACTCGATCACTGTACACTGGATCCAAATCTTGTTCCCCTTGTATCCTGACATATCTTTGGCTGCAGACTACAAGATGTCAGTAAAGTCTACCTCAAACGCTGTTTTGCTGTGAAGCTCCAGAAATGTTTTGTGGACTACAAAACTTCAGCTGGCTTTCCATCGGCATGAGGCTGAGTAGATAATGACTGAATTGTCATTTTTGTGTGACTTGGTCCTTTAACTAAAGTGTGGATTCTACAGTGACAGTCCCGGACTTTGTACAACCACCATCCACCCCAAGTACGTATGCATATGTACGTATTTCCTTTACATACCTTTACATTTCGTGACAACTGTTGTGATATTATTTTGGAAATTCAATCTCAGTTTTTTTTGCCACATTAACCAAATGTATTTGTCATCTACTACACAAAATACTGTGTAAGCCCCAGTAGAAAAAGACAAAAGAAATACCGAAATGAAAACATTTTGTACATCATTGAGATGGCACAATAAACAAATCAGACATAATACTGTCTGGCTACAACTTCAAGTATCAAAAAAGTAGTTTTACCTCTTAGATAAATTAGAAAACAGACCTCAGAAGTATAGTCGTCTTGCCTCTAAAATGTTTGTAATAGAAGTATTTACCATAAAATTGAATTACTTCACTGCACGGACAGGGACAGGGACAGGAAGAGACAGAACAAGCTGGTTAGGAGAGCCAGCTCCGTCCTGGACTGGTGGTGGGTGAGAGGAGGGTGTTAGCCAAGCTGACGTCACTCATGGACAACACCTCTCACCCCCTGCACCAGACTGTGGAAGCCTTGAGCAGCTCTTTCAGCAGCAGACTCTTACACCCACTGCGTAATTAGCACAACCACAGATCATTCATCCCCACCGCCATCAGACTGTTTACCTCAAGCACTACATAAACAATCACTTTCCACTCACTTGTTTGATTTTTGTAAATATGTTATTGTTCTTTCTAAATATCTGATTCTTCTTCCTGTACTGTTGCACCTTGAGCTGTTGCAACAAGTGAATTTCTCCATCGTGGGATAAATGAAGCCCATCAAATCTGATCTTTTAATCCTAGTAAAGGTTTGGTTAAGTCCTTCTTTCATGTCCCAGCAAACACGTTAATCTATTCATAATCAAAAAAAAACTGCACAGCTTTGGTTAATCTGCAATCTAATTTTATTGTTGATGTAAAACAAATATACCTACTCCCTTTGCTCCCAGCAAACATCACACATGTGATGATTGAGTCACATTAATGAGTGATGAGCAAATAAAAGGAGTTAGAGTGACACAACCCAGCTCAAAACCTGTGGGAGATTTTAAACTCATAATCAAAACACCAAATGAGGACATACCTTTTTGAATGCTTGTGAAATTTAGGACGTCTTTTAAATTTTTTGTCCTTGTGTGTCCTGGTTCCACGTTGGATAAAACATAAAACGTTTGTCTTTCAGGTTCTTATTCTTTAGTGTTTGTTTAACTATTATTGAGTAAGACCTCTTTTTAATTTCCCGCCCACACATGTCACTCATAGATCAGCAGCTGTGCTACAAACAGGACTCTGCATCCTTGTATCAATTGGCACATTTCTGACTATGAATTAGGGGAGACAAATATGTACATTACAACATGTGCTTAAACTCACTTACATCTTATTTTGACATCCGTATTTCATCTGCAGATTTACCCGATAAGTACAGGGTGAATTATAGTATATTCTGTGGGTATTACCACTGTAAATAAGTAGGTAATTACAGAGAAATAACAGCTGAAATACTAAGTTGAATTGATGGTCCATTGTAGACTTTTTCTTGCCATGTAAATACAAGGTAAATACTTAGTAATTGCAGGATTGTGAAAGGAGGGGTTATAAAGGTTCCTGCCGTTATAAACTCCATCTAGACATACTCTTCTTTCCATTTGATCGACCCACTTCTATGATATTGTTGTGCTATTGTTTGCAATTTAATAAACACTTTGATTGAAAGGTGAAGGGAGGAGTGAAGGGAGGAGTAGGATTTATTATGTTGTGGTTTCAGACACAAGATACAGTATCCAATGCTCCAGTTTGTGTACATAATACTGTATGGGGAAAAGACACCAAAGGCTCCTGAGGGTATGACTTGAGGTTTTCCCTCAGGATGTGCACTGATATGACTCGATCAAACACTAACAATAGAGATCATGGCTAATGTCTGTAATCTGAGAACCCAATCCTTTCCTGTGAAGCAGGACAGTGACCTCAGGGCGTGTCGTTATCAGACCGCTAAAGGAAAGATGAGTGCAAATCACTTTCACTCCAGCTGCTCTTAATTTTAAAAGAAGTTCAGAGGTCAAACAAATTGACCTTTGACTAACTGACAACACAATTTCATACTCTTTTATACTTTGTTTATATTTGGCGGAACCTGCCACCTTTCTCGCTTTGAACAGTGTTCGGGTGACCTTATTTTCCTCTGATAACAGCTTGTTTGTTTCTTGTCGAGTTTGTATTATTACCTCATTAATATTGTAAATATGACCTGAGTTTCTTCTCAAAAACTAAGTAGTGCCCCTTTAAGCTGAGAAATACTTCAACAAACAAAAAGGTAAACATTTCCCTTTGTAATGTAATGTGGAGTACCTCAAACAAGTACCTCAAACTTGTATCTAAATAAAGTACTTGAGTAAATTTCCTAAGTTGCACTCCACTGCTGCTCTTTTAACAGCAAAGTCCATTAAATGTTCCAGCTCTTTAAGATAATGTCTCATTAGCACACAAAATTAAACTTCCTTTAAATTTTATTATATATATGTACATAATATACAGTGTTTGCAAATAATAAGACAAAGGGGAGACAAATTATAAGACTAGTTAAAAACAAAGGATAAGTCAAACTTCTCCACAAACGACAACAGTTCTTCCTGCATACAACTCTAATCGGGGCAATCAAAGAAATCTGAGAAAAAACACACAGTGACTGTGCTGATAACATGTGATAATAGCAATAATCTCTGATTCCATTCAGCAGTAAACAAAGCAGCCTTTGACTGTTTCATGTTCTTTCTGTACACTAAATGACGAAACAATAGCTCAAGGTGCATGTTGCATAGATGCCTAAAGTTGAGAGCATCCTATGAAAACATATCCTGGAAATCACTTTATATGTACAAGCATCTTTTTTTAAAAGAATACGTGATAAAGCTAAAATGACAACAAAAACTGACACATTCAAACACAGCTACAGACCAGTGATCATTCGTCAGTGACTCGTGACGCTGGGGTGAAGAGGTTTGACTCGAACTCGGCGGGACAGTCCCAGGCGCAGACCCTGACCTGGAGACTTCACTGCTGGACCAGCTGAAGTGGGACTCTTACCAATTTGACCTGCGGATAAAAAAGTATCAACATTAGCCTTCAAACATACTGTAATGCCCTGTTCAGACCTCTTATTACCAAGAAGAAGAAGCCACAACAACAGGCAGAATAGATTACACACTGTCTGATTTCCATGTGGTTCACCATAATGTAAATATCCACAGAGGAGGAGAGCAACCTTTGTTCCCAAGGCTGTTCAGCTCCTAAACTCCCATCCACCCCTGCCCCCCGTTTCAATCAGTCCAGCCATTGAACTAGTAAGCGCACTATGCCCAGACTCCCTGAAATGGCTTCGGCTTACTCATTTGTGCCTTCTGGTAAATGTGGCATTAAATGCATTTAGTTGTTTTTTTCCTTGAAAAAGGTGTCAGAGTCCTGTCTGCTTCTGCTCCTGAAGTGCATCTTAAATTTAGTGAAGAATATAACATATTGATAACATTTCAAATGTTACAAGGACAGTAAAAAATAACTAATATAGGTAACTTCTCTGTCAAATGTGGAGAAAGTCACCAGACTCCCTTAGGAAAATGCTCAATTTTGTGATGTGTTGCATCAGGAGAAACATTATAAACTTTGCGAAACGCTGTCTATCATACTTTCTTAATCCTTTGAGCCTTTTTGTAAAGTCAGCACATGTTATACATGATATTTTTTCCATTTGTGTTAAAAACATTTGTCTGGTTGTGCCAATGAGGTGCCTGTTTATTTGCATACAGAGCGTGGAAGTGAGATGCAATCACAAGTTATTACTCGAGATGCATGTTAAGACACATGTTAATGCCAGAGTTGTCCATTTGTGATTGGATCACTCAGGACGGATGCTTAATTTCAAGTCTGATCATGGCCTAAGTGTCTCCAGAGGTTTGTATTTGCTGCTGTTGTTGTTCATACTGCACCTGGTGGGTTCCACTTGGGTATCCTGCCACCTGCTGGGCTCAGAGAGGGTGCAGGTTTCGATGTGGAGACTGTGGAGGATGATGAAGGTCTTTTGGGGGCAAGTTTAGCTGTTGGAGGACTTCTCACTGGTGTGGAAGCTGCCGTTAGACAACATTGTTTTAATAAAAATTACCAAATGAAATTACAATCACAGCAAAAACTGAATCTTCTCTGACGAGCTACAAGAACATACCTTTTATCTGCGTTTTGGACTTTGACGGTTTTGGTGCCGTTTTTTCTTTTTTAGAAGCAGGGGGCGGTTTGGTTTTCTCTTTCTGGGTTACTTTCTCCTTCTTCTTTGTTTTGCTGACTTTCTTAACTGTGAATTCCTCATCTTCGCTCTCGGCTGGTTCACTGAAATCTTCATCACTTCCTGAATCTGGAGAGGCATTATCGCTATTATACTAACACACAAACAACAACATAGTAAATCAGTGATTAGACAGAAGCCAAATATTTAGGGAGGGAGGACAGAGTGACAACCTGGGGTCAGTTTGGGCTCATAGTCTTCATCTTCATCTGTAAGCTTTTTCTTCTGGTCCTCAGTGGCTTTAACAGCAGCCTTTCTCTGTCTGGAAAGTGACTCTTTTTCTGATGTGATTTCATCCAAGCCTGAAGAAAACAAAAAATGAATAGCAGCATAACATTTTCAAACCATTCCTATCCCTTTCAAACAATATTAAGGACAAAAAATAAGGTGTATCTACCCAAAATATTGCTATCCACACTGCAGTTGGATCGGCACAGAGAAGTCAGATCTGTGTTTTCATCTACAGGAACTTGAACCTTCACTTGTCCTGGAGATATTCAATAGGTCCATTTAAGTTGTCAACTCTTTTACTATAGACAATTATATTTTCGATCTTACATTTTCAAAGCCACAGCCTTTACCTTTACTGGTGGGAGACTGGTCCTTTATCCCATCTGTATTATCGAGCATGGATAGTATAATTGCTGCTTCTAGATCTCTTTCATGTAGCCTCTCATCCAGTGGACGTCTGTGAGAAACAGAATTCATGTTGAGAAGATTCAAGCCATGTCGTTTGCATAAGGTCATAATTAAAATTTCTTAGTATTGTGTTATAACTGGCTGACAATCAGCCAAGTCTTACTGCGACTACACGTCTCTTTCTGCATCAGTAGTGAATAAACATACAGTGTATTCAGTGAATTCAATGCAGCAGCTGTGCCTATGTGGAGAGTTGGCTATTTGTTGTAACATTACAGCTGGCATCTTTACTTTGTAGAGTGGCATTTGTCCTTTTTTTTTTCATAGGTGAAAAAGAACGAAAGAGATCCGAGTTGGTGACTTTTAATTTTATTATTATTTTACTTTGTATGCTACCTGCTCTTCTCGCTGGATTGTGAGTTGGAGTCTTGACTGGAGGACTTGCTCGATGTTTTCTTGTGCTCCCGGTTCACATCCTCTCTGGGCTTTTTGCTGGGTGGGGCCTTCACACAGGCAAAATCCTCATCTGTCACAACATGAAGAACAAACATTGGAGTCTGCCAACATATGCATAAGTGTATCCCTTCCTTTCTATCTCAAGTCTCCTGCAAATAAGCTGTTGCCACTGGCACCATTTTAAAAAAAAGGCTTAAACTTCTCCTGTCCCTAATAAGTGTTGTAGACTGGTTACAGTCAGTAAACCAACAGGATAGCAGCAATGTGCTGACGATGGTAGTACAGCTAATATAACAGACTGAGTATCTGCTTTGTATCGGATTGTGTTTTTGGTCAACATTGCTTAAACTAATGCTATCTAGACTAAGACCAATCATTTAGATGTGTGACTTTAAAATACGAGAGCATGCAAGGCTGTCCATCTGCTCCCAGAAGCAAAAGAAATATTAATAATGTCCAATGGATTAGCCATAAAAACAGTAAATTGTGGCCCATCATCTGCTCTAAAGATGAGATCAGTCGACCCCTGGACATTACTGTTTGCTTTAACTTGCAATGCCAATTTATATGTCAACAACAGTGTGGAGGTTTCCCTTACAGTTATATCAATATCTACGCCCTGTTTCGCATAGCAGGGTACAGAAATGCAGTTAAATGAACATGTATAGCGTCAAGATATACTCACCATCATCCTCAAAGTCCTTGGCTTCACAGTAACTCACAACCTTTGTCTTCCTGTGTCAACAGAAAACAACGTGTTAGCATTCAACAGACATTAACAACACCAGACAAACTGAGACTATGAATCGGGGTTTAAAAGGTGGTTTAACTACTTACCTTGGCGGTCGGTCCATTGCTTGTGAATTTAAGAGCTGATAAAGGCTTTTTATTCAGCTAGCATCAATGTTAAGTTGGCTAGCTAGCCGTTACATCAACACTGATAACGTTAGCTAAAGAAACACATGCTAACGTTTGCACGCTGGATAAGCTAACATAGCGCTAATTGTCGATAGTCCCAACTGCTAACACGTATCCGAGTATTAACCGAGAGAAATGCGTCCACTTTAGCTGAGTAACACGTTGATAATGTTACTTTTATTACCTAACAGCCACCTGAAGGACTCGCTCCGCTTTTCAACCAGCCCGCCTGAACTGAGGAGACGTGACGTGTTGTTGACTAATTTGACGAACACCGGAAGCAGATTCGTTTATTAAGAAAAACTAATGTATAATTAAAAAATAAAAAATAAAGCTAACGCAGAGAATGGTTACTAAACTTGGTCTTCAAAAATAATAATCACTTAAAGAGTTTAATTTATTTTTCTAAAAAACATTTTTTTTTAAAAAGCGTCGAATCTGCTTCTGTTAAATACACCGGCGCTCTTACTCGTTGGACTGAGCTACACTGATGAAGAACTGAAGTCAATCTGGTGAGTAACCTAGTGTTTGGGGAAATTAGATACTTTCTGATGGAAATATAATATATGTAAGTAAATGGGGCCTTCATATTTAATGTGTTTCGTGGAATAATAATACTAATGCAATAAATGTTGCTGTGTTGTGGCTGTGAACAGTTAGCAAGGCCAGAATACAGATAGTTAAGCTAGCAAACAACTTTAATTTGCCCTCAGACACCAACTGTCATAACATTTGCAGCATAATACAACAGCAATTACAAATACAGTCAAAATCATTTTTAATTAATTAATTACCACTAAGAAAGATGTATGACTGCAACTAACAATAAATGTAATTATCTGCCACTTACATGTTTTTGCTATATATGATAAATTATTTGTCATTGTTTACACCTGAATGGTTTCATTTCCTTTTTTTCAGATAAGGGCAATATAAGCTTTAGTATCATTACAATCTGCTTAATACTTTGTTGATTTACCATTTAATAGTTTGTTGTATAAAATGTAGGAAACTATTGGAAAATGAGCAATATTGAGCATATTCTAAAGAGTTTGCCTGACTGTTATTTACTTTACCTTCAAGCCTGACTGATAATATTGGTCGGTATTGGCTTACCACAAATCTGTATGGGCACAAGTATACTGTATGTTTGAGGTCATATAAAAACAGCGTCCTAATTACACAAATCTTCCCAGAGAGAGCACACACAAGTTTATGTTTCATCAGTAGAATCCAGTGCAAACTTTGGTCCCAATTCTTTAAAACCCAAATATAAAGAGTCCTTATAAAATAATGTTATCAGCAGTATCATAATGTTAAACTGTCAGATATCAATATCAGTATCTGCGTCCCCCAGTTAGGTTCTACTTTACATACATGATTGGCTTCGATTACATGTATCAAGCTAAATGAATCATCCTTGTAGACACTAATATTGAGGACAACATCTGCTCCCTGCCTTGTGGTGTCTCTCTGCTTCCTGTTCTTCTGAGGAAATATTTCCTCTTGCCAGTAGAAAAAGGGACATATTGAGACCCTACATACCAAAGACAGTCTGAAGTAGTTACTCATCCCACACCTACAGCTCCAGACAGTCAAACCTAAGTTTGCATGAGTGAACATGTAGGTGTGTGGGGGCAAGACTGAAAAAATAAACAGAAACAGAAAAATATGTTTGTATGCAGTTTATTAGGGATATATTTGCAGATACTGCATACAAACAGTCACATGTCAAGAATATATTTAAAATCAGTGTAAAATACATGTAATGCACTCTATTATTGTATTGTGATAATAATACAAGATGTACTATTTGTTCAATATGGATACTTGCAGTCGCTCTGATACAGATGATATTATTTGATTGCATATCACATTTTATCCAGGTTCTTACCATGAATATTTTAAATGGACCATATTTATGAAATAATGAGAAATTTAAATTGAAGTGTTGACTTAGTGAGGACAACATTTCTCCATTTGCAGCCGATGGAAATGTCATTTATGCCACTGAAGTGAGTTCATCCTAGCAGCCAGTCCAGCAGATGGCAGTAGGAGTCTGATGCTTCAGGGCCTCAGATCAGAGAGGTACTGAGTCTGACCTGCTGATTGACATGAACATGACATGTCTTCAGCCACACAGTCGCCCACTCTCAGGGCGGAAGCAATCACAGCTCCCTCTGAAGTGCAGTAAAAGGGAAATCGCTCCATCTTTACTGGACTTCTAAGAGAGCAGCAGCCATCCCGAGGGTTGTCATTTTCTAGTTTGTGAGTGGGTGGCTGTCGGCTGCGGTTTGTCACACAGTGGACCTGGAGGAGACGTTCAGGGGTGTGATGGTCCGTGTCTTCGGACCCAGACAAGGGAGGAAGACATGCAGCCGTGGGGCCAAAGGGCCCTGTGGTCACACATTCCTAAACTCCTCCAGCGCTGCCTACAGCCATGACCAAAATATCAGATCCAGTCATGCAACACTGCGGTCACAACATCACGCTTCCAATCACACATATAGATGTTTATATTGTGTTCCAGACGATATTACAACAGCTTTAGTAACATAGGTGGCTTGTTAACCACCTGAGAAGTCATAAAACTTAAGGTAATTATGAGATGAGAGTGCCTATTTGGCACTTCTGGCAGCTCTCCATGTTTACATCTCGAGTGAAGGAAATGATTTAGATTTATGTTGCCGGAGTGAAAATTGCACCGCCTCCACTCTCACTCTATATGTTCCCAAACAAATGCACGTGACCGCTGGTGGAGAACAGAATGCTGTGTATTTATGCTTCGCTCAACTAAAAGTGGAAATATCCTCTCAAATTATGACTCTGGTGAAAGTTATGTGCTGAGTTAAAAATATTTAGGTATGCAATGTAAAATGTACAAAAAAATGGAAAGAACCTGCTGTACATGTTGTTCGTGCACACATTTTAGTATTTCTTCTTCATTAAGATAGTGACAGCTGAAGAGAAACAGGAAATACACATTTTTTACTTTTTTAACTTAACTTTACTTTTTATCTTCTATTAACAGATTTTGGTTTACATTTTGTTTTCTTATCCAGGTGGCTAGAAAATAAGTTATTTAGTTAGTTAGTTAACATCATATTATTCATTGTGTCATACATATTTGAAACATTTGTCAGGCACAAACTTCTTTAATATAAAATACAATTCCAATCATAGATTTTCTCCCTCCACCCAGAGCTTGGTAAATCAAAATAATTATCCTGAAACACTCATAAGGGTTATCATCACTTTTATTGTAATGTATGGATTGTTTTGTTTTTATCGGTTTAAACATATACAAATATTACAGATTAATATACTCATAAGCAACAAAAGATGAGAGGGAGGGATGCAAAGGAACATTCAGCGGGGCATGATCTACATTAGTCTGTTGAAAAAAGGAAGAAATAGATAAAATAATACTATTAAAAGGATGGGAAAAAGACAAAACAAGGTTTCCATACGCAAGCACACATACATATATACAAGGGCACAAAATAAAAGACAATTAGAATTAGTGGATAAAGATAATATTGCAGACATTAAAATACAGCTCCCTTAAATTGTGCAGGTTTTAAAGGTGCTTAATTTAAAAAGTGAGATGTCAAAGTAAATTTGACCAAGTTTACAGTTATTTCGAGTGGAATAATGATAAAATTGGTGATAGCAGGAATACTGTCGACATAATGGTCTATGTATAATGCACAACTGCCAAATAAATATTAATGTCTGTTCTTAAAAAGAGAATAAATGATATAAAGGCAACAACATCCAGCAGACAGTTTAAGTCAGTCTAACTGACTTATATTCACCTGTTGTATTTCAAGATATGTAACAAACTTGTAATTGTGATTTCTATCCGTGGCACCAGCAGGCAGTATTACCAGACTATTTTGGAATAAGACATCCAGCTGGATTTACTAGCCTAGTTGGAAGTCGTGAGGTCATCGGTGGTCTTAATTTGAGCTTGTTAGTTGGAAGTGGTCAGGAGGCAGTTTTCCCCCTCAACCACTGATGTGAATGCCATCATTATGCACTGTATAGCATCTCAGACTGGTAGTTTGTGTGGGGCACTCTCAGTCCAGCGCCGTTGTCCTTGTATGGTCGTTCCGCGGGCGGAGACTGCAGTGTTGTTATTTACATTCCACGCAGAGCAAAGAAAAAATAGATTGGTGCTCTACTATTGAGATGTTTCAGGTAAGATGCTAAAGGTTGACGTGTTTTGCATGAATATGAAATGAAAGATGATGTTTTCCATTCTGCTGCCCATAAACTCTGTGTCATTATGCTGCAAGCTGGAAATATTTTTCGCTCTTCACGAAGACAAAATGCTCCGTCAATGAGAAAAATGTACTGGTGTTCTGCAGGGGGCACCAGTTATTTACAAGCCCCAAACTAAATATGCCTTGATGAGTTCCTTAGTGTTTCGGATATCCGGCGTGGCAGCAGTGTCAGTGTGGGGTTGTTATTGTAACCTAGAAATGGCCCTGCGTCAGATGTCTTTAGGCATGGACAAGTGGCAACCACAGCAGAGCCACAGCAGCCACGGCTTTAGCCAGGGAACCAGAGTGGGCAGACAGAACTGTCAGTGGCTTCCGGAGTTTGTTTTCTAGGACTTGGTCTTCCTAAGTGCATGCTTTCGTTTTTTTTTCTTGGAGTACACACGCGGCAGCCACAAAGCTAATTGCAAGGGAGATGAGCGACTAGAGAGGAACAATTACAAAGAGATTTTAGGAAGTGTGGGCTTGTGACTGACTGCACAAACATAGGTTGACAAGTGCTTTTGTGTCCAGACATAACACAAAGTAACAGAAAAAGTGATTTAAGCTACGAATCTGACTTTTGCACCGTCATTTGGGATTGTTTAACGTCTTGCAGGTGACTGACAGTAACAAGGAGTGTTGGTGCAGTTGTTCCCAACCTGTTTGGCTTGTGACCCCTAAGAATGAGTCCGCTTGTGACCCCTCATCACAGGTTATGGCCTTCTGCTCTGAATTGGTCATGTGAGAACAAAAATACCGTGCATTGACAATGTAGTATCATATCCATTAAATTGTTTGGTTTAATTGCATTAAACTGTTTTTTGGTTGATGGGAGGCATCCATATTAATCTGATAAATTGCCTCAAGTGATGTCACCTGAGTCAGTGTCAGTTGGGTCTAAAGACTACAAGTTTAATCTGTTGGTGTGCAGTTAGAAAGAACCAGACATCTGTTGCCTGCTCGTCATTTCTACTTGAGGGTAGCAGCTTGAGGCCGGTACTAGCATAACAGACACCATCTCTGATCCCGCTGCTTTTTTTTTTGCAAGACCCGTCCTACTCCGCCTCTGATTGGTTGCTTTTGTTGGTTACATTCTACTCTTGACTCAAACTGTGAACTCATAGTGCAGCTCTGGTTATGTGTGTTTTCTTGCACAACAACCTCGTCAGCCACCGGGCTGCCCGCTCTGCCTCACTAGCCCAGAGATACTGCAGTTTCGACAACTGGGGAGGTTGGTGTGTTTACCTGGGAGACTACAGCACACAACACGCTATATAAGCTCCACAGCTGACTGTTGTAGTCTGTTTAAACAGTTAATTCATCGTGGCATGAAAATCTTTGTCAGATTGTTTTCCAAGTTTCTTCGAAGGCAAGAAGTTGAACATTACTGCTTTTCTTGGATGGATGTATTTAGCATGGAGTACCAGGCCCACGGAGCCGTCGAAGACTTCTTCATACAAAAACGATAGACACAAACCACAGAGGCAGAGTAGGCTGGATCCTGCATGAAAAGCAGTGGCATCCATAAAAATGCATGCTAATAATGCTGACCAAACTATTGGTTGTCAAATTGCATTGTGGGTAATGTAGGCACCCTGTTTTGACAAAGAGGAGGACTGCATGCATATCTCTGGTTCTGCTCCATCGATTTTTTTACTTTTTAAAAATGGTGGACTACTCTTTTAATCGTCTGGTGACCCTTCAGGTTTATCTTGGGACTCTGGCGACATGACACCAGTTTGGGAGCTGCTGCGCCAGAGCACACAGTATGACAATTACTGAACAAGAATTTTACAAAGGCCATAATAAAGTGCTGAGTCACCATGACAAGACGTTTCTGCTTGTGTTTTTGGGCAGCGTTATTGACAATATCAGACCCAGGATCGAGAATCTACAGTATGATTATACGTGTTGACAAGACTGCAGGGATAAAAACAGCATCAAAGGGCCGGCAATAATTCAACGCTGCCAGTTTTACACTGTGACACCATTCAAAATAGCATCGGTAACGCAGCATTGTTTCCTGCACTCCAGCGTGGCACTTGAAGGTTACCAGAGAGCAGTCTCATTAGGACGACCTTTTAACAGAGAGGTCACAGGCAAAAGGACACAAGCACATGAGACCTCGGTGACTTATGTCTCGTCATGCCTGGGATGCAATGCACTCGCTGCTGCCTCATTTGTTGATAGATCAGCTGGATTAGATTCTCTGCTGTGCATTTCCAACAAAGTACTCTGCACAAAACACTCGGCCATCTTTGATAACCAGTAAGTGTCCACATACTTTTGACAGCAGCAGGCTCTCAGTGTACTTACTGTAGCAATTCCAGGGTCTCTGGTTTCCTCACGAGGACTCATGCAGCTCGATAAACATGTAATCTGTGTCAGTTGGTAAAGATAGTCGCAACCTTTCACTGTAAAATAAAGAAGAGATCAGTCAATGAGCCAAAACATAACTGGAGAAACTTATTGGAATCTGTGGTTCTGACTCACTGGTCCATTTATAATCAAATGATGGCCTGAGGTTCTATTTTATGTTGATACTCCACTGAGACACACTACCTGCAATGCAGAGGATGACACAGTTTTCTTTACTATGTTTAGCTGACCATCTGGACAGCACATTATGTATCAGATGAAGCTTATGCGGTTTGTAAACACTCAGTGAGTCAAGCATCGTGTGCATAATGTTCTTCAGACAATTTCACTTCCAATAAAATATACTTCTCACAAGTTTTGTTCAAAGTAAAGTGCCATTAATCCCAGTCAAACCACATGCCAGCGTCCCAGTGCTGCAATGCAGTGAGTTATTATCCATCAGACAGGCACTGGGTGTCCTTACGTCTGTTTGACAGCAGAGGGCGATGTCCACATGTGAGAGGGTTGGGAGAGTGTTTCACTACTGTGTTAAAGGAAAGTTTTGCACAGCCTGGACTTCATTTTGTTAGTTTTGTCTGTCATCACAAATGAAAAACTGTTGAGCAACCTTTGACAGGTATACAAAGCTTTATTAGCTGTTTCAATCATTGACAAAAACTTTACAGATTTACCATGAAGAAATAAATGCTTACTCTTAGTGGAAACAGAAATTAACAGGAGAAATAGAAGTAATCATAAACACAAAATACAATATTACAACTGTTACAGTTGCAGCTAAACAAATCAATTGAATCTCCATTTTTCAATACAAAGCTCTACTGGAGGAGAATAGTGTTATGTTTTAATTCTGGATGGCCTAAACTACAACAGTAATGTCCTGCTTGCACAAAAACCTATTTTTCACAGCGGTGACAGGTACTCCATCCTCCTGCCTCCTTCCGGTTGTTCCACACCTGCCCACCAGTTGTCACTACTGAGTTTATCACTTGATTGATTCACCTGCATTCTCAATCAGTTACTTTGTAAGACCTTTGAATTCGACATAGCAGGAAAAGCACTGGTATTTATAATGACATTATGATGGCTCAGTTCTATTCAGGTTTTCCAGTAGCCTAAATCATGACTGTCATAACGGCTGATTCAGGACCATGAAAGTGAAGCAGCTAAATGGAATTCAGCCATAATTAACTGTATAAGTCTCACCTGTGCTTTTCCTACTACAAGTAAAAATGTCTGACATGAACATGCAGGAACATGGCACTACCGGAATATATGGGACAAGATACAGTCCAGCAGATGGCGGTAATGCAACAGTCATGGATGCCAACGGCTATAAAACACATCAGAAGGGTTAGAAGAAGAAAGGGCAAGGCCGGATGTACGTGTACGCAGAGGATGACGTCTCTTATTATTTTCAGGAACATGGTGGGCAAGGAACATGTTTGCAAGACAAGTAATAAACAATTTGTGGATTTAAAAATCGTCATCAGCGGAGTATGCTTATGCTAGGTTTGCTCGCTTCACGGCCATATTAGCATTTTCCCTGAAATGTTACTAGATCTTGAGGTGGGAAACTGGCAGTACAGATTTCTCGGGAATACTGGTACCTGCTCCTATTTACATGTTCCTGAACATTTGGGGGTTTAGACTGCATGTGTGAAAGAGGCTGTAGACTCTTAAAAAAATGGTCTAGATAAACCACAGTCTACCACTGATTCTTCTGGATCATTCTTGACTATCATATTTATTAGCTGCTCTCCAGGACAGGCAGCATGCCAGAACCTTTGATCAACTCCTTGGGGGTTTAGATTTCATCCAGCAGGGGCCGTGACAAAAATAAATGATCTGATCTTTGTTGTGCTGGCCCAATGACAGCAGCTCCGTCCAGGATGACTCACTCTCTCAGCAGTGTGCCATTCCTGACGCTCTCCTCTTCCCATCAGCCAAATTGCCTTGATCCTCCGCTCATTGCCGCCTCTCGCCCACCCTCGCGTTTCACTGTGGAGCAAGGTGGTCGCATCCTCGGGGCCGGCGGCACTCTTTACATCCCATAGGGGTGAGAACGTGCAAAGCAGTGAGCAAATGTGTTGAGAGAATTCCTCACATTCTCCTGCTCGGTCCTGGTGGCCTGGCTCGGTGTTGGGTTCCTGGGAGAGAGGGAAGAGGAGCCAGGGGGAATCGGCTGCCGACTCAGCAGCTGACACCTCCTCTGATCTCTATCTCTTCCTGCAGCCATAAACCAAACTGTCTGACTTTAAGCATGGCAGCCACGTAAACAGAGCTTTCCTCGTGGCCCCAAGTAAGTCGGACAGTTTTTTGCCTCGAAGGAGCCAGTTATGGCGAGGATGTCGCACTGATGAAACGTTAGCCTCAGTGGTCCCATACCTGATATTTGGTTCAGTGGAGGGAAAAAACAAGGCAGATTTGTTATTTTAAGTGGAAGGCATCAAAGAAAATTACAGCAACGTGTTCCCTTTAAGCTATGAGTCTGATTCTCAATTAAATATCTCAGCAATTTTTGCTCGAGTTGTCCACAGTAATTAATCTGATGTAATGGGTTTGTTGGCAGGTGTTATTGCTTTATTGGTCTTGGTAGACCTGAAGCAACAGGCCTTAAATCTGATCCTTGGGACAAATAAAGATGAATGCTCTGCAAAACATACAGGATTTCGTGAGTCGGCATCTCTGCCTAGCTCGCACACTTCAGGTTAACAGCTCACCATGTAAGGCTCACAAAACTGTTTGCTCACATCTCGCTAAACAGACGTTTTCATGCCTTTCAGTTCTCCAGGGATGCGGCGTGATTACTGAGCTTAAATGGAGATCAATAGGCATCATGGGAGGCATTCACCATTCACCTCCCTTAAAGAGTTTGGTTTCTGCACCAAAATGGGATGCAGGGAAGAAAGTCTATGTATTTATGGCTGATTTTATTGTTTGACCACATGTTTTTCTTCAATAAATCAGTTAGTAGTTGGTGGAAAAAATGCCAAAGTGCAAAAAGACACATTCAAATAAACCCGACCAACAGTCCAAAACACAACTATATTCAATACACTGTCATAATGAAAATTGGTAATTCTAACATTTGCAGTGGCAGTGAAAATGTTGAATTGTTGCTGGATAGAATTATTTAACTGATCAAGATTAATTGAGTATCCTTACAGAGAACAGTAAGTTTAAAATAGTGGACTGTGACATCTCCCATAGGTCTCTGAAGAGGCAGAATGAAGCTCATTGCTGTCTTTGCAGTACCTGACGCCGTCTAACTGCTAATCTAACTAATCAAAAATGGGCAGAGGTGGAGCATGGGTGGAGCTGAAGTGAGCCTATTTTGTTAAACAAGCCCATCTAACTGGAAGCCACCAAGCTAGCTAAGGCTTGGTAGGAGGTGAAGCCAAAAAAGCTTGACTTCCTGGGTATGAAAATACCACGATCTTCCGTGTTGTGTGGCCCATAGAGCGTGCACACAAGTCTCTAGTCTCCACCGACTGAGCAGGATCACTTCCGGTTTAGCGCACAGCTAACTTGAATGGGGATAAAATAATTTAATCGTGTAGCTCTTCTAGTTATGACAGTGAAACGAGTCATTTCGTGGGGGTTGTGACATGAAAAAAAATTTATGAAATGTTTTACAGATGCTTCTTTCACAATATAAGCTAATGGAGAAAAGTATTTTTGGCCGCAGTACATCACGTAACGATGTAATTACACAGTTTGGCCACTATGAAAACTGGCTTCAAAGCATGGCGCTCTTTCTGGGGGCATGGTTCACACATTAAGAGAAGAGAATTTCACCTCAAATTACTTGTGTGAGTTTGACCGCGAGGGGTTTATTCTCCCCAAACAGCCAATACACCTCACTGTACATTAGCTGCTGGAGAGCGAGCAACAAAAGGCACCAAGGGGCTCAATTTCTTTCTGTTATCCAGTAGTGTCTTTTCTTTTCTTCCCACCATCTCCTCTATTGTTCATAAAGTGAAGTACATTTCTCCTCCCTTCAGCAATCAATAAAGAATTATAGTACATTTCAGTGGAACCACTGTAACTCGTTGCTACAGACGGAGAAGTGAAGACAAATCCACTTTTTTAATCCTAAAAGTTTAAAAAACAAACTCTGTGCTCTGCTTGACTTTGGAAGTTTACGTCTGCTAAGGCGCCACAGCTCGCCAGCTCTTGAAACACTGGCGCCTGTACCTCCACTCTGGTCTGTTAGTCCAATTAGTCCGGTCCAATGTCCAATATTTACATACATTTATTTTTGATAAAGTGGCAACCTTGAAGATTTCCAGAAGCGGCAATTGCAGGTGTATTATTGGACCTCGCTTCTTCCCAGAGATCCAGTGTTGCCTGTGTGACGTCAGTCAGTCGGCAGTTGGCAGCTTTGCCATCCTCATTTCATTCCATTCATTCCTCCATTTCATCATCCGCTGTTATCGGTCTTTTCTATGTTTGTTCGGCCATGACTGTTACCAGTAACGTTAACCATTTACCCTCAACGCTAGCAGAGACCAGGCCAAACAAAACTGTTATTTCGAGTGCAAACCAGCTACTCTCTCTGGCCAATTGTGATATTTTACGGGATAGTTGCCACCAACACCCAGTGTACATCTTTGGTATTACAGCAAATGCAAGGGCTTTCATCAGTGGGCCATAGGCTCAATCATCATTGTGTTACCTCATTCGGAGATAGATAGTGACTTAACATTTATTTATTTACATGAAAATCCTTGAGATTATTACTTTAAACCTTCATATAATTGAAGTTTTACAGAAAATGTTCTCCCTGCACAGTTGTCACAAGCCGAGGAAGTAGGTATAGAGACCAAAACCATTTTTCGTAAACATGTTTATATCTGCTTTGAAGTTGGGCATTTTTACATGGGCTGTTATGGGCACTGACTTGCTTTAGGAGCCAGCCTCAAGTGGCCATCCGATGGACTGCAGTTTTTGGTATTTCTGCGCTTCTTTTTTCAGCCCCAGAGGTTGCCATTCACTGTTTTTGTTTTTATTTAAAAGGTAGTATTACTCTCCATGGAAGCCTTGCTGATAGTCATCCAAACAATCCTGATGACAGATAGGTATTTGTTTTGCTTTATAATATACAGTATATCTTACTGACGTGAACATAAAAATTGCTGTGTCATTGGTTGGCATTTGTAATCAGTGTAAAAGTCACCTCTGCCTTCCTTCTTTTCCCCTTAGTCACTCTACGCCCAATTTAGCAGCAGGCACATCTTTCTCTGCAAGGTGCACAAGCTTTACCCTTGAAAAGATATTTTTACTGGGAACACTCCCTTCTGACAAGCAGCTCTTTGTCTTCTCTCTGACACAATATTAGTGAAAGCAGAGCAGATCTCTCAGTATATATTCACCTCCTGCATATGTTCTAGTAAGACGGCATGTCAGTATCTTGTTCCCGGTGGATTTGCTGCTACTCTCCATGTCACGAATTTACAAAGCAGCAGTGAAGGAGCACAACGCTGTGCAGTTGTTGGTTGTTGAATTATACATAAACTGATTCAGCAAAAAATCTGAACCCAAAGCTCCTTTCAGGGTGGTACCGTTACAATTTTACAAGCCCAGACTCCCTCGGATTGAAATCCAATTGTTTTCGATCGATCACCACTTCACTGCGATCTGCTCAATAATGTAAAGTTTTCTCACTTGAGCAAAGGATTTCATATCAGTGTAGTGGCTGAGGTTTGGGGATTGAATGGTACATGATGTGAGATATGGTGTATCTGGATTAAGTCAGAGTCTTTGGGAAGCGTCAGAGTTGCCTCACACAGCAGTGAGTATAATATCTCATGTCATGCAAAAGTATTGTTGGCACGGAAGTGGATTTTTAGTCATGCTAAGCATGCTGGCTCCATGGATGTCAAAGTCGGGCTGTCGTCAGTGTGTCCAACACTTTTGGTCCAGGTTGAAATATCTCAACAACTACTGACTGGATTGTCATGAAATTTGCTACAGATATTCATAGTCCTCAGAGGATCAATCCAATGACTTTGCTGATCCCCTGAGCCTAACTTTGACACCTGACACTAGCAGGTCAAAGTTGTCAAATATCCAGGGAAATATATAAACATCTACTAGATAGATTGGCATTGGCACTTTCATGGTTTCAAGAGGATAGATCCTAATTACTTTGGTGAGCCTTGACTTTTCACTAATGGAGAGTTATTTGTGTGTATTTTTGCCCTCTACTGTTATAATAATGTTTTCTTTTGACAATTACTGTGCTGATATTCCCTCAGTTTCTACATTTTAGTCCAGTTATCCAGGCTGAGTAAAGTACACAAAGTAAAAACACTGATATTACATTAATGTTATTACGGAGAGAGAAAAGTACTGAAAAAAGGTGCTGTTGGCTACCGGTACCAAATTCCAGGTATCGGTATCGTATTGGTTCAAAAGTCAATGGTACCCAACCAGTTGTCTCAACTTAAATGATATCCTGACTTTTCAAAAGGCACCATTATTAGGTCCAAAGTTTAAGTTTAATATGTTTATTATTACTTAAAAAACCTGAGGAAAAAAAAATCACATTAACATCAGCTGTTAGCATGTTTAGCCGGTTAGCATATTAACATGTAAAAATAGGACGGTAAAAATATTATACCGACTTAACGTCAAAGTGACTGGACTAAGTACTTGACCTGTCGCTGTATCATTCACTCCTCTTGTAGTGAAGAAATAGAGTTGAGCTTTTTTTAACTTTCCTCTGTAGTTCAACTTTCAAAAATCTCTGTAGCTCAGTGTGACCCTGGGCCAATCAAGGCATTTGTATATGTAAATATTGTTTAATAATAATATAAATATTCTATTAACTGTGCTATTCAACTGGTAACCCAGTGTCTCTCTGTGAAGGCCTGTGCAGCCTTGGTTGGACTGAGTATTATTGCTCGTCTATGCCAGCGATTCTGATGTCATTCCAGAGAAATCCCCCTCCATCTCTGGGTCTCCCCAGCTGTTGTTTCAATATCGTCTTTTAAACCCCACGTTAATAAAACAGTAATTGAAAGAGCTTTGCGTCCTCCTGTATCCAGTTACTTACACTTTGGTAATATGCACAAAAGCTGTTTGTATGGCTATTCCCTCTTGAGCACTTTCTGATTGATGTGTGTGTGTGTGAGTGCACTAAATAGATCCCATAATGGCAACAAAGACAGCTGACCTGACAATAGTAAACTGCAGATACTTTTCTCTCCCCGAGTCTCTAGTTTCTGCTCTTCTTCTTTAGCTCTAATATATTCAGTCAAGGCGAGTCTATAGACAAAATCAATTTGCAGTGTTATGTGGGCAATTTTCCATCTACCTCCCTCTGTCCCCTTGTTGCCCCACTGTGACTCAGATGCAGTTGTTGAGGTTAGTCAGTGTCCGTAGCTCGATTCTCTCTTGCTTCAGTCTAGAGCTGCAACCATAAGTTAATTAATCGCTTCGTTGATCAACAGAAAATTAATCTGCAGCTATTTAAATAAGAGAACTTCACTGTTTTTGCACATGAAATTCAGTTTACTTGTCACAAAGAGTACTGCTACTGACCCGGACGTCCATTTCTAAGCGAACCTGCTACACAAACTGCAGGCGTGACATTTGAAAGAAGAGAGTGTTGAAGAGGCAGGAAGGTTGTAATAAAAGACACACTTGAGTTGCATTATGGGAAATGTAGGCTCCAGTGTTTTTGAAGATTCGACATATACTATGCTTCTTAAAGGCAGGATATCTTGACCTCTACTGCTTCAAATTTGACCATTCCTGTTTGAATCTGTCTCTTGTGAGCCCCCCAACAATTTGGAAGTGCAACATTATATCACTATGGTACCCCTTTAAGATATGTTTTCAGCAAAAATGCCATGTATATGATGATTTTTTAATCTTAGAATCATAGTAAATTGAATATCTTTAGGTTTTTAGGCTGCTGGTCGGAAAAAAGGGGCTTCTTTCACTATTTTCTGATATTTAAAAAAATAAATAAACAGCATATTAAATCAATTAATATTTAAAGATAAGCCAAAAATGCATTTACTCCTGATTATTGCATTACAAAAAGGTGTTGTTACTAAAATAGCAGCCTCAGCGTCATGCCAGTACGACAGTATTAGCAGAATTAATCTCAAGGGCTCAGCACCGTCTCACCACCCACTCTCCATTGATTGAAGTTACACTCTGTCAATAAACCAGTAGTTTTGTCTATTCAGGCTGTTGGTTGCCTTGGATTGCATAGCCTTGTGCTTACACAGCAAATCAAGAGGCTGTCTCATTAATTTGCTATCCGATGTGGTTCAGTCTATCTGCTCCACTGTGACTAAAAAGTCCTGGTTTTCTCTATCAAGACAGTTTGTCTTGAGGGGAACAGAAATGTCGACAGAAAACTTGATGTCAATCTGTCTAACAGTTTTTGAGGCATTTTACTCAATATTGCAGATGTCAGTTGTGCTAAATCGAAGGTCAGAGGATCACGAAAGTCTCATGAAGGACTCATCTTTCCAGTAGTTTTTATGAAATATAAGTCCTGACAAAAGTGGTGGACTTATTGCTAAAAATGTAAATCCATGTCAAGTAAAGTAAATACGATATGTAACTACTGCCGCTAGGTGTCAAAACAAAACAAAAGGCCAGAGGGAGCAAGCAGGCATAGCCACTGTAGCTGCTAAGAGTCAGGTGCATAGCCAGACCTTCTGGAGGAATAAACACCCATCAGATTCTGCTCTGATCTGAAGCTTTTTACCAACGGGAAGAGGGCTAAGAGATTACTTTATAACTTTTGGGATTAAAAAGATTTGTCTTCACTCCTGTTTATCAACCTGACTGCAGCAGGGGTCTGCAGAGGTGACCTCCATTGTTAGATGTTTATACACATAATTGCTGACTGCAGCCGTAGGGAAAATCTTCTTCATGAACATAAGGTTACAGAGAGTAGAGGGGAACTGGCGTCTCTGGTGAGTGCTGAATTCACTGAGAGTTGACCTGTTGACCTAGTTTATGACATATCTGATTTGACTTAGGCACACATTTTCACAGACGAGATAATGTTTTAAATTATTACTCATGTTAAGTTTAGTCTGGCTTGCAAACTTCTCTATCCCTTTTTCTGAGCTTAAACATTGTTGGAAACATCCAGGATAATGTTGAAGTACACAACTCAACAAAACATATAACTGAGGTCTAGTTGTATTTAGACATTTTAATGCAGAACTCCTATATATTATATCTTTAATTGAAAGTATTATCTCCAAAACAAAGTATCAAAAGTAAATGAATGCTGTGAGTGTTAAATGATTAATGACATATTGAGAGATTGTTTCTACTGATGCATTAATATTTACGTGTCTTTTTGTTGTAGCAGGTTGAGGTAGAGCTAATTAAAGCTACTTTTGTTGGAATACATTTCATAAACTGATGTTTTAAAAGTAAAAATCCAAAAATCAGCAAGTAACTGCAGCTGTCAGATAAATCTAGTGGAGTAGATGTATAAATTTGAGGTGAATACAAGTGGTTTGCAGCAATGTAACAGTTTCAAGGTATACCGTGGTGTGAATATTGAGGGTATTGAATTCTACCATATTAGTGTTATTAAAAATTTATATTTTTAAAGAATATATCAAGTTTCATGCCTGTCAGGACATAATATTTTGTTTTCTCCCCCTTTTTTAACTCTTTTAAGTACTTGGACATTATTACAATAAATACATTCACTATAAAAATGTATTTTCCCTGTAGTAATGTCGACAGCATAGAGCATATGAAAACTTATTTGCAAATTAAAATGTATTTATAATGACTGTCCACATGCATAAATACATTTCTGTCGCGATTCACCGTATATGCACATTTTAAGACGTACTGTATGAAATGTTTTGTTTGTTTGTTGTTTTTCCGTCATGGGTTGTCTTGCCACTGCTGTTTATCGGCAACAAGGCCTCTGCGGTTGCTAAGGTGGGCCTGAGGCTCCCTGGCAGCCTAGAGCACCTCGGGGCCCCAGAGCCTGGTGCTGTGTGACGCGTTTGGAATTCCCCCGAGCCTTCATCTCCTACCAGCACCCTGCAGGACGGGATGCAAACAGGGGATGTAAAGAAGGGTGAACCCACTGCACTCAGCTCGGATTTATTTTTATTTGCCCGACATTTTAAGCACATTTTTAGAAATATTTATTTATTTATGTTATATTTATATGAAATATTTATAAGGGAAAATAGTATAGCATAGAATGAGACATGTCAACTTGGATATAAAGCACAAATGTGTAATGGGACCAAATGCACATTTCCTGTACCGCTTTATTTCTGGACCTGACCTCGATGCAATAACCAAAACCATGCCATGTATTCGATTCATGCAGGGTACATTATTCTGTTAGTTGCAGAGTGTGTTACTTACAATAATAACGCGCAATCTGACCAGGCGAAATATCTGGTTATGTAAACTTCCTGAACAAACAGCTAAGGAAGTGTCAGACAGGATCGCCATTCGCTCTCCTGTGACTGTTTTTACACCTTCCTTCTAAATAAGGCAGCAGGCTGCCAGGACATATGACCACCGTCCCGATTTGGGTTCTGGACACAGTATCCATCCATCCATCCCATGATTGCTCAACGCCAATGAAAGTCACACACGTACACACACACACACACACACACACACACACACACACACACACACACACACACACACTCCCTCCCCTCCTTCCTGCAGGTCTCCCATGTGAAGAAGAGCTGCATCAGGTCAGCCACAATTAGCCAGAGGAAGACTAAAAAAATAGGTTAGATTACCTTCAAAATAAAAGTATACAGCGTCACAACTAACTTATTTCTTTGACTTTAATCTATCGAGTATATAAATTTTGTTATATGAAAATAAAATGTAGGAGAAGAAATACAATAAAACTGTTTTTTTCAAGTTTAGGTTTTTTGCCTCAGTTAATGAACATTTATTTAAAATTTTGCCCTAATCCAACGTAAATCAGCCTAATTCTTCAGATTAAGTGTTTATGAAACGTAATAAAAATAGTTGTTCTAATCCATTAGTCGATGTTTGCTATTTTAAAACAATTAATAACATTTGCTGTTTTTTTCACCTGATTTACTGAACTTAACTACACTTTTGGACTACAGTAAACTCTTTGTAATCAGAACTAAACTTTGTTTTGATTAGTATCATTTAACCTTCTAAAAAAATCACCACAGACAAGAGGCTTTGTTTTTAAGTTATTATTTTAGCCAACTGTATTTATACTCCCCCATTTTTCTTTGAAACATACACGTGGGTAATATATTAATGTAAAAAAACAACAACTTAAAGGATAAGTTCACCCAAAAATGGTGAATTTAAATAATACATTTTTTATTTAAGTTATTTACACCGTTTCTAAAGCAGACCCTGCTGGAAGCTGGTGCACAAGCGTGACAGCGTTGAGGGCATAAATAATGTCTTTTTTAAAATTAAATTGGGATCTCGGGACTTCCAGAGACTTAGATTATGTCGGAAGAGCTCTCAACAAGTCCCCATCTATTTCAGATGTTTAGCAGAATGCTGCAACGCTGTTTTGCTGCAGAGCTCTAGAAATGTTTGTGGATTGTGAAACTTCACCCTTGTACGTTTTGGGTGAACTGTTCCTTCAAACTGTTCAAGTAAGATGAGGAAGGTCAGTCAGCACGTCTCAGCAGAAAATTACACCAGTTTCTGTTTGACTGCGAAAAATTTCTCAATCTCACCTCAACTTTGCTGAGAGGAAGTTTGGCTAGACGACTAGCCGGCATGATCAGCAGACGTTAGTCACAAACTGATTGGAAGTTAAACTGCAATAACTCTTGCCAACTTCGAGGTCTGCTGAGGGGAAGTTAGTCATACAAGTGGGAAATTAAAATGGTCGGATCAACAGCTAGAAGTTTCCTGGAAATGTGTTACAGAAATAACCAACTATTTCTTAAATGCTTAGTAGAAAATAGCAGAATCATTAAATCGTGCTGCGATAAATATTGTGGAAATTTTAAATACGTTTCAAATATGTCACCACCTACTTCCATGACGTTTGCAGACGTGTAAACGGAAGTGTTGCCAAAAGGTCGCTGCTCGTGATTTTATTTTGAAAAGCACCACAGGAAACGCTTCTCCTCGTCCTGTCCGGCTTGTTGGCGCTGATGTTGAAGGTGCAGCACCCCCCATCATTCCTATCAGAACTGCTGCTGCTGGGGTCCTGCAACTCTCTCTCTCTCCCTCTCTCTCTCTTTCTCTCTCTCCTCCTACACCTCCTCTTCCTCCTCCTCCTCCTCCTCCTCCCATCTCCCACTTTTGATGGGGGGGTGCAGCGGTGAAGTCACAGTGATGTCATTTTAGGATGTGAGAGTCGAGCAAGGTGAGCTGGTTTTGCGGTGAGTGGTGTCCCCTCCACGGCCAGCGTTGCCTGTACAGAGGCGCGGAGCGGCGAAAGATGATCATCGCCACCGGCACCAATTCAAGCTCCGCCGCGCTCCGTCCCTCTCCTCCTCCTCCTGCTGCTGCCGCCGCTGCTGCTGCTCACACCTCGGGCTATGGGGCCTTGATCTGCCTTGATCCCGAAATAAGCCTTTACCACCACCATGCCAAAGGACAACACATCAGAAGAGTTGCATTTCTAGGGCAGGTAACTTTGACCACGTGCCCCAAAGGTGAACTGGATGGCCATTGCGCAAAGGTGCCTCTACAGCATGTCCAGGACGCACTGGACGCTGCCGGCAGTGATTGTACTGTGGACTTCTCTGTGGGGGATCGCTTCATCTTACCCGCTTCCGAGCAGGACTAATGCGACTTTATTGGAGAAGAAGTGGGAGACGCTGTTCTCCCGCTCCTATCTGGGGATAAGCGGGGGGAAATCGGAGCTGAACTGGGAGAGTGACTATTTGCAGGGCATCAAAAGAGTGCGACGACTGTACTGCAACGTGGGCATTGGGTTTCACCTGCAGGTGCTCCCGGATGGCAGGATAAGCGGTGCACACAATGAGAACCAATACAGTGAGTCGCATCCGGGCGCAGGAGAGAGAGAGAGAGAGAAAAAAAAAGCGCTGGACCCGAAAAAAGAGCGTAACCCAATGCGCAGGGGAGGGCAGGGCGGGCTGTGTAAAAGTTCGAGCGGCTCACTTGTCTTTGCATGATATTTAATAAGAGGTGTCGGCATGGTTGAAAGTTTCCCAAAGCAAAAACAGTGTGCTGAGTGTTCCTCACATCCGTGCAGCGCGAAGCCAAAAACATGACATGAATGCTTGGAGCCAGTTTAGACGCTCACTTATTTTTACCCCTGCAGCAGGACACACACACACACTCTCTCTCTCACACACACACACACAGAGACGCACACTCACACACATAATGTTGAGGTGATTATACCAAAGAGAGCATCATCCAGTCGCAATGCACCTGCAAGGTTACACCCATCACTGCTGCAGAGGCCAGCAAACTCGCAGCGACTCTCCTGTCTGCGCTCTCTCTAACAGTATGTGTCTCCCCTTCAGGTCTGATAGAGATCTCCGCCGTGGACCGAGGAGTGATCAGCCTGTTCGGAGTGAAGAGTGAGCTGTTTGTCGCAATGAACAGCAGGGGAAGGTTATACGGAACGGTACGACACACACACACACAGGCACACAGGCACACACACACACAGTACTCAGTGTAAGATGAGTTCATGTAGCTGCTGCATCCCTGCGTTTATGAGCGCTGTTGTGTTATTAATATGCTCTGATGATAGGGGGGTTTTTCACAGTGCAGTCCAAGGAGTCCCATAGCAGAAGGCTTTAGAGACAAAATCACATCCTGCACTCAAGTAAAAGTAGCAATACCGTACGGTGAAAGTACTCTGTTACAAGTTTTACTCAAGTAAAAGTGCAGAAATGTAATCAACTAAATGTAAAAAGTGCTATTTTTTAAATATATTATGACTGTAAGCAGCATGTAACTGATCGAGAGGAAGCAAATTTCAACTAATTTATACACTTTTTAACAATTCGTCATATTTGAAAAACTGATCACGTGGTTTTTATGTAAAATCTGCAAAGTCACTATTAAAATGCTCAGTTATTTCCCTCTGAAAGAGAAATAAAAGGTAGCATACAGAATATTTTTTGTAGCAAACTAGAGCCTGAAAGATACTTTATTATAATGGGAGTAAACAAATGTTTTGCAATGATCCCTCTAATGAGGTTAATCAAACACTTAATACATAATATTGGCCAACTGATATATTGGTCAGGCTCTCAATATTATGACTGTTAACAGCATGTAACTGGTCGAGGGAAGCAAATTTTAACTAATCAATACACTTTTAGGTGATTTGGTTCTTAACAATTCATCATATTTTAAAAACTGATCATATAGGTTTTTATGTAAAATCTGCAAAGTCACTATTAGATTAAATTAATTGAGTAAAAAGCTCCATATTTCTCTCTGAGATGCACTGAAGGAGAAATAAAGAGAGTTGGGTCACTTACTGAATGCAAATTACACAATGATAATAATAATTTTTGCAATAAAGTAGAGCCCGAGTGAAGTAGAGCCTGAACTGATATATCGGTCGGGCTCTAAATATTATGACTGTTAACAGCATGTAACTGGTCGAGAGGAGCATGATTCAGCTAATTAAAGGATTAAAGTTCAGCTCACCCCATAATGAAAATTCATTCATTGTCTACTCAGCCTCATGATGATAAAGTCCGGTGAAGTTTCATCGTCCACAGAACATTTCTGGAGCTTCACAGCAAAACGGCGTTGCAGCGTTCTCCTAAATAACTGAGGTAGATGGGGACTTGTTCTAAAACGTAAAAAAACAACCTCGTCAGTAAAAGTAATTAGTTAGATTCAACCACTGGAATCTGTATATTCACCACTAAGTTTAACAAAGCAGATGCTAAACTTACAGTGAACATACATCTGTCATGGCTGATTATTAACATGCAAACAAAAAAGAGAGCATCTATTTCAGTTTGTGGTCTGGATTTAAAAGTAGGTCACTTAGAAAAGAGAACCAACAAAATGGTTTGTTGTGACGATCAATGTGACCATTGTTTACAGTAACTTCTGGGTAGAAAACCAGCATCACGCATTAGCTTACATACAATTTAATTTCAAAGTTTGTGCATCTAACTCAAAACTGGCAGTAAGTCTGAGATGTCCCTGTTGTGAAGATAGCAAAGAGGCTCACATAGCGATATAGTACATGAAATGAACGTCAAATAGGTCGGACCAACGTGTTTCACTAAATATCTTGACACGTTACAGTTATGACTGAAAATGACAACAGAAATATACAAGTTTCCTGATTTCTCTTATCTCCACAATGCAAGTCAACCGACAGTTTTCTAACTGGAAGTGACTGTTGTTGTTGTTGTTGTTGTTGTTAGCGCAACATCACGTTGATTCTGTTTATATGTTTATTTAGGAAGCACAAGCTGGTCTTTTAGCAAGTTTTGTATTAATACATGTTTAAGAAATACTGAAAAATCACCTTTTTAAACTTAGACTAACAATATTTTTTACAGTATGCTTGTCAGTGATTTTTGAACATGTATCGTAGAGGTTTTTTTGTTTAATGCTCTGTATTATCATTATTATACCATGGAAACACGTTACATACAGTATTCAGTGCATGCAGTACTTGATATAGTATTTAATGGTCGTAACTGTCCAGTTGATTCAGCTTCATTAAAAAGCAATGTGGAGCTCGTAAAATCTATTTTAATGTTACAATAAAAGATCTAACAGCTTAATGTATGCATTGCTGGCTATCAAACATCATTACTTCTCTTAATCATTAATGTTGAGTGTTGAAAGTACCATAATCTACTCGCTCGGGTTCATACCCTTCCCTTCTCACTCTTTAAAGACAGTTTCTCAACTAAAGTAGATGTGGACTTTGTTTTAAAATGTATAAAATGGCTCCATACAGCTTGTCCCTGAAGCCCAGAGATCCTAAATTAATTTGGAAAGACATTGTTTACACCCTGGACCCACAGTTCAGCTCGTGCTCCCGCTGCATGCTAAAGCTTAGTGGCAACAGTGAAAATTTACCATCTACATGGTTGTTTAGGAGAATGCTGCAACACCGTCTTGCTGTGAAGCTTCAGAAATGTTTTGTAGACTACAAAACTTCTACAAGCTTGTCAACAGCATAGTCAGATAATTACTTAATTTTCATTTTTGGTGCGAACCTTTAATGTATAGTTCAGCAGTAAAAGCCGGAGGCTGGTATCCGCATTCAAATTTCTTTTGCAACAACATGCCACCTCCTCCAGTTTCCCTCGAAGCATGCTTTGTAGGCAGGCTGTCTGCCAAAGTAAAGGTCACATGGAGACCATGCATATGTTGTGATCTTCATCGTGTGTCTGCCATGAGATTTACTGACCCCCTCTTTCTATCTCTCTCTCTCGTTTTTAGAGAGTCTTCGTGGAAGAGTGCAAGTTCAAGGAGACTTTGCTGCCCAACAACTACAACGCCTATGAGTCTTTTGTTTACAAGGGCTTCTATATCGCCCTCAGCAAGCATGGCCGCGTAAAGAGAGGCAACAAGGCCACCACCGCCATGACTGTCACACATTTCCTCCCGCGGCTATGAGAGAAACTGGCAATAACTCACTAATTTGCACATGTGGATGTTCTTCCAGGTAACACAGAAATGCATAGTCGTGATATACACACCGATGGACTGCGAGAGAAAACACAAATATTTATTCTGTTTATATATATATGTATATTTGGATAGCTATCTTTCTATATGTTCTGTGCTGCTTATTGTTTTTATGGACGGGGAGAGTTGCCTGTCTCACTTTACCTTGGTGCTTGCTGTAACTGAACTACGTGTCACTTCCTTTTTTGAGATGGAGGATGAGCTATATCCTGTGCTTTTAAAGAGTGAAATGAATACTTTTTATTACCTCAAAGAACCACTTTACTAGATTAAGGGATGCATGGACTTATGCGCAAATATCTGCTAAGTTTTATCGTTTCTTTCAAACCTTTGAGCGCTTGATGGCTCCCTGCTCGATTATCGATGTCCGGCAGTGGGGGGAAAACTTAAATGCACTACCTTTGCTGCACGATTTAAAGGTGCCTTGGTGTTCCCACTTGTGGCCCCCTTAAACTTGCATGTAAGAGACACCCACTGGAGTCAGAAATAGGGCTGACACTCCGGGGAGGGCCTCAGATGGGGGGGGGAGGGTTTGACTATCTCTGGTTTATTTTCTTTTCTGTAATTAGATCGATTAAGTAATATACAATCTGTGGTTGAGACCAGAGAGCGGTCAGCCATGGAGGCTGGCACGAGGCCATGAGTTTGACTGTGTGGCATCGCCAGCATATAAACAGGGTGGATCATCTATCTATCTAAGCATGGAGGACATTTTTGTTTGGATGTGTGGACTGAACGGATAGATTTGCGAGCGCACAGTAGAAATGCACCTGCACATTGTCTTGGACGGAGCTCCTGCAGTGAAGCAGGTTGCTGTCTTTGAATCGCAAAGCTTAAGCTGCTGCTGAAAAATGATGTCTACCGTCCATGAAAACCAATGAAAAACGATGTATATATAGTTGCAAATGTAAAAGAAGAATTCAGGAGCTTTTTAACGCTGCTTTGTCGCAGTTGCCTGAGCGAGGCAAAAAGAGTTCAGGTTGCACAGTTAACCATCGATGATGGTGCCTAAATGTTTCGGTGAGAGTCGTCCCCACATGTTTCTTGTCTCTTTTAATTTATCTTTGTGCGTTTGGTGGAGTGTGTGCGTGTCCCGGGCCAATTCCTCCCACTTGTCTGTGAGCTCTGCAGCAGCACTGCAGTGGCAGCGAGGTGTTGGGAGCTGGAAGGAGGCTGGAGTTTTAAATGCAATTACGGAGAAGTCAATTGTTTGGCCCCGACTGAAGGACAGTGCGGTTGGTTGGCTGGATGCACGCTGTAAGAAGTGTCTTCATTGTTGAGGTTTACTTTGATTCATTTATTCTTTTATGACCAGTAGGTTTTAATTTTCCTCTTTTTGACTAAAACAAAACACAGCAGATGGACAGACAGTGGATAATTGAAAAGGGACAGGACAATAGAGCTACAAAGATTAAAAGATTCATTGATTAGCTGTCAACTTTTAATTTAATCACCAACTGAGTCATTTTTTTCGGGGGAAAAAAGGCTAAATTCTCTGATTTCAGCTTCTGAAATGTGAATGTTATTTTCAAGGTTACGGTCATTTTATTTGTCATTCTTCAGTCCCTTTATGTATTTTTTGCCAGACGGCAGCAGGGCTCTTCACTTCTGTGTGGCAGTAAACTGCATATCCTTGAGTTGTGGACAAAACAAGACATTTGAAGATGTTATCTTGGACATTTTGTAGACCAAACAAGTCGGTTAATTGAGTAAATAATTGATAGAGACAATCAAATTAATCCTCAGTTGCAGCCCTACAAAACATAGGAATTAAAAACTTTCTCATAAAAAGTTTGTAATTGGACAGCCAATGTCACTGTTGACAATTTGAACTAATATTGTGACTAGCGGTGTCGCAAGAGCGTAAGTTAACCAAAGATAAATTGGATTGCTAAACAGCAAAAACAGGTGATTGTGCGTTCCCTAGGTTTAAGCTTGATTTTAAAGGAGACCTATTACACTTTTTCCTCTCCTTGAGTGATATATCTGTTCTCGTGCATGTAAAAGAATCGATTAAACACAGCTGCTCTGTTGTTGTAATCGGTGCTGGCTCAGGCGTGTGTGAGCTGACTAATCAGACCAGACTGGGTATTCAGGAGGGGGGGGGGGCCTTAAAGAGACAGGAGCTAAAACAGAGCGTTTCAGACAGAGGAGGAATACAGTGCTGCTGGACAGAGTGAGAAAAACTGATGTGTTTTTTGAGCATTAAAGCTTGTTAACCTACTCTAGCTGTAACCCAAACTAAAAATATGAACCCGAAAAAGAGCATAATATTTCCCCTTTAAAAAAGATGTTGAGCAGTAAAGCATGAGCTTAAAGAGAAAAATCTTTCTTACAAACTGGACCTTTAATAAGATATTAATATAAGGATTGGTATGCATAGCGGCAGTGTGTTTACAAAGCTTTGTGCACTCACTGCTATCATATGGACAAATATATAGTTAGCATCTTGTTACATGTTCCAAGGATGTTTTTCTTGCTTCACTCAGTTTCTGTGAATCTTACAGCGTGCATCCACCTGCATAACTCCTGCAGCTGTTTACTTGGAAAAAAAAAAAAACCCTGAATCTCACTCCGCTGTCAGCCTCCATCCGTCCTTGCATTCAGAGAGGAAACAGGACTATTTAAATCCAGGAAAGACGTATGCGAGGGAGCCGGCCCGCTCTCTTTGTTGTTTGTCAGACCCCCTGCAGGAATGTGAATATGCCAGGATGACAGGCAGCCTCCCACATACCTGAAAGCTCCCCCCCTCCTCCTTCTTTGAGCTCTGTCACCCCCGAACGCCCATCTCTGCCCGTCCCTCACCCGCTGCAGGCAGGGACCTTGGGATTCCAGCTGTAACCCAGGAGCTTCCTCCTCTCCTTTCAGCCTTTTTTAGTTCAAGGTCAGAGTCACGGACCAGCCTTGGCCCCAACCCCAGTGGCCAGGCGGGTTGGTCAGCTATATGGGTTGAACTGTTTCCATGAAATAGGAATTTCAAGTATCTTTTGACACAGGAAACACCTTACCTTATGCTTTTATCGAACAGATGGCTCGAGAGTTGCTCATACATAATTCCCTGCTTCACAATCTGCAATATTTCTTTAAAACAATCCTGCTCCTCTTTTCTGAATTTAGAGTCCCACCTCTTTAAAATGCAGCTCCACAACACGCTGTGCCCTTCCCTTTCCAAGTACTTGTGTTGGGATATTTCTGGGGAGGGGACATCTGCAGAGTTAATGCAGTGTGTGAGGAGCACAGTCACGCAGAGTCTCCTGCAGGACAGCACCAGAGCCATCCTCAGGATGAGCTCTCTGCTGCTGCTGCTGCTCCTGCTGCTTCCCCAAACACCTCTCACCACATACTGTCTCAGTATCACCTGCTGCTCAACCGTCTATGACGCACAGAACGATTCATAACAGTATTTTTCGCACAGATAAACCTCTCTTTTTTGTTTTTCAGGAGCTAAGCTCAAACAAAAAGACTTGTTGCTGCTGTCGATGAGGCTGCATGAAAAAGCACTGATGTACATTTCTTCTAGGGAGAAAATCATCATTTTTTGGTTTAAAAAGCAAACAAAATCCACTGTTTCAGCATTTTACGCTGAGGAAGGTGAACGGCAGCGAGCACTTCTCGTGCCTGCCTCACAAGTCAAAAGGTGTGACGTCTCTAGCAGCACCTTGCTAGCAATATCTTGATCATAAGCGAGTGTAAAGAAGGGAGTTGCTCGTGTTTTTGGATCCCTAAAGAGTGAAGGTGTGTGTCTAAAACAGAAAAAAACTCACCTTTCAGCTTTGACCAAAAAATGTTATCCAGATTTATCCTTCATCTCTTTGCTTTCCACTTATCATAGATCAAATTTAAATTAATTCAAGGTGAGGATTTTTTTTTTTTATGTTTAATGTACCATCATGCCCGAGCCCCGAGCTTAATAAGGGGTGTGTGCTACATGTGTTTCTTTCTTTAAACTCCTGCTCTATTCCTCTCATCTCTGTTCTCATATACCTCACCCTCTGCCTTAGTTTTGGTTTGCTGATGACTGTAAATGAAGACGAAACAAACATCAGTTCTTTGTTTCTGAAAACAGACAATGCTAAGTAAGAATATTAAAGTTTTTTCCTTTTATTTTTGTACGTATGTGCTGTGCACAGCAGTCTACTGTATTCCTGAGATAATAATAAAAGTTTTTTTTTTTTAACTGGTTGATGGCAGTGTCGTTCTCTCTTGAACTCTGACTTGAATGTGTATTTATCAGTGCTTAAGAAGTACTGAGTCAGACCCTTTCATCAGGTAAAAGTGCAAAAAGATCAGAAAAATTAACTTGAAGTATTCAAAGTTAAAGTCATTCTTCTGCAGAAAAATGGCCCCTCTGACTGTTGTAGCATAAATCATTAGATTATAAATAACTGATGCAACAATGAGTAAGCATTTTTTTTTTTCTGTTGCAGCTCTCATGATTTAAAATTAAAGGAACAGTGTCACCAAAAATTAAAATACCCTCATGCTGGTGGGAAGTCAGGTGAAGTTTTGTAGTCCATTTTTATATAAATTTGGGATCTCAGGCTTCTGGTGACCTGGATTACACCAGACGAGCTGTATGGAGCAATTTTATGTTTATTTTCAGTTTTGTTTTTTATGTTTTAAAACAAGTCTGCAGCTACTTCAGTTGTTTAGGAGAATGCTGCAACGATGTTTTGCAGCAGAGCACCAGAAATGTTTTGTGGACCAGGAAACAGAAACAGGAAACCCGACTTTCCATTGATGAGATAATGACTTAACTTTTATTTTTGGGTGAACTTCTCCTTTTAACTTGTTTGGTCAAGTGCTTCTCAACCTTGGGGTTGGGCCCCTCAACAGGGTCACAAGATAAATCGGGGCCCTGAACAAGCATTTAACAACGTAAAACCACTGTAAAATGGCAATTTATTGCTAATATACGAGACATTGTTGCATCGGAGCTTCTTGCTACAGTTATTTATATACATAAACACTAAGAACTAAGAAATATTTCTGTTGGTCACTTGCATTTCATTTTTTGAGAAGTTTAGAGAGGAAATCACTCTTTTGTTGAACTACAAACAACTTGTTAGGGTTGCAGCGGTGGTTTTAAGATATACCGTGGTATGAAAATTGGCATTATCATTCTGTCTGTAATCCTATCTAAGGTATTCTGCTATATTAGTGTCATTAAAGTACATATATCTTTAACTTTATGTGAACCTTCATGTCTGTCAGGATTTATAATTTTGTGAACTTATAATAAAACCCTTCACTTTTCATGTGAAAACCTGAAATACAGGTACATAACTCATACATAACTCTAAATCTGAAAGTAAACAGTAAGTATATAGCCATCAGATACATTTAAAGTTAGAACAGAAATAGTCAAAACTGTACAGTGCTTGAGGAAATACAAAATTATCTACTTTAACTTTGAGATTTAACTCTACGAAGTTATCTTGATTTTTCTACAACTGGAAGTGGGTTGCGAGTTAAATTCCCTGGAGAAATAAACATTTTATTCTTAAAAGATGTTGAATGGTTTCTGTGGTTCAACTTTCAGTAGTAATCTCTGCACTAGTAAACAGTTTGAATGTCCTGTGCTGAAACTACAGCACCCAAAAATAGTGAAGCCAGTCAAACTTCCAGCGTCGCAGAGTAAAATATACTAAGTAAGGAAATAGCCCCCTCTGCTGGTGAAGGTGTGAAAATGTCGAGCTTGGAAGGTGCGTAAAAGCAGCAAACAATCAAACTATGACTAAACGTCTCGTCCATTGTGGTTTAACAGAACTGTAAAATATATTATATGATGCCTGATTCATTACTAATCAAGAATTCTGGAGTTTGCACGAATTTAAAAACCTCGATTTTAAATTTTTCACAACTTCCTAATTATATATTTTATCCGTATTTAATCAAATCATTTAAACACGATTCTGCATTTCTGTTTTCATTTCTGTTTTTTTATTTATTGCCCAATGCACCGTGTTTACAGTCTAAACTAAAACCAGAAGCAGTGGACTTTGGACCATTAGGAAACAGTCTGAGAATAATGTTTAAGGTGGATGAGTCAAGTCATGTCACCAAAAATAAGAGTCCTGCCTGACCAAGAGCATCGGGATAAACAGACAGAGGTGGAAGTGGCCCTTCCGCTGCTGCAAACCCGCACATCTGCTTTGGGGGCGAGTTTCTGTTTTTTTACGCAAAGGATGTGAGCAGGAGTGGCACTCAGGGGGCTTTAAATAGGATCTGTCTCCAAACTTTGGGACAACAGAGCATCTGAAAGCTTCCAGCAGCTCGCAGTGGAAACCACCGGTTTGCTCCAGGATGGACGTCAACAGGAGACTAAGGATGAGGGACACTGTGCTGGTGCTCCTGCTCGCTGTCCTCCAGGAATTTCCTCTCGGGGAAACGGCCGCGAACCCGTCGCCGCTGGTTGGATCCAACTGGGGGAACCCGAGGAGATACGTCCACCTGCAGACGTCCACAGACCTCAGCAACTTCTACTTGGAAATCAGATTAGACGGCACTGTGCGCAAAACTACAGTCAGGAGTTCTTATAGTAAGACATGTTCTCCTTTTTTTCAACAAAATAATGTTTGTTATGTGGCTCTGTTAAGTTCTGTCTTTAACACACTGTTATTTCCTTTTCTTTGCTGCAGGTGTGATTTTACTGAAAGCTGAGACAAGAGAGCGCATCGCCATCTTCGGCGTCAAAAGTAGCCGGTACCTGTGTATGGATTTGGAGGGCAACCCTTACAGCTCTGTAAGCCAATACTCACTTTCACTTCGACTGACTGTTACTAATAATTCAATCGATTCCTTGTTAGAAACGTTAAAATAAGAGGTCCTCTAACTTTGCACCCTTTTGAGGTTTTACGCATCATTTTTACACTTTCTTCATTTTACGCACAGACGTACTGCAACTATAAGTTGTATTTACATCAATTTCTTTTATTAATTTAATTACTCAGTTCGACTTATAGTAACTCTGAACAAAATCCATCCCCTCAACGTTTAGTTTTGTGTTTGGCAACTCTGTGGGGTTTTACGCACGGCTATTGGCAACTTTTTCTATCGTTTTTGCGGACTTTTACGCACAGAAAATACTGCAACTATATGTCCTTCAAACATTGATTCATTCATTAGATTTATTTTCGTATTATGTCATTGATAGCAAGTAAACAAACCTTTTGTAGTGACGGACATTATCTCAACATCGAGCATTTTTTTCCACAATATTTGGAATTTTCTGCGGATTTTTTTTTTTTTCATAAACCCCATCAAATGTCTGATTTAGATCTGAAGGAGATTGAAACGCCTTTCCTGTTCAGTTAAGTCGAGGATATTTAGTCTAGTATTATTACATCGGATATAACTAAAAGTTTGCTTAAAAAAAACAAAAAAAAAAACGACAAACTGAGGTTTAACATCTTGCATCTTGAAAAAAAAAACCAAAAACCTGGGTATTCCTACACTAAAGGCTGATTTTCTCCCTCTCTCAGCCCATCTGCCTCAGGGACGACTGTCTGTTCAACCACAGACTTCTGGAGAACAACCGGGACGTGTACTACTCCAGCCGGACCGGCATCCTGTTCAACCTGGAAGGCTCCCGGCAGGTGTTCACAGCGGGCCAGAACGTGCCGCAGACCTCGCTCTTCCTGCCCAAGAAGAACACGGTGCCGCTGGAGCGTCTCCTGCTGCACAGGGAGAAGAGGAACCAGGTGGTGGATCCCTCCGACCCGCACAACGTCTTATTGGGTCAGACCGAGGAGGGCTCGGACTCCCGGGCCGTGCCGGAGGACGACGCAGACCTGGAGGTGGAGGTGGAGGTTGGAGACGATGGGCGCAACGTGTCCCGGGAGACGCCGCTGGCTCCGTCCACCCACGACCCTTGGAACGTGTACTCGTTCAACCAGGCCAGCCCCCGGAGCTCCGGGACCATGGGGTGATTTCAGTGCTGACTTTTACTGATACGGATATATTTACCTTAGTCTGAGTGAGTCCGAGTTTAACTTTTAGTTTGTGATCATATGAGGGAAAGAAGCATTAACGTCAGACTTTTATTTTGAAAACAAAGAACGCCATTCAGGGTCTATGGAAGCCCAGTTGCGCCAAAACAAGACAGGAATTCAAAATCATTGAATTAATTGTGACTATCTGATTTCATGGACTTGCAGCCCCTTTTGCACAATTTATAGTGTTAAAACACAATGTTTTGTTCATCTCCTGCAGATTTTAGTTAAATCCATAGGGGGTATGTGTTTTACCTGGAGTCATCTTATCTACCATGAATATTTTGTTTTTTGTGGATACAGGGATTTCACCACAGCTAAAAATGTCTTAATGTGCCAAGATGAGTGATTTTAATCCATTTCCCATCTCCATCTATTACAATTTTATTGACTGGCATTTTCTCACACTGGGCTATAGCTTCGATGAGAAATGGCAGTAAAAAATGACTGAATTATTCATGCAAACTGTTCTTCCCTGAAGAACGATATGATTTATTTAGCAAGTATGCAATTACTTATCAATTCCTGTTTGTTTGTCGTAGTGGTCTCTTCTCATTGAGGTTCTTACAGCTGGTCTGAGAAACCCACCTTTCAAAGGGACTTTCATATTATCTCAAGACAGAAGCCTATCTTAGCCTACCTCTGGTAAACCGAAATATATATACACGAATATACTTAAGAGTGGCATTTAGTAGAGCTAAGGTTAAGTTTTGCCTATATTTTAAAGTCCTAAGTTTACTTGGCTATAGAAGATTTGAAGTTTGTTTATAGATTTTGAACCTAAAACAGAAATTCTGATTACTACAATCACAGTATTTGTTGTGTTAATGTATCTGTATGTGTATAATCCATTTCATGACTTGAAGGAATATTACTACAGGGTAAACAACCTTTACAGAGCAGTCATCTTGATATCAAATCTGAACTCTTATTATTATGTGATATTACAGGTGCTGGGCACCACCAGCAAAAAAGGAAAAAAAAAACAGTCCCAAAGAGTATTTATTTATTTAATTCCATTCCTTTGTTGTTATTTATGGTATTTATAAGGATGCTTTTCAGTTAAATGTACAAATAAGAAAACATGGTTTGTCTTTGAATGTATGAGTTGGAGTTGTAGGTGGAGTGTTGCTTGAATTTGGGACAAAATAAACTTATAAAGGAAACGTGTGAAGTGTCGTGTGTTGTGTGTTACCTGTGAGTTTCCAGGCTTTGTTGTCTGAGAGGCCATGAACACGTTTAACATGTTTAACATTGACCCAGTTCCTCCGCAGTTCCGCTCATTAGCCGCACTTTAACAGCCCTTCCGCTTAATTAGCACGCAGGTACATGAGCCACATCTGAGTCACGTCGCTCTAAAAGTGCACTTTGTGCCATTTTTACCTCAACTAACTGTTAAATTGCTCAATGTTCCCCCATTAGCCCATTAACCTTTGACATGTTAGCTAACTGAATAGTTTTGGGAAATACGTTTCCGCTGTTGTGGTTGCCATGCAACCAGTTGAGATTCCCGGAAGTTACCACAACCGGAAACACAAACATTTGAAGAAACGCTTATTTATACTAATTTTTGTTCCATATTATAAAAACACAACACACAGTGTGTTAATAAGTGGGCTTTAGAGGAGATGGTAGACAGATTTAGTTAGCAAAAACACAGCCTAGTTAGCTGTTTCCGGTGTTTATGCTATGCTATGCTATGCTAAGCTAAGCTAAAACAAGCTAACCATAGGTGGAGAGCGAGATAGCATCTTTCCCACAATGAGATGTTGCACTGGCAGCAGGATTGAAGCTCTTAGAGAGTGTTTGCACGACTCAAACTAATCCTGTTTTAGTCTCTGGCCCCCTCTGTACATAGTCTGTTGTTTTCACTCAGTTCCTGCCTCAGAACTTGCTGGATAAGCAGAATATGCACAACATTTAAATAGTTTATGATGAAAAAACACCCAAATCCAAATTATTTCCTGTTATATTGTGTTATGTTAAGTTGGAGTAGTCTTGTGGACATCCACAAAAGGATAGGTAGGACAGGTGCTGGATTACAATGACCTTTGGTGCCAACTTTCTAACTTAAATGGAATTAGTTTTTTATATTTATATTGCATACTTTGCAACCTATTGATTGAAGGTTTGTGCAGGAGTCCTTTGAATTATGGCCAAAAAACACATTTTCTTTTTCACTCAGTTGAGATTAAAAGTGACTATGAATAAAACAGTGTTGCTGTCATCATGTTATATTGCAATAAGTAAATACAATATAATATATAAGTCAAATGAGCAGCACAACTGCAAAACCAGAGAATCTGACATACTCCACTTGTGTTCCTATCAAGACCGCATGTGTGTGATTACTATAGTGATGACAGGAACATCAAATCTCCTCCAAATACTGTATAAAGGCTTTGTATAGACGGTCCTTCCACTATATCCAGTTATATTTTGTCATGTGTAAATGCATAAAACTCATCACACAGTCAGTGTTTTCAGGTTGTATTGCACAAGTTAAATGAGCAGCACACAGGAGACACATCAACTTGAAAATGCCACACCTATCTACAGTGTTCAATAATACTTTAAATAGTTCTGACTTTGGTATAACATCATAAAATCAATAATAAAATAACCAATATTGAACGAAGTACAACAGTAGTGCTTAACTGGCCCACAGTCAGGAGCATGATGAAATGGTCTGACAATACAGTACTGCACAATTACTTTGTCAAACACAATTTACCATGTGTATTGTTGCATTCAGTTGCCTGTGGTAACTCTGAGGTCTGTGCCTTTTATTTCCCTTTATTGTTCATGATTGTGCCCGTCAGATACTGTGTACATATGCACACAAACAGTACTTAATGCATAATTCCCTTTCTTTCCCTCTACACTATTCAGCAGCCGTGAGGTTTTCCAGGTGATCCTTCCTGTTGGTGAAGACGCAGCGCACAGCTGAGAGGACCGGGCTGGAGTCGGACCGGCTCAGAGTGAAAATGAAGCGACTGATGCCTGTGTTTGGACAGGGTGAAAACAGCTGCGACATCCTCACCCCTGCAGGCAGAGAGCACTCCAAGTCCTCTACGAGGTGCTTGACGGCTACTCGGATGTAAGCCCCGTGGCTCACAGCCAGAACGTGGACCGGCACTCCCTGGAGACCGTCGTCAGCTGACGCACCCAGAGCTGAGGCAGCAGCAGCAGTGTCGTTCGCAGAATCTTCAGCCTCTGATGATCCAGCAGAAGCGTCCGGTCTTGACCAACCGTGTTCATCCAGCATTTGCTTGAAAAGGACTTTGAGGAATTTTTTGAATCGTAGCCTCACCTGGAAGCAAAGTGACAGTGAACCAGAGCTAAGAAGACTCCTGTCTTGTTTGTGGCTACCAAAGCAGGTATGGATGTTGTCCTAACCCTAACCAAGTGTATGTATGTATAAATATGTACTATTCAAGAAACGTTGGGTTGCAACATAAAGAAACATGTTTTAACTTATGTGGTTTTGCAGAGGTGTACTGTGCCATCATTAATCCAGGCAATAAGGCTCAATATAAAACTACAAATCAACTGAATCAACTGAAAATATTTATTGTCTTAAAGCTTAAAACAAGGCGGTTACTTATTTAATGACAGGCTGATATTATTGATATACATCACTGTCATTCAACAATGTGCACATGCCAGATCTATTCATCTACATGAATTAGCTTCAGGGTTTTTCACATTACTATTTGTGAGTGTAATACTACACTACTACGACACTGACATTTTTAACAGTCATCAGTCCAGAAACTAAGTTTTTGAATGCATGTATGCAAAATGGCCACTAGATGGCGATGCTGCCCAAGCAAAACACTCTTGACCTTGACTTTCCATGTGGCTGATTTCAACTTATTTACTGGCATGGTACAATCAGTTTCCAAATGATGAATGCTTAGTAAGTCTGACTCACCTGGTCTAAAGTTTCTCCCCCTGGAGGGGTGAAGTCACGACATGACTGACCGGCAGCGTTGGCCATGTTCTTCAGATCCTCTTTGGGACGTCCTTCAGCAACACCGAAACCCTGCATGAACAACGCAACCACAACGCAGAGCTCAGATAAGAAACTAATGCAGTTCATCATTTAAGGTTTGATATCTGGAAGTCGTACAAAGACAACAGATCTTACCCTCTCTCTGAGTAACGGCTCCAAAACCATCTCCGTGCCAGAACAGTGAGGGTTGTTTCTCAGAATTATTTCAGCTGTCTGATGGAGGAAACGTATTCTGGAAATTACTGACTCAAAACTAAGCGCCAAAAGTATCTGCCATGGTCAAACGAAAAACTCATTAATACTTTGTCAGCATCAGTGAGTCAAAGACCACAGAGACATGAATGTTCACACAACTATTTCATAACTGGAAGTCTTAAACATGCATCCTGTTTGTCAGTGGTTTTCTCCACAAGCAGAGGAAAAGTACAGTGCAGTTTACTGATTTGACAGAATTATTTGTCCCTGATGGGAAAGAAACAAGCAACACATATTCATGACTCAACAGATTCCCGTGTATACAATCATTGTTTAGAGATAAAGGGGTCTGAAGCTCTTAAGTCCAATCACAGAGCTTCCTTTGGATCAAAACAGCAAAAGTTTTATTTGCCAGTGATTTCTTAAATTAAATGATGTCAGAAACTGGCACTTAGCATCATAAAAAGTACCTCAAGGCCAAGTTGACAGTAGTACTATTTTCAGTGTATGAGCACAAGATCAGTAGTGTACTGTACCATTACTGTAGCCCTAATACTGTTTTACACACATCATCACACAGATATATGGCGGCAAATTATCGCACAAGCGTTGTTTAATATGTTAATGGTTAAAGGGAAAATGTGTTAAGTCTGTCTGGAAGAGATCTGCCAGGTCTGGAATCATTTTACTAAAAAGGTCACTGATGTAAGCAGTCGATGACACAGAGACACGTCACTAGAAGAGAGTTGCCAGGAAAACCATTGTTTTTCTATGGTGCGCCGTGTCTGGCGTGCGCTCCTGTCTAGCACCATGTTTCCCATTTTTGCAAAGGCGTTTTTGATGTGGTCACATCAGAAGTGACGAGTAGCACGATGGTCTAGCTTTATTACTTTATTTAATTCATCAGTGGTCAAGGTCATAGTACCTATAAAAGATCTCTGTGCTGTCATCATCTTTATAAACCTGATAAATCATCCTATTACGCTACATTACATACTCTTTCTTTATCCAAACCATTCAATCCTTACACAGAAATGAGTCCTGAAGGTTTTAATGGATGAAGCTGCAAATCCAAATCGAATCAAAGCAAAAACAAATCCAATAAAAAGACCAAAATCCGCAACATATGTTAATCTGTCTCTCAATACTTTCTGACTTTCCTGTTGAAGTTGTAAATCTCTAAAAATGGGTCACAAAAAGCCTAAAGTCTTAATAAATAAAGACAAAAACATTAAGGTCAACAGGAGATGATTATAGACAGTGTATACGCCCAGAGGGTGAGTAAGAGGAAGCCAATTCATGAAGTGCTTAAGAACAAACTGTAAAACTTACAAATGAATGCAAACAAGAGCAAATAGTGCATTTATTGGGGACTATATTCAGCTGCGGATTGATACACTTTTGGTGCTCAAGTGAGAAACTTTCAGCAAGATGGTGCACGCAGTAAAACTAAAATAAGATAAACTACAGTGCCAAGGTTCATGGTAGTAAAAGAACACGTCACTCTGTGAGACTCATTGATGTGTTTTTATTAGTTCCTGGGCAACAGTGGAGGAATAAGATCCGTCAGAGGATACGTATCAGTTCGTTGTTGGTTTTCGTGAGATTGTTTTGGCAATGAGAAAAGTATCAAGTATCACCAGACTTATTGTTTGATATGCCAGCAGAACTACACAGACACAGCAGCCGATCCACATGATCTGACAGTACAATAAACCAACTGTCTCAGACAATATGCAGGAGGCAGCAGGGCACTGATTCTTCTGTCACTGTCACATAATCTGTGTGTGTCATGTCCAGACTGTAGACGACTTGTTACGGCCCAGCTGCCAGCTTCTCCTGTCAGGGCACTTCCGCCTCAGTGAAGCAACAACACTGACTAATTAAAAATGAATGAGTCTGTCTCACCTGTATGGCTCTCTGTAGGTTACTGACAATCGCATTGTTGAATGGGATGTCTCTGAGGTATTTTCCTACCGCCTCACCCTGCTGCGCACCTGTTTCTGACAGCAGCGTGTCCACACCTTGTCCTACACAAAACAGTACAATGGAAATTAGTGTTAATCATGTCTTATAATGTGTCCTGTAACATGTAAGATTATTTTTAAGGATTATTATTAAGGACATGTTAAGGCAGACTTTAACAACGTACCTTGAAGCAGCTTTTGTCTGTTGTAGTCTGTTTCCCCACTGTGTGAAAATACAGCAATATCATTGAATTAGCTTCACATCAACCATATCGATCTATGTTTACTGAAGACAACAAGCCCTGTCTTTAAATAAACAGCTCACTGAACAGACTGAACACGATGTTCACGTTAAGTTACTCGAGTCTTTCTGTTAACTCAACACATTCAGCCGCCATAGTTCACACAAACTGACAGGACACACTGTAAATGTACAATATAATCACATAATCGACATTATTAATCATTATCGAGCCTGGAAATAATCACTTACTGTCGTACGAGTGTTAAACTAAATGTAAACATTTTCAGCAGCGGCTCTCTCCGTGCTACTTCCTGGTTGAGCTGTTGATACGTAACGTAACCCTTTGCGTCATGACGCAAATCAAAACCGCATTGCAGAGCTACGTAAAGAAAAAATCCCTAATATTCACATTTTCTCTTGTAAATTTCGCACCTATTTATGGAAATTATACATTGAAATTTAGATAATTCCTCCTGTTTGAAATAACCTTTGTTTATTACAGTAAAAAAGTTAATAAATCTTTAATATATGTGAAAACTCTATATTTTAGTCACATTTAGCCCATATTTTATACATAAAAAACATGTTTTTAGCCTGATGTTTTGTCACTTTTATTAAAACATGTCTGGAAAATTTTTTTTTAATTTAAACTAATTTCACAATTGAAATGACAAACTCAAATTCAATTCTAATTATACAAATATCAGAAAAAGCCAAGGAATTCATTTAAAACTTACAAAATGTTTTTAATCCCAACATATTATTAAATCATATTCTTTATTCTACTATTCTATCGTTATTGCAATGCTACCATGAACTTTATATGCATGTTTTTTAAATTTTATTTATTGCTTATATTTCTTCAAAAAGTTATAATTTATACATATATTCATAACAGTTAGAAACTAAAATGAAAAATTACTCTAGGTTTTTGAGATCCTTGTATACTGATTATATAGGAAGAGCTCTTCAATCACTTGTCCATGTTTTCAGTGGTTCTGTCGCCCTCTGCTGGCAACAGAAAGGTAAAGATCTCACAAAAGGCTCAGTCCATCTCGCAACACTTCTGCAGAGAGTCAGAGGAAGACAAATAAACCAGTCACATGATTTCAGCCAATTTATTGAGGAGAAATTGAGGTACACTGTGTGGTTGCACATGGGGGCAGTGGGAGAGGAGTTTTGAATCACAACCACACTAAACGACGATAAAACATTTCTCGTGGTTTAAACTTCGACTGATGGGTACCTCAAAAACAAACCAAATATCCACATTGATCCAATGAACTGATCGAAACATGCCAATGAAACTCCAAGTAGGAAAAAAATATTTTTTTTGTCTTTCCGATACATGTATAACATACGGCATAGGCTGTGTTTTTAACTTAGATATATGAAATAACCTATTTTAAAGTATAGGCACTTATAACTGCTCAGTGGAAGACATTTCTTGATTTAAAACAGAAGAGGCACCGTTCTTCTTCTCATCCAGACAGAAAAAAAAAAGTGAAACCCGTCCAACAAATTCAGAGTGAAAGTGTGATGTGAAGTTTGATGAGGTAATGCGAGATGCGCTCTCGCTCTATCCATCCAAATTAACCTGAGGTACACAAACATTACAAAGGAAGCAGCAAGAATACGATAGGATATAAAGATACAAATGAAACAATAAAAGAGTAAAATATGCTAAATCAAAAAAAGAACAAACAAGTACTTCCAGTCCCGCACCTAACTGTGTTACGTTCCCTCCAGTACACATACAGAGAAGCAAAGAAGACTTGTTACATATACAACATTTCATAATATAGCAGCACACAAGTGAATCACATAAGGCATCTTTGTGTAAGACTGGAAAAGAAAAAAGCTTCATAGCAGCAAGAGAATGATGTGTATAATCTAGTTTCTCACTTTGGAATTATCTCTCAAATTATACACAAAACATTTGAAAGCACAAACTTTTTTTTCTGTTTAAAGCATTTTTTTGAAATAGCATTTGGCTTTTTTTGCACAACAGAACATGCATGAATACAATTTAGAAACTACATTTCTTGTTCTAAAATGTAATGAGGATTTTCAAGCATTTCTGCTCATGGAGAAATTGGTTATATACAGTTAAACTTTCCCGCCATGTAAACCCCCCTACCTACCTATGGAGAAAACTCACAAGACCGTTTTAAAAACTTCAGTTCAGAAAGCAGTTTACATTAAAAAAAAAAAAAAAAAAAAAGCAAAAACAAGAATATAGGACACAGTATGTGTGTAACTCTTTGAAAGAACTATTGGAAGGTTTTGGCTATGAATGAACAAAAATTCAAGTAAGGTTAAATAATAGACTGAATCAAAAACAAAAAAAAAAAAGTCTACAAGTGACTTGGCTTTCCTTAGTTTATATTCTATTACACTAGAACACCGATTATCCTACGTCTAGTCACCTGTCGGGGCGTAGCTTTCAAGACAACGTGCGTTACCCCGTGGGAATCCAGCCCAGAAAAAAAAAAAATCAAATAACTTAAAGAAAAAAACAAAAAAAAGACCCTAACAACCCACTGAACTCTCCGCAACCACCATCCCCTTACCATGCTTAAGGAGTGTGTTTTTAAAAGTGCATCAATATGGTTCCAAGTCGCCCGCTCTCTAATAAAAATGGTAAAAATTGATAAACAGGAGAAACTGCAGCACAACCGAACTGTCACGAGGGATTCTTCGTCCTCCTGTGCAGAAACATTTTATAGCTTAAGTTAAACTTCCTCACTGTTTCGCTATCGTTCGTCGATCCAGACTCTTCTAGTATTTCCCCGCTTTTTCACATGCGTCTCTTTTCCAACAAAAACCTCGCACGAAGCCCCTCGACTTTCATTCCTCTCCTACCTGGTAAAAACGTGCCAAATCTCCTTTTCCTCCGGTAACGTGACTTGCAACCCGAACACTCTTAACCGCTCTCTTACATGTAGAGCAGGAACAGAACAATAATAATGTAGCCTCGCTGAAATATAATACATGTACATATCGTCCTATTAACATACTGTACTGGTCTGTGGACTTAGCAGTGAAATCAAGACCGTAGTAACTGACCTAACCTTAGCCGCTGCTGCAGACCTCAAAGCCCCTCATGTCCGTCCGCTGTGAGCAGGCCCAGCCCACTCCTGGCCACCACTTTTCAGCATAAATACTAAGCAGTGCTACAGGTGCACAGTATGCTAGATAGAGAGAGGGAGCAGCTAGCTACAGTAGCGCCCCTCTGGCTGGATTATCACCTGGGTTTAAATGCCATGTACTGTATTATCAGCATTTCAAAATCACTACTAGAGGAATTTTCCTGCACGAACGAATGCGGAAATCCCAGATAAAAACTGTGAATTGATAACTGCTCGCTAAAGTTGATAAAAGAGTAATATAAGTAAATGTTAACTAAATATACATTTATCTATTTTTGCTAGGTTGTATCAAAAGAAATAACTATATTTTATATAATTATGCTGTTTTGCTTTTTCAAGTATGAAAATATATTCAGGTTTCCATTCTGCGAAACCTAAGGCACTATCAAGTTTTCAAGAATTTACCATTTTTTAAATAGCTTGTTTGATTACATGTGGCCCGTACAGAAGGTGAGCGTACACCCTAACCGGGTATGAATGGGGCAAAACAAAAGAGAAAAACTAGGAATTTCTTATACTAAAAGTTCATAGATTGTCACACCATCACTCGTGTGGTGACTCGACGTAGATACAGGCAGCTCACGGCCCCTCGCTCTCGTTAGTTCATTGGTAGACAGTCATGAGCTGTGTGAGTCGGGCGGTGGTGGGAGTTCATAAGTTGACGTCCCGTACATCTGTGGGGGTGCTGGACTGGTCCTGCTGCTCCCTCGCCTTGTTGCCTGCGCTGACCCCGGTCTCCTGCCGGTACTGCTGGCCCTGCTGCAGGCTGGCGGCCAGCACACGCTCTATTTGCTCTTGGCACGCCCTCAAACAATCCTGGAACAAAAGAGTCGGACGTTGTTAGGAATACACACACACACCTCAGTCACACCTTTGTTAGTGTTTGAATGCTTTAAGACAGGCGAGCTATTTACGCACCATTGAAGCGACAGTCAACGGTTAACTTTTGCATCATGATTGTCTGTCCTTGCTCGGTGATGGGATGTGAAGTACGTTTAATCAACTACTGTACTTGTACTTGTACTTGAGTACAACTTTGAGGTATTTGTACTTTACTTGGGTATTTCCATCTTCCGCTTCGCTACATTTAGTTGATAACTTTACTTTCTAGTTTGCATGACATGCTGAAGATCGGATCTGACAAGAAGACTGATAATTGACCCAAAGTAACCAAAAGTCAGACTTGATTTAAAGATATCATACATTGAAATATTACTTTGGTAAAAGTGAACATCACCCATATTAATACTACTTGAGATAAGTCTTTAAGTATCTGATATTAAATGTGCTTAAGTATGAAAAGTACAAAGTAAAAGTAGTTTGTACATAGATTTACAGGTATGTTTATATTGTATACTATGGATCGATTATTAAACTTGAGTAATTAAACTATAATAGTCTATTTACATTCAAGTTGTGTGCATGCCAGAGTGAAAATACTAATATTTTTAGTATTTTTAATGGTCTACAAGACAGACGTAAATGAGATATCATGTGAAACGACACATCACTGCGGCTGGTTTTCTCAGCTCGTCTCTACACAGGCACAAATGAAGTAATATTACTATAAATCAAACACGCCGATCAATATGCAGACACTAGCGTGCAAAAATCAGCCATTTTTTGGCACATCTGATGTGTACGTTGTTTAACAGCTTTGGTCACATGCGTGGCATACCAGCAGGGAATTATGTGTTTTGAGGTAGGTGGTCCCGTCTGCATCATGACCAGAACAATGGGTACCAGCACACTCCGATACCAACAACGTGGTGCAGTGAGCTAACATGGTGGGCACAGGAGTCGGGTCTGACACGAGACCTGTGCATGTCTGAGATATGAACCCAGGGGGGGAATGTGTAGGGGGACAAGGCTCCTAAAAAAGCTCTGCGGTCTATCAGGGGACAGATAAGCAGATCTGAAGCTCTGGACTCCCCTCCTCCGCCACCCCTTGGGTTTACAGCACGGTCAGTCCCATGTGGAGGTCTAAAGGAAATGGCTTTGACCTACTGAACCCTGACCCTCTGAGTTTGGGTGTAAAACAGAATATAGGACAGTGGGACCGGATGTTTTTGGACGACTTCTCTTGTGAAAGGCGATCCTCTCTCTCTCTCTCGGTCTCCGTCTCTCTGCAGGTCTGTGTGGAAAATGTGGGAGGTCTGCCTCGCTGAGCCGACTGCAGGACTCTTAAAAGAATGAACCGAGGCTCGCAAAGAGGCCAACAACATTCCTTTGAAATGTACGGATAATTGGAACCCGATGGGCTGCAGTCGGAGCGCCTGTTGTGACGGCTGGGTTGCGGGGCCCTCGTCGCCGTGGCAACGTGACCACAAGCTAAAGAGGCAACCGTGTTGTTCCTGTGGCCCATTGGCTGTGGCCTTTTTGTATTTCTAGGCATCTGAACTGGTCCTCTGGAGTAACAATGACTCATTGTGACAATAAAAAGCCCACACTGGAATAAATCTGGTATAAGTAGTATTTTTTTAACTGAGTTTAAGTGATGTCAAATTGTGCATAATTGTTTGTTTTTGTCTGCCGTGACTTGTCTGATCTATTATATTTCATGAGTTATTCACATTTAATTTCAGCTTGCCATAGAAATCCATTGTTTTTATATCTCAGCCAGGGTTTACAGAACAAAACGCTCAGTATTACACTGACAGACTGCACATAATTTCATCAAGATGACATTTACAGTCACCAATATAATACAAGAAGTCTTTTGAGGCCCATTTTCTCCCATTGAATATAATCGGTAACCTGTATACAGTACAAACTTCACTGATATGTCAAAATGCTCAACTGTCTATAATCTTAGTATGATGACATTTGCAGTTTAAGAATTGTTTCGAGGTTACATTCTTAATACGTTAAAGTCAATGCAGAGCCATTCACACCCGATGAACGTATACCAAAGCAACCGTATACAATAGAAAGTCAATTTTGATATTAAAATGCTTATTGTTGCACACTGATAAACTGTACATGAACTTTTAATGTCTCAAATTATGCACAGATGTTTATGGAGGCCCATTCACTCCCATTGACTTTACAACTCGACACCTGCATACAGTACAAAATCCACTGATATTTCAAAAATGCTCAGTACCACCCACTGATCAACTGGATATAATCTAAATATAATCATATTTATACTTCATGGATTGTTTATGATTATGATGGTATGTGCAGTTTACATTCCCATTGTATTTATCATTTGGCCCTTGTACATAGTACACACTCCAGTGATATTTCAAAATGCTCTGTAGAGTTCATCAATCAACTGCACATAATCACAATAAGATAAAATGTATATTTTTGAGTTTGAGTTATATGTAGTGATGCATTCAATCCTAACGTTTAAGTATTTTAGAGCTCCATTCAGTCCCACTGAATACAGCATTCAGGCAATACATTAAAGCCGATGGGTTCTCACATGCTAATAAAGTCATCAGAAAGTGTCGGTCTGCAGGTTTTTCTGACAGCTTGAATAACTTTCTCTTGCTTCATTGGCCTTTGCTCTGGAAAAGACTCTCCTCGACTTCATTACGAACATATTCCTCCACCAGGAGGGGCACACAGCTAAGGGGGGGAGCCATGCAAAGAAATTGCATGTGTCCTACCACAAGAATGTGGGCTCTGAGTTTTAAGAAGACATTCCCTCTGCCGCTGCTCTTTATAGCAGCAGTCTGGCTCCACAGCCAAGAGCCAAAAGCTCGCTCTCCCTCACTCTCTCCATGAAAAGTAAATAGCTTCAATCTGCCACTACTGAAGTCATCACTGTTGTTTACTAAAGGGCCTTTTATGCTGCTGTCGTGAGATGTTGCAATGATTATTATTAACAATGCATTGTTGTGTAGCACTAAAACTATTGAGTAATTACTTCTGGCAGGTCTAAATTTCCCTCACTGTTGTACTCACCACCTCTGTGTTGGTGATTTTGGCCAGCAGGTCTGTCAGGTTGTCTCGACTCAGCCTCTGGTCAGTGTGGTCCAGCTGCAGGCCGCAGACAGCGGCTCCCATGCTGCCAGTGGCGATCATGGAAGGGGGGTTCATGGCAAGGCGGTCATCTGGTGAAGAGGAGTATTAAATGTACAATTAGTCAAGCAGCAGCTTTAGGCAATAATGGCAGACGGGAAACGCATTTGTGGCTGTGACACTAAAATCAGCCCAGAGGAAGTATAAGAGGTGCAAACACCTGAATCCTCTCCAACACGCAACGCTCCACCACAGCTGAATCTTACTTTCCCACAGTCTGAATTTCAACAGACAGAGCAGCGTGGTGTAACCTGTGTGGTTTCCTTCATAGAAACTTCAGCTCTGATTAGAAAAGCAGAGTAGGAATCCTCCTACTCGCTGCGCAATGAGTTCCAGCAGGAACGACTCCCTCCGGTACATATCCAAGTCTAAAGGCTTAAGTGACAACAGGCCTGGATGGAGGAGGCGGAAGAGGAGGCAGCCATGGAGAGTACACCTCTGCAAGTATTGCTGCTTTTGAACAGCTCATGATGTGGCTGTGAGTTTAACCTTCCTCCAGCTCTCGACTTGATGGTTGTTTTCATTTTATGGAAAAACCCTGAAGCTGTAATCACAAAGTAGCTTATGTGAACGTTACGAGTCTTCTTAAATGGCTTTAAACGTTCCTGAGCCTTTTACAGAGACACTGAGAGAACTTCCGATAAGAGAAGGGGCGTGGTTGGCCCCATTCCAGTGACTGACATGTTTCATGAATGAACTTATTCAGTTTGTCTACAATGATCGGTGTCTGACAGGTGAGACGTCTGTGTCAACAAATGTGAAGTATTCATAAATACACAAGGGCATGTGGAACAAATAAAGACAGCTGGCTAGATAGCTAGATGGATAAATACTTGTGACTGCGATTTTTTCCCAGTTGATCGAACAAATCTATTAATTAATTTATATTTATTCATTTACAGCTGCTAGGGAGTATTTTATGTTGAATTAAGGGTCCCATGTGTAGGATTTAGTGGCATCTAGCAGTGAGGCTGCAGGCCGCAAACAACCGAACACCCCTCCCTGATGGTGGCCGCTAAAAATGCAGAAAAAAACAGGCGACTATACACTGATGAAAACATAATTCTGAGTATTATATTATATTTATTTATGCCCCTGGATCCTACGCACACAATTCAGTGAAGACGATAATAATAAGCGCTACAAACTACATCGAATCATCTCCAGTGTTTAGCTTCGTGAGAACTGCTTTTTCATGTTTTGCACACCATCAAAACACGATTTAAAAAGTTAATTTACTGCGTCTCAAACACCGACACTTAGTCTTCACAGCGCTCTCATCAGTGCTGGAGAAATGTTTTGTTCTCGTTCTTGTTTAGGGGAGAAAAATGGCTTGTTTGCATCTCTTTAAATCAATCACATTCGTCTTGGGCCACGCTAAACCTAGGATGAAGTGCCCCTGCCTGCAAAATAGTGTTTTGCACATGAGGATGGCATTAAAACAGACAAAATAAATGATAACAGCTGCTAGCTTGGTTAGGTTTGTACCATTAGTGTCCAGGTTAGCGTCAGAGTAGCATGCCAATTTCAGCATATAGGTTGCTATCTTGTGGGTTTTTGCTGTTTTACAGAGGGACGGGGGTTTTGAAAACAACAAACTCAGCCTGTCAGAAGAAACTTAAGTGTTGGGACGTTCCCAACCCCTGGTGGTTTTTCCACTATTACAATACACAGGCTTCTTCCGGTCTCAGCACATGGATATGACCAACAGTAATCCTAAAAAGGCAGAGACTTGGCACACTTGTTAAGTGCTGTACAAGTCCAACCCAGCACATAGTCCTAGCCCAGTGCAAACCAGCCGTGGTGGCCTGATCGCTTTGATTAAACCCCGGGGAGCAGGCTGCCTCACTACGCCCATCTTCTCCTCCAGGGGCCAGCTGTCCATAGGAGGAGCTCCTCCATCATAAGAATAACATCTCAACTCCATATAAAACTCCAAACATTTACATTACAGCACAACCACAGCAGGCCTCTCTTTTTTCCCACTGCGGCTGCTTTGTGCTTGGTTATAACCAGCTGCTTATGAATAGCAGAGGCGACCACTGAACACACCCAATTATAAAAAAAAAAAAAAGGAAAAAAAAGTGTGACACTAAAATTGTGCTAAACGGGGCATGAAAGTCATTGAAGGAGCCTATGGTTCCAATAACTAACTCTAGTAAACAAGTGCTCATTGGCCGGATGTCACCACATTGACGTTTGGGAGGAATTTCACTGCAGTTAAATGTCCTTCTTTGTATTATTTCCATCATTGAATTAGTTAGAAGGAGGTAGCAGATGAAAGGCAGTCTTGTGACAGCGGAGTGCTGTACATCATGTGTATTAGGTGATCCTGCGGTAGTGTTTCTGTGCAGGATATGAAAATATTAGAGGGATTCCTAGTATAGGCAAAGGAATGCCATGAAAATTCACCTCGGGAGAGGCCTAAGGGGACATCTGAGTTTGTGCTTCTCCAGAGCCTCCAGTTTATTTTGGACATGAGGCCGGGGACGGGAGGAGGACGGAAGATCACTGCTGGATCGTTGCCCTTACTTTTAAAACCTGGAAGCTTCCCCGTCAACAAACAATACAGGGCGAGGAGAACAGGAGTTTAGCTGCACCTGAGTCATACAGCACATTGTGTGTCTGCTGAATGCAATCACTATCATCAACCGTGTGCGTGGCTTATCCAAACACTGATAGGCGTTTTCCCAGGAACTCAAGACACATTTGGAAATGACAACTTTAAGCAGCTTTTAGCAGCTGTGAAGAAAAGCCCAGGCTGTGCAGAGACTAGAAAGTGGATAAGGCAGCCAGAGGAGTATGCGGAAAGAAGAAAGAGGTCACAGATGACTCACGATGGGAGAATGTTTGTGTGTGTGGGAATATTCTGGTGGATGTGGGAATAACAAGGCAGCAAAGTGAGCGTGCAAACGAGTAAGAAGAGGGCACATGAAATGACACGCACCTGTGGCACAGAGGGCAATGAATGTCTGCGTGTGTTTGCGAACCATCGCCAGCTTGTCTTTGGGAAGGGGCAGCCTGCGTATAATGTGATCTATAAAATCATTTGGGATGACTGAGGCCATGTTCCACTTCAACTTCCCCAGCACGACCAGTTCCCAGTCCTAAAAGATAGAGAAAAAAAAGTGTCAGTCAGTTCAAATTCAGTTTCCTGGCAGAATCTACTTAGTCAGAGGGTTAAATGGCGTGCTGCCATGCCTCCATTGACCGTGAAAAAGATCACAGTCCGTCCCTATTCCCAGAGGAAATGGCTCTGTAAGAAGAGTAACATTTCTCCACTTTATCTCTCCTCGCTGTATCTTATTATCTGCATGCCTTTCTCATTCCTCGCATCCTTTGTATTCATATCGCCGGCATGTGACAAGCTTTGCCCTGCTTAGAGGCCCTGCCAATGAGACAGCTAGCCCCTTCCTTCCTGTCACAAGCCTCACACAGCTACAATGAGTTTGCACTCCACAGGCAGCAGCAGCAGCAGCAGCAGCAGCAGCACAGAGCTGACTCTTCATATAGTCATAAAAGGTGCACGCCTTTCATGATTTAATTTCCTGTGTGTTGCGTCAATCTTAACAATTCACCAATTCACCGATGGTTTAATGTTTTTCCTGTTTGGCTTTCAGTATTTTGAGTAAGGGAAGCAGCGAGGAAGTGAGGAGAATGGAGAAATCCACAAGAAATCAATGTTTAAAAGGTGTGTCTGCACACAAGAAAGCTATAACTGATGTAAAAATGTGTAAACACCTCTGACGAATCAAAATCACACAGGCCTTCCAAAAATCTAAGCACAAAATTTGGTAAGAAAATGAGCTATCTTTGTCATTACCAGAACCAATACAACTCTCCATGGAGACATTTTGTACTCGAGCAACAAAAACACCTTTTTAAGGTTTCTCAGATCTCCATTCGTCGTGCTATGCCAATTTAAGGATCAGATTCTCTTTAGACCTCATAACTAAACACAAGAGACTTGTGAACACACTGTGCTGCATTTCAAAACTAGGCACACAATCACAAATCTGTCCATAATAAAAGCTGCAGTGAAGCGTCAGAGCTGGTCTGTAAAGATTTGCAGCATTTCCTGTCATTTCTTGTCTTGGTTCCCCCATCAAGTCAGTCAGCCGTTGTCAATCAAGATGTCTGCCATATGCAGGACACTTACAGGCCATTATTTTCTGAATCATTTTGTTACCAGGTGGATGACTGCAGCACCATTACACGACTGAGTATAAGGTGCTTTTAAGTATCAAAACGCGCAATCCATAGAGAAGTGAGCCTTGAAACGAGGGGTCTGGACTTCCGTATGGTTGTGATGTCACAATTATTCAGTCACCAACCTCAGCCACGCACCCAGCATGTCCGCGGCAGAGCCTTCGAGTAGTGAGTCGCGACAAGGGAAGTTCAAAAATGCTGACTGTCATGTGATTCACGTAGACCTGAGATAGTTCCAGGAAGTTTTTGAACATGTGAATATATAAAGACGAACAGCGATTTTTTTGGTGTATTGCGCTGCTTGTATTCACGGCCAACTTCCAGAAACTATTGAGAGGCTCAACAATCCTCCATTGCTGTGAACAAATGGTCCATTGGAGTGAACAGAGACAACGTGACTCTCTCTACTCAAGGGCTCAGGACCAGGGTTTTAAAAACACCAGCAGAGCTGATGAGGAAACACAGCGGGCAGTGCCCGCTCAGGCCTGTAAGAGTTGACCAATCAGAGAAGAATGGGCTTTTTGGGAAGGGGGCCTTAAAGAGCCAGCAGCTAAAATGGGAGACTTCAGACAGAGGGTGAATAGAGGTGGTGCAGCAACAGACACTGGGAGAAAAATCATGTGTTTTTTGAGCATTAAAGCATTTTAAAGTTTTCTAGTCGACACCCAAAATACTTTAATTTGTACTTAAATGTAGCAAAAACAAGAACTCTGATGAATAAATGCTGACGCATTTATGGAGAAGATTCACCTGAAAAGCAAAATTTGTAAAACAAAACCACAACTCTGGCAGGGACAGGCCCCCCCGCCGCCACCAAACACCTATCTATTACCTAACATGCGAGCCATCATTTACATATAAGCAAGTTTCCTGTATAAAACCTTCCACACACGCCTGCATTCAACCTATTTAAGGTCGTGTGGAGATTGTTGACAGTGAGATGAGCAGGGCGGAGGTTTCACTGTCGGTGCGCTCACTTCCTGGACAGCTGCCCCGACACCCCTGCCTCCACCCTCTTCAACTTCTCTCTTCCAGCTGAAGGAGCCGCAGCCAGCAGAGTGTTCATTACAAGGAAGAGCTGCAGCATCTTTCCCCGGCTCTTGCTGCCTTCTCTGTGCATCCTGTCAGGATATCCAGGAATCTGGAGTCTTACGACAATATGGAGCATCAAATGGGACGAATGTCATTTCCCTCAACAGCTGCAGGCAACACGGGAGGATGTATAGAGAGCTCGTGGTGCTGTTTGGTTGAAATGAGAAGACGGTCGAACCACTAACTGTAAAATGGTCTTCAACTTAATTAATTAGTTGATTTATGGATGAGTCGATCGTCCAAGTAGTTTTTAAGCATTGGAATGGAGGATTTGTTGCTTTTATTCAGGGCTGCAACTGATGACTAATCTCTCAATCATTTTGTAGACAAAACTGTAAAAAAGTTATGTGTGTAAGCAGCTATTTTGCTTTATTATACAGGGGATCAACTACTCGATTCAGCTTTCACTTTTCCTCATCTTAGCACTGTGAACTGGATATCTCAGAATCATGGAAACTAAGCAAACTTTCTTCCGACGCGGACCTAATAACACGGCAGAAAGCTCCAGAACAAGGTTTTATGCAGGCCTTGAGTGACTGACTCAAACTGTTTGGGTTTTTGGACTGTTGGTTGAACAAAACAAGCGATCTGAAGATGTCAACTTTTGGCTTTTTGGACATTTTTCATCAAACATATGAACTGAGAAACTAAATTAATGTGAATGTGATGAAAATAATCATTAGTTGCAGCCGAAACATGCTCTCAAAAACAACAGCTTAACGTCTGTGCGTCGATTGCTCCACCCGGGCTTTAATTTTGTTTAAAAAGTTGGTCAGACCAAATTAAAAGTATTCCTGTAAAACCAATAAAGAGATATACTGTACTCCACTTGTTGAATACTCATATAATCGTGGAGAAATTCAAGAGTATCCTGGCTACTTTTTTTTTTTTAATCCTATACTGGATACTTCAAGATATCCAAGTTCTATACTGCATAAGTGGCACTAGATGGCATCACACGCCTCTCCGGCCCACATGGCTCCAAAGAAAGGATGTGCCTGTATTGTGCACAGCTCCACTTATAAGGAAAATGGGATACTTCCTGTGAAACCAATATAGCTATTAGCATTATAAAAGCATCCCAAAATGTGACTCTGCATGTTTACGCTCTCGTGAATGAATGGGGCTTTTGAGATCTTACCAGCAGTTCCCGTGGTGCGATGGAGTTGTCTGTGTACATGCAAAGTTTTTCTGCTGATAGCGGCCTGCAGTCCTTTAACTTGGAGGCCAGGAAAACGCACACGGCTCCCAGAAGCTGCAAATAACTCTTTCTCGTGGGCACCACCGCTAAAAATCTGTCCAAATAATTAATGGCTAAAGGGAAGACGTCTTCATTGCTGTGCTCCTCTTCACACACCTAAAAGTGAGACAGAAAAGGGAAAGAAAACACATATTAGATATACATATTTATGCAAAGAAAATGAAAAAAAAAAAAAAGTTATATATGTTTTAAAGCAGAAAAGCAGTTAAAAGATGGGGGTGGCTTGGCTGTGGTTTTCAAATACTGGTGTTGTCTTCAGGTTAAAAGGTTAAATCCCTAATTTTCATATCTCTTTTCTCAGTGAGAGCCTGTAAAGTCAGGGCAAGGCATAAACAAATTAGTTCATAGGAAGTCGTTCAGTTAAACGCGTCGCCATTCAACTCAACTCCTCTTCCTTGTTGGGGCTTGTCGTCTTTGAAAAATATTTTTAAAATAAACACATATCGCTTTGGGAGCTTTGAAACGTGTGCACAATGTGTAAAAGATGTGTTATAACAGTTTCCGACGGTAATGAAGAAGGATATCTCGCCAACAGGGAGTGTTTTTATCCACTAAAATGAAAGTGGCTTTGCAAGCACGTTGCCTCACCAGAGACAACGAGCTGAGTCGCTTTGGAAAATTAATATAAATTAGTATAAAGGAGAAATATCGGGTTTTCGATCACGTAAATTAAGATTAACCCCCCTACTGACGCGTGAGCTAGCTAGTTAGCACGAAACACCAACTTTTTAGCTTAAAACCAATGTAAATATCAAGCTAGGCTATTTCTTTTGAAGCTGAAACTTTCTTCGTGCTGGAATTTCCGACTCTCCCACGCCTTTTGGTGAGTCATTCTCATTCAATTGTCAAATAGGTCAACATCCATGATAACTGCCTCTTAGCTACAACACAGCTAAAATAAAAAAACTAGCGTGTAAACATGCATGAAAAACCTCATTAGCTAAAGCAGTTAGGTTAGCCCATCATCAATGCAGAAATGCCCACAAACCTCGTGCATCCAACCTGCAACCATTCGTCTCATATAAGGCTGAATATCCTTCTGGACCCGCTGGAAATATGAGCATTGAGGTAAAAACCTTTCCTCAACTGTTAATAAACTTTGCAACACTCTGTCATCATAGAGGATGTTTGGGTCAGGCTGGGCTCTCACGGCTATGTCCGACTCCAGGCAATAAAGCTCCATGACTCGGCCCCCTTCTCCCCCTCCTCTCCTGGCTTTTTTTTTTTTTTTCCTTTTCTTTCTTGGCTAAATAATAACTAAAATAAAAAATAAATATTGTCACAATGTTGTCGACTGCGGACAGGAGGAGGAGAAGTGCCCAGGATGAAGCATGAGGCTGAGACTGCTGGGTTTGCTCCAGTCGTGCTGCCTCTCAGTTTGCTTCTTCCTCTACGCTCCCTTGGTCGGCGTCAAAGCGGAGGCAGCGAAGAAGACGACATCCGGTTCCAGCTTTCAGAATAAGAGCCGCAGAGGGACAGAGCGTTCTCCTCTTGTGTGCTGCTTTTCTAGGAACTCTTTCCACGACTTCCGGTCTCGTTCTCCAGCCTTCACTGTATTAACAATAGAGGCAGACACGCGGACCATGACGTAGGCCCCATATGCTCCACAACTGGTTTAGACTATAAGTTACATTTGTGGTGCTTTTAGATGAAATATAGGATAAAAACAACAGTAATCTTCTGACAAGAATCAGGTTTATTGCCACGTAGGTTTTTGATATACAAGGAATTTTCTTCAGTGTTTTGGCACAGAAAGTAAGAGAAAAGAAAAAGAAAGGCAAGTACTATAAAAGTCAATAATCACAAATAGAAAATAGGAAAAAAATGACAATAAAAACATGAAAATGTTTGATGTAATTACATGTTTACATATCTTTAAGGCCTATATTACATATATGAGAACTTTTTGGGGGTAGAAATCAAAGGACACAGTTAGTTTGTGGATAATAACAATAATGTTAATCATCATAATCATAATAACAATAATCATCAGCACCAGCATTATCATGATTTATAGAAATATAAAACATTAAATCAACATTTACAACAACTAAAATATAAATTAGTTTTATTTCTTTTCAAAGTATCTATTGAGTATTGTTTTTTTTATTTCACAAACCAAAAAATAAAACACATAAAACATAAATCATATGAGATTTACATGTCAGCAACTGTCCAAAGTGTTTTCACTTTCTGTCTTGTTCATAAATAATCACTCAAATTAATTTCATTATTATGCTTTCTGTGATTACTTACTTCAATCTAACTTCATGTCATTTAAAAACTTAACAAACTTATAGTGTGCATTTTTATTTCATAATCCTTCAAGCTACTATTTTCTCATGCAAAGGTCTGTAGGATGTGATGAGGATGGATCGGTTCAGGGACATGTATATGGGCTGATAACTGAAAATGAAAAAACTGACTGTTTCACATTTCTACTGTAATTGAAATGTATCATCATTTTGTTCCAATAGAATAAAAAAATAGACAACTAATATTAGATCCAAACAAGGAAGAACAAAAAGCAGCATTATTAAAAAGTTGCATAATGTCGACAAAAATGCGAGGAAACTAATCAATTTAATCACATGCACTGATCAGAACATAATGAACATGAGATGCATTAAAACATGAATTGCGTCAGAAATGTCATAAATAATCTATGAAAGACACAAGTAGAAACTATGTAGCATACATGAAATACCAACCGATATCTACAGTTGGCTAATAATTCAGTCGACTTGCCATCAGCTGCAGAATATTGTTCAAGCCAGCAAATACTACGATTTGAAAATAAAGTAGATGTTAATTTACTTTTTGGGTGCCAGACAGAAGTCGTGTGCTATAAATGACAAAACGTATGTTTACTTATTGTACAATGTTTAATATTAACTTGGTTGAAGGCAATCTAAGAGTGAATATCAACAAGAAAACTGCTGTTTTGAAAACTGGAAAAAAGCCACATCACTAGGGAACAAATCACAGACAGTTTACATTATTAAATGCAGTTTATGGTACAAATCAGCTCTTTGCACCGTCTGCCATCAGGTCTGTGTATCTCCAACCCAGCTGGCCCGGCATATGTGAGGACAGTGCAGTAAATCAGGGACACAACCTCTTATTAATGCTCTACCTCAAAAAGCTAACAGGCTAACTGTGTTTAGCGTCCATGCATCCACATGAATGCATTTAGGCTAGTTATCTCCTGCTAGCTTAGCATTGAGGTTAATTGCTAGGCTACTCAGTTTGAATTTGATTGTGTCTCTAACTGAAAATGCAGCAGAAACATCTCAGTCAACTAACGTCTCCCGCTTAGCACTGGCTTCTTGTCATGTCTTTACAGCTGCAAATTTGCATTTTTCTGTTCAACATTAAAACCTGTTCCTCCTTGACCTTCCTGTCATTTTGAACAGCTGCAGAAGATAAATTAACTCACAAGACAAACTACACTTACTGTGGGTGACTATTTGAAGATGCCTGTCGTTGAATAGGTAACTTAAATTAACTTGAACAGCAACAATTTATCCGGGGGTTTGCTGGCTAACTAGCAGATGTATCCTAGCTTTTGTCACTTTCTTTAGCGTTGCTAGATGGGATGTTTTTCAACATTTTCATTAACTTCTCAGGGAGTAATGCACGGATCTTGATGGGAAAAAAATCTGGCCTATTTAGGAAGATCTGATGGGCTTAAATTGCGGTTGGATTAGTCTTGAATTAAAGGGCCTTGACGGAGATATGCGCTCTTCTGAGTGTCATTCTAGTTGTCACCATCTAACACTGTGTGATTACTTCAAGTAAGTGGCCTCTCTGAAACCACTGGTGTTTTTAATCAGGTCACAGTCCTGCCACATGAGCTGGGACACAGTGTGATGTTGCACACATCCTTATGGCGAAGGGTGTGGACGGCATGTTGATCCCATTCCAGGGAAAACTTTTCCGTAAAGGAAGTCCTTTGGCATTGGTGGCATGCCAAAGGATGAAAGTATAAGGATGGACATGTAAATCTGCAGAGAGTGCTTGTGGTGTCTCCAGGATGTCTACAAGTGTTTGTGAGTTTGTCCTTCTAAGACAGGATCTAATCTGCAAAAGGTAGGATTATAATAGAAGAGGAAGTCATGATTTTGCCAACTCCCTCTCACTTTTGATGTCTGAAGGCCGTTTCAGTCCTGTTTGTTTTCTCTGTGCAGCTGTAAGTGCTGAATTCCTTATCAAAGCCAACGGAGAAAAAAAAAAATCTTTTCGCACATCTAAATTTGCTGCTTCCGATCATGTGCGAGCATTAGAGGAAACCTTCAGTCGAGCTGAATGACAGGAGCTGAAGTGAACCACTTCTCACTGGAACAACTTCACAAACTTCCCCCTTTCACAGTCGCCACCAGAGAGCTGAATGAGATATGGAGTTTCATTGAGAGAAGAAAAAAAAAGAGCACTGTGGAGCTATTATGAGAGCAGACTGTGAAGTGAGAGTGGGAACTGTCTCTGAGGGAATGTCAAGGTTAGCTAGATTAGTTCTACTTCAAAGGAGGGGGTGTATGTTTGAGAGGATTCATCTTAGAATTGAGATTTCACGTCCCTTTGTTTGACAAATCCCTGGGTCACTGTTTTCGTCCAAAGGGGGGTCTCTCCGCAAGAGGCCAAAGAAGCCTACCATACCAGACAGTCAAAGCTTGACACTTGAGGGAAACAGAGGTGTTAGACAGATAAAGCAGCCTTACCCTGCTGCTTCTGTTAGCGCATGTGTCCTATGATAACACATGTCAGCCGCTATCACACACTCCGGGCTCCACAGAGGTAACAGAGAGCGCCCAAAGCCCTGGGAAAACGTGGAGGAGCGTGAAATCACCTTGATCCAAAGATTCCTGCTGCATACCAGTCCACTGAACCCACCAGAGCACAGGGGCCCGGAGATGGGCAGACCGCCACAGATCAAGAGAACGAGACAAAGACAAGAGAAAGAGAGAAGAGGTGGAGGGTGATAGTCAAGATGTTTAATCCCAGAGATCGGTTTGGAGCTTAACATCATCTTATGTATTTCCTGTGCAAGATCAAGTAAGTCGCTCCATGAGGGAGGCCTCTCTCTCGGATATAAACACAGGATTTACTTCAACATGCCAGTTTCGGGGCCAAGCTTGATTACAGGTTGCCCATGTGCTGTGAGTCAATCTGGCTGTTTGGGTTTACTGACAGTAGAGAAGAGGATGCTATGGCTGGAATGCTGTGGTGTGAACAGTGGTGAACACTCCTCCCAGCGCTGAGTGATAGCCGCTGTAGCTCAGGCAGCAGAGCAGATAAAGTGGCTTCTGTCTGTCACATGGTTGCATACTATATGCTTTCACATCAACTGATTACACCCTGCTGGAAGTGGACTAAACACCCGTTCCAAAACATGAATAGTAGGCGACATACATGTTCATGGCTAGTCGCATGTTCTTGCCCTTTCACATGCTATTCTGGTCAGGCTATCAGCAAGCGTGGAGCGCGCCGCTATCGCCGGCGTCACACATCAAAGCCGTCCTGTCAGTGCCACTCGTCGCAAAGTGGTTGGGGGGCAAAGGTGGGAAAGTAGGTGCTTTCCAGGAGGAGTTCAGCAAATCATGTGCAGGATCTGAGAAATGACTGTTTGGATGGTGTGGTTTTCTCTCCCCAGCATCTCATAATTATATTTTTTGTATGTGTAAATCCCACTTCCTTAGTGCTTGAGTAACTCCCATCATCAGTCCCTTAAGATGTGATTGGAGGCCCTGTGGCGCAACCAGCTAATTTGCACTCAACTACGCAGCGAGATTAGAAAACAAATGGGAGCGACGTCAAATCAGCACAGGAAAAAGAGGGTGTTTTCCACACTGTGTCTTAGGAATGTTTTGGCTAAACTAAAAGCCATCATTCAAACTGAAAATGCCAACATTTGAGAAGACAATGACGGGACAGAGAGCAACATCCGGGCCTGGTCTTTAGTCGTCTGGGTCGTGAACACAAGAGGGTTTCTTTTCTACAGTTTGGGTCTCGGTCATTGCCGAATCTCCCCCCCCCCCCCTCCTCCATTAAGTCTGTATACAAGTCTGACGTCCGGCAGCTTGCATCCCTCACTCCTACCAGAGGCTCTGAGAACATTGCCCTATTCTCCACCACGCACTCAGGAGTAATAGCAGACAGAGGAGGGGAGAGGAAGAGGGTACGCTTTAAACAAAAGAGGATCTATAAGGTGCTAAAACGAGGCATTAAGGCTCGTACAGCAAAACGACCGGTGCTGCTGCTGCTGTAAAGACTCCTTCGACAGGATAGTTCACATTTTGAGAGATTCACATTCGAAGAGTTGGATGAGAAAGTCTTCACCACTCTCATGTCTGTCAGCTCGCAGCAGGTGAACTTAGGCCCTGTCCACACGTGCACAGGTATTTCTTAAAATGTGGCTTTTTTATGCCTCCATTATGCCATACAGACAGACAACAGTAACAGTAGTTTCTGTAACAAAGCAACCAACCAGAGTATAAAATCTGCTTCCTGTTCACACCGACACACACATGCTCAATGGTCAAGTGATGTGTTTCAGGTGTGCTAGTATGGACGGAGATTATTTCTGAAATGGTGCTAAAATGCTTGTCTGGATGGAGATCGTTTCTGTTTTGAAACCCTGTTTTCAAAATACCTGTTTTAGCCTTTTAACTAAGCTAAGCTAAGCTAGCCTCCTTCATGCTATGGGTTTATATTCAACAGAAGGACAAGAATATAGGTATTAATCTTCTAATCTGGCTGTAGAAGTACATTTCCAACTCCCGCAGCCAATGTGAGGGCCATCGCGAGTAAGAGTGGTGTCAAAAAACGCTGCCATGTTAACGGTTTGTATATCGCAATCCTGAGTCTTCTAGATTTCTTCTAAATAGACGACTATAGACGACCGCGACCTGGTGGTATGGAGAGTTAACCTCTCTCAGAACGTGTGAACTAGCTGGACGTCCGCTCTAGTCTATGCGATGTGTTCAAGTGCAGATTTTTGACTGAGACACAGCAACACAGTGGTCGGCTTTCGTCGCTGCTGGTTTTATATGTCGGTTTGATGTGTCGGCCTGAAACTGGAAGCTTTTGGTTTAACTTTTGATCATGAAGTAATTATTGCTTATACAAACTAATGTCTGTAGAATAATGACACCATCAGCGCTTAGATTGGTTCCCTATTAACCTCGCTTTCACTTCAATTTTATCAGCCACCGGACATGAAATCTCCTGTGAGGCACCATCTCTATCTGCTTTCGTGTCTCTATTATGGACTAAAGGAATGAATAAACCCGTGTGTTGTCCTGTGTTTTGGTAGTTGCCACTCTGAGGAAAACAGAAACCATCCAGTTGTCTTTGCAACAGCGGCATCAGGGCGTGGGGGGGGGGGTCTGTTTCCACTTTAAGAATGTGAGAAATGTCCTTAATTTTTAAGAACGACTGCAAATAATGTGGATCCAATATCCTCACACAAAGCCCTGGAAGAACACTCAATCTTCTGCATGTGGGGGGTGGGCAGGGACACTTGGCACAAAGGAGGAAGCCTGGATTAAGTCATAAGCGGCATGCGACATAGGTTGGATTTTAATTGGGTGAGATCACTTCCTCTTCATTACACTGTGAATCACTCAAAGAAGCACTTTTGCATCTGAAAAAAAAACACGCATGCTTGTAAAGCACGTCCATGTTCACGGTGCGAGAGCTCAGCATGCGTCTGCAGAGGAGAGTGATGTTCTTCATGTGAGCGTACGTCTACATTTCGATCTGTTATGTAACTCTGCTGTGGGGGCACCCTTGTTCTGTTCCAGCAGTCGACTCTGAAGTCGTCGTCCCCCCCCCCCAAAGCTTTCCTGCTCGTTCGCCTCAGAGCACACAGATGTCTCAGGGCGCTGCAGAAGATGGGGGGTGGAGGTGGGGACAGGGGGTGGGGTGGGGTAGAGACTGGCCCGGGGCCAGGAGGCAGCGGTTGCCTGTCACAAGTGAACAAGTGTGTGTGGTCAGAGATTAGGGAAGGAAGGACACAAACAAAAATTCCGGCGGAGGAGCTCCTGTGGCAGCTGCGGTTTTTCTGAGTGCGAAGGATGCTGGACAACTGTAGCGAGGCGATTGGCCGGAGAGGACGGAGTGGGCGTGCCCTTGGCAGCGGCCTGCTTCCTCTGTGTGATCTTAAATGAGAAGAGTGACAATTCATCAGAGACAGGATGTCCAATAGAAAGACAGATCCCAGGGGTAGATAGAGGGCCTTGCAGCTGGCCACTCGATGACCTTGAATCAAACAAAAGTTAGTGTTTTCTCTTCATGTCCTTCTCTCTAACGCTCACTGTACCCATAGAAAAATGAGGCATTAATCAGCAGCAGAGGACTGAGCAGTTTCCAGTAAGTCATTTTGCGTGAGTTTATTTTAAGCCACGGGCCTCACTGTTCCACAAATAACATTGCTTTCTTCGGCCATTCACTTCCCTTCGACTCTGTAACATTTCCACTCCTGCACACTTACATTTCCCTCCTGAGAGAGAGGAGGAAATGGGGGGCCTCGCGATGTGAACGAGAGCTCTTTGAACGTGGCTCTAGCGAGGCGATATGCTCCTTATAAATGTGCAGGCAGGGAGGGTTTGAGGGGCGGACCGCTGGGGCCTGGACTGTCTGGGAGCTGCCTGGTGTTTTCCTGTGTGTGATGCATGCTAACCCTGGGCCTCCTCGACTTCAGCAGCGGCATAAAGAGGCCTCTGTAAGGCTGAGTCAGCTCTCAGCCCTTAATTCACCTCATTGCTTGATTAAATTCAGCAGGGGGACTAAGAAGGCCCCCAAAACGTCTCACGCATTCAAACTTGAGGATGGAAATCAACCTGTTATCAGTGTGAGCGTCGAAGGCAGGCAAGACAATGAGCCTCATGGATTGCAGATTGAGAAACGCGTCATGAAATGCAGCCAAAGACACCAACACACACTGACAAGTATTGTCAGTTGAATAGATCGAAGTGGGAGTGGGGAATATTGTTTCTGTGAGGTAACTCTTCTTGTAATGACCCTGTCTTAAAATTGAAACCATTCTAGCATTCTTCGCCAACTATGACATTGCGAACACACTACATTTATCCCATTAAGCACAGAAGACAAAGGCAGAGTGTATGAAATACAGGAAGCAAAGCCATTACGGCGTAATATAGCCCTGAAAGGACCACTTCACTTCAACCACAAAGCAATTTTTTGGTCCATCTCTGGTCAGCGCCGAGTTTCCCACCACCACTGTTAGAGATGCAGACAAACAAAAACTCGGAGCGATGGCACAATCCGATGTTTCCCTCGCTTATTGTGTAATTTGGCATTCCAGAGAGACCAAGAAAGACAAAAAGGGGCATACCAGGCCTATCTAGCAGGAAATACCATGATATGAGTATGTGTGGTGATGGTGTGGTCAGGCCTGGATGACAACATCAGTCTCCTCTTTTCCCTGACGTCCAGCCTGGCTTTGATCCTGTTCTGGGTGTGGGGGGTCAATCCGGAGGAGGTCCGGTGGAGCAGAGTGGCACCCAGACCATTAACTTAGAGTCTGTATCCACCAGGGCGTTCCTGTCTCTGACCACGCCAAGGGATTTCTACATACTGGGCAGCATTACAGAAATCATCTCATCTCTCGCTCGAGTGCAGGAATGGATGGAAAGATTAAATCTACGTTCATTCCTCGAGACTCTCGTGTTTGTCTGTTTAAAAATGAAGCAACAGCCGGTTAACTTAGCCTAGCATAAAGACTGGAAACAGGGGGAAACATCTCATCTATGCTATGTTAGCAAAGTCACTAACTTTTGATCATAAGCCAGATGAGCCCATTTCGACTGAGGTTTAGCCCGTAGCATGTTACAGCCAGGTGTTAGCGTCTCTGGTTCCCCAATAGCACACATACATCTTGCAGACGTCGGCGCGAGTTACGTCGGAAAGACATTGCAGAGACGCTGGCGAGACGTCAGCATTTGGTCGATGTCTCGCCATCGTCTTCCCACTTAGCGAGCGCTCCCCATGCTGTCTTGGTGCCGTTTGTGTGCTATCTGGGTTCAAGTTATGTTAGCTTGGCTTTACTGTTCTGAGTCGTGTGGATCGCTTTTGCAAACTTTGTTAAATTCAGGACATACTGTACGTTTTCAAGACATCATATTGTTTTGATGTGCCAAGTTTTGTTTGTAGTTAGCAACATCACATCTGACTTATTGTTACAGAAACCTGGGATTTGTATGACAACGGTTGTGTTGCACCCAAAAAGGGTGTGAAGGATAATCTACATAATGTTGCTTTAATCATGTATAAAAAACAAGTGTGTCAGAATATTCTCTGGATCGCAATTTCTGTAAAAAATGCAATGTTTCCACTCTGATCTGTCATCCTAACTATGCCAGCAGTTTCCCATGTCTCTTCCCCAGCACACATTACTTTGGGTGCAGCCCTTTTTGGTTCAGAGAACTTCAAATCCAGTTCAACAGGCTTTAGTTTAGACAGAGAAAAAGAGCAAGAAGTACTTCCACCCCAAACAAAACCAGTTGAAATCAAAGCCTGGAGATTAGTCTTAATCAAATAACAACCTTGCAGAACCAGATACCAGGGCTTTGTTACCGAGCTAAGAGCCCCCCGAGCTATGAGAGGTGGATCAGACTGATCATGATATGACATGCTATGCACACACACACCACATGATTTCACACTCCTGGAAACATGACATTTGATCCAACTAAACATTCCCACAAGGACTGCAATGTTTAGCAGTCTATCAGGCCTGTTAATAATAGTCACCGCCCAGGAGAAAACATTTTCCTCTTTGCCTCGAGTCATTGAAGTGAAACTCATCAGTTCTTCCCACCAAAAGTCTGGGAGGAACTGGACTTATTCTAGTAGTTGTTCAGATGTCAGTCAAGGGCCGGCCCACGCTGGGAAAGAAGGAGGTTCACAGTGCTGCTGCGGCCTGAAGCTGCGATGGTCCGGTTGATCCTCGGCCACTGCTTCCCAGGGCCGAGGCCTCGCCCCTGGGGAGCTCTGCTGAAGTTCCGGCTCCGTCACTCTGCATCCTCAACGCTGTTTATAGTGGGAACCCATCCCGTTGTGGCGACCTACATATTGTGTGCATGAGAGACATCACATTACGCAACAGACCTTTGGTTACCTGTAAGGGCTCGTCCTGTAACACACAGATGACACACATTCTGGTCGGAGCACGACGACACATGTCAAGTTGGACTTTTCTTCCTGAGCCACCAACAGGAAAAATATAATTCACATGTTCGGTTAAAACTGGCGTTAGCATTTGGCTCACTATGCCAAAATACAGCCTTAAAGAGCCACTAGCATGTCTGGAGACATATGCCTTGTCTGTGCGTACACTGGTATTTCTTTAAACAAAGCTTTTTCAATGGGTTTGGGTCTTTCGTGCACACTTAAACGCCGTTGTAGGTCAGATAGACCTTAAGGAAAACTCCTTTAAGGGGTAAGATATGCAGAAGTTCAGTGTTTACATCTGGACAGACAGAAACTGAGAATGATATACTCAAATGGACATTGCAATGGTACATGCGTTTCAGGTGTGTTGGACTTAACAAGATTTTAAAACCCCATTTCCAAAAATACGTGTGTTCGTGTGGACTGGGCCACAGTTTTCCATTCTGTCAAGAATTACAGTCACGTCCTCGACAACGATATTGTGTAAGATTTCCGCTTGTCAGAGTCAAAAAGAAACTTAAACCTCGTCCATTGTCATGGAAATCGAAGGGGGGGTGAGGGGGGTACTTTCCTAAAAAACCTAGGATGTCTTTGTTTCCTTATGTAATCATTGATAACAGGAAGTAGTGGGACATGTGCTATGGAGAGAAACATGGTCAGAGCTCAAGCCCTTGGTCAGGATTCCCACTGTCACTGAGGAAATGAAAGCACAGGGAGGCTCTCTTTATGGTTAGCCCATGAAGACATAAATACTCACTGGGAGAAGCACGAGTTTCAAATCGGACGGGAGAAAAACTGATGACTGGGCAAAGAACAAATTGCACAAGATGAAATAGCTCCATAGAGCGACCTCCAAAAGCTGCACAAAGCCAGCGAGACACACAATGCAGCTTTGGGTTCATTCTCTTGACCTGGTAAAGAAAAAAAAAAGCAAACATTCTTGAGGAATGTGTGAAATGTGCCGCGTGGGAGGAGAAGTTTGACACATGTGGCTGTTTGCTAGACATGAGAAGTTGCCAGGGCTTTCAAGGTGCGGCTCCTCACTCCACCTTTGCAGTCACGGCTGTCAACTTGATATGTGTTCTCAGATGTGAAGGGGACTGTGTATGTATGTTCTCAGACTGTAGTCCTTCTGCCTCAGTGTGGTCTGTGATACAAATACAGTGATAATGGACCTAAATCCCACATCACAACGTTAAGATCAACCCCGGCTGCAACATCATCTATACCGAAATATAAATATTACATTAACTACACATCACATCCGAATCTGACTTTTCTGATATCTTACTCTATATGTAAATAATAGAAATGTGAACTGCAGTGTGTGCACTCCAGCTAGTTGAAGCTAGCTCAGGAGGTAGCTAACTTATCCACTTTATCGCAATTTAAACCAACTTGATACTCTAACATCTTAGTAAATTTGAATCGGTTTCATCACAGATGTCCAAATCTAATCGTAATGAAGAAAAAGACCCACCAGATAGGCTACTCACGCTAAAAAGTAGCTAGCCTAGCTTAACCATAGTCAAATAGCCTCTGACTCTACTAAAATGTATGTGACTACGATAACGTTCCTTTAAATGTCACATTTAAATGTATTCATGAATTAATATATCAAACTAGCATTAGTTTAAAAGAAGATAAAAGACCATTTGTACATACCTTTCCCTGCCCAGTTTGCCTAACTTATCTAGCCTAGCTAAAAGGTAGCTAGCCTAGCTCAACACAAGCCAAGTAGTCGTCTCTGCGGCCTCTGACGCTGATGAAATTCATGTGATTTGATAACGTTAACTTTCCTTTAAACTTCATAACACAGAGGCTAAAGATAGCTAGCCTAGCTAAAAGGTAGCTAGCCTAGCTTAACCATAGCCAAATAGCCTCTGACTCCACATAAATGTATGTGATTACAACAACGTTCCTTTGAATGACATATTTAAATGTATTTATTAATTAATATATCAAACTAGCATTAGTTTAAAAGAAGATAAAAGAACATTTGTGCATACTTTTCCCTGCCCAGTTTGCCTAACATAGAGGCTAAAGATAGCTAGCCCAGCTAAAATGTAGCTAGCCTAGCTTAATGTTTGCCAGGTAGCAGCTCTGCAGCCTCTGACTCTAGTAAAATTATGTAATTTGATTTTATTAAGCTTCAGTAGTTTTCCTTGTGCAATTTGTCTAACAGAGGGAAGTATCTAAATGATGTGTAGAGTCTCTAACAATGATTAATGTCTAAAAAGGCATAAAATGAAGTTTTTTACAACTTAAGTATACTGTACGTTTTTACAGTTTGGTTGAGTCTGTAAACTTCAAAGCCCCTTTTCTTTATTGTTGCATGACCTACCTGCTAGTTAGCTGACATTTCTGAGTTGACGATCAGAAGTCAACCAGCCAGCAGCGATTTTTAACATGACTGTGAGAGAAAGAATGAGGCAGGAATTTTTTTTTAAGGCCGACTGACAGAATATGACATGAACTAACAGCAGCTGAGTGTTGCGACGGCAAACTATTGCGGTTCAACAGAGAGGAACAACAAAGGTATCAATGGCTGACAACAGCTGGGTCTGCTTCCTCCAGAGAGCCGGGTTTGATGGATTGGGAATGTGATATAGACTTTTCCACTGTGCAGCCAGACAACAGCCTACATGACATTTGATATTTCACCGCACATGTCCAGTAATCGTCTTTACATGACACACGGAAGCGTTCAAATCTACAAAAAAAAAAAAAAAAATGCAGAGGACCTGTGTCATCTTTATGAAATGTGCTTCTTTCTCATGTTGCAGATAAGAAACACAAATGTATGACATTCAACTGGTTTGGAGAGCGTGCACAAGAGGGAGAAAATGATAACACATTCCCTTATGCTATAATCATTTCCTCCCTCCGGCGCAGTTTCTGCCTCGACAGCTAGCTCACCAGCTGAGAGAGGATGTAGTGGGAAATGTGCAGCAGCAGCAGCGAAGAATGAAAGAAAGGCTACATGGGAACATTTTCCTGTAAAGTCCACTTTTTAAAAAGTTAAGCTCTGACCAGCTCTTTGAGTTGGATGTGTCCTCAGATGACTTTTGACAGGAAGTGAAAAAGGCTAAGTCATGCTAAATGGTTTCACACCTACAAACCAGTTATTGTATGAATGGTTCAACAAACACTTCTCCCGAGAACTGAAACTTTTATCTACAATACACTGAGGGGACTTTAAATATGACGATTTCCAAGTTTCTGAGCCTGTCCTTGTGTAAATAGTCCAGTTACCTCTTGTTATGTGTCAAATAAATGTTGAAAAAACTCATTTTGGAGTGATCTGACATCAAACTACCTCTCTTTTCTTTTCCTGTGGGCTGTGGGAGGGAGGCGTGCATGGGTGGAGGCCAATACGCCTCAACAGCTCTGTATTACACTCCCTAACGCTCAAGCAATCCAAACAAATCTGAAAGATATTTTTATTTTCATTTTTAAATTCTTCTTCCTCCTCGTTTGCATATTCCGTTACTGCGGTTTGCGCGCTGCATGACTAATCAGCGACAGTAGGTCACACGTTACAGGATCTCTCCCCCACGAGTCTGACTGCTGTCCAAACTGTTGTCAACAACACAAAAAAAAAAAAGGAAGAAAAAACACGTGCGAGCAGCACACAAGAAACGAGCAGTCCACATTGTTTGTGGGCTGATTTGCAGATAAAAACAATGAAGAATAAGACGAGAATATGGACGAGAAAATACATATTTTTGCAAAGAAAACAGCTGCGTGTATGCCAGTGTATTGTGATAGAAGCTATATTGTTATGCCCCCTCCATACTAATAGATAGCATAGTCAAAAGTCAATGGAGTGCTGCAGGGATGACGCATTTTTGTAGGCTAACCTGTTAGCATCGACAAGTTTATGATACCTGCATGTTTTGTTCAACACCACTTTGAGTGAAAAGCTAACGTTATGCTATAAACGAACAACATTTTAATGAGTAGATGAGTCTCTGTGTTCGATGTGATGACGTTGAATGTCTCAGACAGCTTCTGTACGCATTTCATGTTGTAGAACAAAACCTGAAAATCTCTTACGCTTGTGTGAACAACAGACTTTGTTTAAGGCATTAAACTGGAAACCCATTCATAAAATCCATGGACTTCAAGCCGAGGGAACAGGAAGTGCTAACTTATTATTAAATCATACATCGGTGGGGGTCGCTAACACATCACCAACAAGTATTCATTTTCAACTTGATGTTCTCTATCTGCCTTAAAAAAAGAGGCTGTGAAGGACAAAGTGAGAGGGCCTCGTCACTTCTGTTGCATTCATCACCACTCTGTATCTCCTCTCTCAGGCCGCAGGACGCTAGAACGTTTGCCAGAAGTCCATTATACATACAACAAATAGTGTTTCGTCATGGTAACAACACCTCCAGTGACTTGCGGCGCACAACTTCACAGCTCGGTGCAGTACCTGACAGAGTCCTGAGAGCGAAAGCGTTCAAAGACTCAGTTCAGTGAGAGCAGCCTTTTCTTGCTCAGTCAGTCATTTTTTTTAGCCCACAGACGCTGAGTTGCATCTCGTCCGTGACGGGAACTCTGATGTTCTCACCACCTACGAGCTCCTTCTGTTTTCACGACTTACGCCCGTCTATCTGTCACTAATGTGGGGAAACAACAATGGGCAACAGACAGGCGCGCGGGCACGTGCCAACACGCCGAGCACTGCACCCTCTTCTGACACAACAGGAACGCATGTTTTCCCACACAGGCTTTAGATACCAAACGTGTTCTCACAACTGTTCTTTCAGATGATAACAGAGTTTTATGTAATGCTCCGCCTATGTAATCAGAAGATCAGCACACCTCAGGTTTTTTTTTTTGTGTGTGTGTGTGTGCAACCACCACATAGCAGGAAACATGGTGGTACGACTGAGCAGCCTCTATAAAAGATAAAGACTGCGCTTTATTAGAAAAGAGGTATCCAACGTCTCGGCCCAGCCTGCTGTGTGTGAGACTGGCCACGGGGTAGAACCAGGTCTCCTTCACACATCATCATCCACTGCAACTAATTAGGCCTTTACTCATGTTGCCACATCAAAAACGCTGCTTAAAAAGCTAATGAGATAAGATGTTTTGCATGCTATTGTCCTGCTGATGAGATTTTTTTTTTTTTCGTCCACACATCTGAACCTGCAGAGGTTTTAATCTTATTTCCAGATGTTTCATCCTCTGGCCGTTATTCACATGTGCGAGGAATTTCAGAATGATGCCTTGTGGAGCTTTACATCATCTATCATCAGTAATGCATCCGCATTGCGAAGGCATGTGAACTCCTTCAGAGCCGGGAGATTGCGCAGTGATCTTTAATATTACAGTCGCTGGCTGCGGCTCCTCTGCAGCCCAGAGGTGCAGCAGTTCAGCCTCGCTGTAATGGAACTTTGTGTGGGCTGAGAGCTCATTGACGTTGGCTCTCGCAGAAACTTCCACATGAAAACGCTTTTGCAGTGTCATATCACGGAGAATAGGCGCAGTTATCCAGACGACTACAGCAGCGGATTGTACAGCAGATCAAACAGGCTGGCCTGGGGCGCATTATATCAGATTTCATTTTGAGTTGAGGCCCTTCATTCATTTCTGACATTTACAGTTGGATCGGTGCACCCCCTCTCCGAGGCCTCTTGGCTCTCAGTCTGCGCTGAGGCCCCACCAGCCACTCTGGAAAAACCCGGTGCATCTGACTTGCATTGCCTGGCTCCACTTGTGTGTTCTGTTTGGCCCGTGCCGCTGGAGGAGGAGAGCGGGCCAATTACCAGCCGCCGCTCCGAGACCAATATGATGTCATCCTCCCGCTCCGCCATAACAGGCTGCAGATGAGAGGGGCAGGGCCTCTCAGCAGCCTTATTCACTTAACGAAAAGCAGGAAAGCATAAAAAAAAAATGGTTTTAAATATCCCTGAACATTAACATTTTCCCTCATCTTAACTCACTTATTATCCTTTAAAGTAGTCCCTAATGGATCACAGGAGATAGCAGGGATAATAGCTCACTGTTAATCTCATGAGCCAGAGCACCTTGTTTGCATAAGATTGATAAGAGGCCATGAGAAAACAGCAGTAATGTCAGGCGGAAGTGAGGTTAAAGAGGCAGAACGTTGTTATCAACGTGCCCTACCCTTTAGAAAATCACCTGTGTGTTATAGTTTGCTGTGCCCTTTCGTTTGTAGCGGCACTCCCTCATTCTTTTGAAAAGCCGCAGTCTGCCCACGGCGTCCTCACATATCACAGGAGAAAGGTTACCACTAACTGAGATACAGTAAGCTACAGGCTCTCGTTCACACTCGAAAACACACGCTCGCAAAAACTCTGGAGACCACTTAAGTGCTATCCCAGAAGGCCTCGCATTTCATCGGAAGTCTTAAAGCCACATCAGAGAAGCTGAAGGGGCATGTGGGCTGCGACAGATCTCCTCTCATTTCCCCTCGTGCTCCATCTCCAACGCCCCACAACCGCACACTACGTATGGACTCTGGAGATGATATATAGCCCCGATCTGATAGCCGGCCACAGCTCGGAGTATAAACAAATCGCAGCTTTTACTGTTTAGGTGTGCTCGTCTGTGATTTTATCTTCATGAGAAAAAGAATCGGACAAAGACCTCGAGGAAAAAGGTTTTATCAACAACTGTCAGCGCTCATCGACATGGAGAGATAGGCATTGTTTACAGGAAAAACAAGCAGCTAGTTATGTGTGAAATGTGGAAATTGCAGAGTTTTTTCACTGATGCCGTTCGTACTGACAAAGCTCAGGAAGTCTTCCTGTTTGACAGCAGATCTATGGTTGTCTCGGTTTGATCTGCAGGTTGTTGTGACGTTGTGCGGTTAGTTGTGTTTAGTGGAATGCAAACCGCTGAGTTTAGCATTGTTGTAGCTGCGTATACATTCAGAATATACTGCAGGTATATGTATTTCAAAGTTCAACATGTGTGGAGCTGCACAAAACTGAACTCAGAGTCTACAGCCATGCTGACGGCCTCTGTGAGGCTGCACTGAGAGCAGTGCTTTTGGCTAACATCAGCATGCTAACATGCTAACTCGAACATTTCCAGGCTCCTACTGGAAAAAGTACAGTGGAACGTAAAGCTGCAATATGTAAGAATTGGCCAGCCACTCCAAACAATAAGCAGAGTAACCGCTGACTGCTGCTAACTGTAGTTAGCTCAGTTAGACGTGCAGCTTGCGGTCCAGACGGGGAGTTCTGAGCGGTGTTATGAGACAGGGCGGGCTGGAGCTAGCTGGTTAGGGGGTCATGCCTATGTTCCCACAGCCCAATGGTCCCACAGCCCTATGTTCCCACACTTTTTGGGTTAGGGAAGGGGAAGAGGTTAGGGTTAGAGAAAGGGAAGGGTTGGGTTTAGGGAAGGGGAAGTGGTTAGGGTAGGAACATAGGGCTGAGGGAACATAGGCATGCTCCCCTGGTTAGCATGCTAACTTCACTAGATATCTAAGCAACACAGTACAGTGTTTGATTTAACGTTGAAACTGCTATTTCGTCACTTTCTGTTGATAATTTTAGTTTTTTTTTAATGTTTAAAACCAACATGTTTTACCTAAAAGTAGTTAGGATTTATCTTCTGGGGACCATGAATCGCTACTGCAAATATGGTTCAAAATAATAATAATAATAATCGTCTGTAATCATTAAATCCCACTAACATATGAAGGATCTGGCCTTCGAAAAGCTCCACTTTAAAGAACCTTAAATGTTGCTCATCTTAGCGTCTTTCTCTCCCTCGTAGCTGAAGATGCATTATCAGGGAATATCTGTTGGTATTTGTTGTGGGAGAGGGAAAAGGCTTTGACAGTAAATTCCTCTCTAAACCTTCACAAGCCGAGGTTCAGATCCGACTCAGGGGAGGGTGGGTGAAGTGAGGTCAGGCACTTAACCTCAGCATGAGGTGGTAAAGGAATGGACTTCAAACCTTTACACACGGGAGAAGTATCTAAGAGGTCACCAGACGATTAAAGAGAGAGTAAAAACAGATATTTGTCTCGCTTTTAAAACTCTTGTCTAATATTTAGCTTGTTCTTCTTCTTGTGAAATACTGCTTTACCTCCTTAGTGCTCAAAAATCCCCAAAAAGTCTATTTCTATTTGAATGACTCACAAGTCAGTTTCAAGTTAAAGGAATAGCTTGACGCTTGTTTGCTTTCATGGAAGAGAGTTAGATAAGTCGGTCGATCTCATTTTCATATCTGTCAGGTAAATATTAGGCTGCAGCCAGCAGTCGGTTAGCTTGGCTTATTATCACAGAGGCTGGAAACAAGAGGAAGCAGATAGCCACAGCTGCGTCAAATGGTAACTACAGTACACGCAGCTTACAGCACCTCTAAAGCAACGCAGTGAAAACCTGACTGACCGTTTCTTGGCTGTGATGCATTTACAAGTCAAACAGCGGAAGTTTCTAATCAGTCAGCCAGTGCACACATTCTTTACTTGAGCAGAAGTGCACACACTTGTTTTAAAGTACTGATTCAACTGCTTTACTCAAGAAAAAGTAATCAAGTACAGGCTCTGAAATGTATAAGTAAAAAGTTTCCCTCTGTGCCGGCCAGCTTATCGTCGTGTTCAAACTTAAAGGTAGAATAAGCAGGATTTGTCCGAGCTGTTCCTAAATGCACCGCAAAGATAGCTGATTGTTGAGTCTCGTTCCCAGGACGTCAAAATTCAGACATTTTGGGTTGGTTAAGCGTCCCGAGCAGAAACAAACTGAGATCATAAGAAAATACAGGCGGATACAGCCACCTGATAGGTTGAAATCAGTCTTGTGATGTTGGGAAGGCGGCGTGCACTGACACGAAATAAAAATAATCGAGACAACTGAAAGTAACAAGCCTGTTTTCAAGATGCAGGGAGTAGAGAGTGCAGATATTTGTGTTAAAATGAATAAAGGAAATAAATTAAAAAGTTGCCAAGTGAAGTAGATACCTGGAAAATCTACTTGAGTACAGTAGCAAAGTATTTGTACTTTGTTATTTTCCAGCTCTGGAGCCAAGAAATAGACCTGCACGTAACCTGCTGTTGTAATATTTACACAAACAAAACTAATAACATGTTAATTTGGCTTCAGAGGTGCTGGTTGTTGGAAATGTTTGGCTAACTGGCTACAGTTACGAGTGTGGTATCAATCTTCTCATTTAAATCTCCACCACAAAGCGCATAAGAATATTTCCCAGAACTTTTTCCAAAATCGTCGGGAACCACTGCTTTATTGCATTACATCTCTCTTTACTGATGCTGCTGAACAAAAGGCAATAATCCCGGAAAAAGATGCAATGGAAAGTGTCACGTTTGTGGGTTACGGCCCGAGCTTCTCGCCCCATCACGTCTGCAGAGTGGATGTCTGTGAACACAATAAACGAGGGATAAACTGCAGCTAGCCTGGTTCCTATCATCCTCTTTCATGAGCTCTGACTCCCCTCTGTGTAAGAAGACCTCCACCTTGTCAATGTGTCTTTGCGTCTGTGCCGCAGAGGCTGTGTGAGCTATGCCCCGCTTCGCATTCCTCTGCCATCCAACCTCTGTCCAGCCTGGACTTTCCCACAGAACCCTAAACCCTGTGAATGAGAGTAGGCCTTTGTTTCAGGCATTTTTCATCCTGATCCCAGCAACTTCCCCATGGTGGAATGCAACAGGAATGCCAGCGCCAGCTACCTGGCATTAGAGAGTCTTTGTGCGGAAATAGGAGAGGCTGAAGGAGAGAGCAGGTCAAAGAGGTTTGACAATGGATAGCTCACTTCTCAAGGTGCCCAGCCCCATATTACAGAGCGAGTGAGCAGCAGCGCCCGGGTCAAGTCTCTTTAACATGGCAAGGTGCACCGAGGAGAAGTGAGAAAAAAAAAAGACGACATTGTTTGCATCTAGGCCAGTTTCGCTCTGAGTTCTCCCTCTGTCAGGTTTTTCTTCTACTGTACAAATCATTAACTGGAGCACCGATGTAGCAACTGATTGGCACGCATACACAGGCACAGCTGAAATGTGTGTCTGCAGCAGTTTACAGGTTGTTGTGAGCTTATCGCTAACTGAGCGCTGGAACGGCGAGGCAGCGGTTAGCCTCAAGGTGCAATTCCTGTCATTCCAGTACAGTCGGAGACAGCTGAAGGAGGGTTTTAATTTGAGGGGTGCCATGTGAAGATGAGGATTTATTATGATCAGATAATGTTTTGATGAGTTTTTCTTCCCCGAGATGTTAATCTTCACTTCTGTGGCGTTCAGTTGTGATTCTGCAGCTGATGCACAACACCGCATAACCGCTATTAAATCACATCATAAATAAAAATAGATATCCACCCTGGTGGGACCGGTGGAGGGGCCACCAGTGTGGAGAAACATGGTGGTGTACATGTCAGAGCAGGAGCTCGCTCACAGGCGGAGAGACAGACAGTTACCCCGGCCCGTCAGTAAAGTCATTTCACCTGTAACCTGAGCAGCCCGGCTTCTGAGACGACGGCTGATCTTCTCTGGATCCTGAGTCTGATGATAAGGAGCTGAGATAAGGCGCTAACTGAAGGGTAACGACAGAGCTATGAAGACAAGGGTGGGGCATCAGGTCAAATAACCCCTGCATGTCATGAGCACAATTACCATGGGGCCCTCCGCTCACCTCCTGTGAGAACCAACATCTGTAACACGCTGTCAGATCCTCTCCACTGGATGTCCACTTCGTAATAAATATAAATAACCTGAAAAATAACTGAGATTAGCCACTAAATAGTAGTGCCACTTGTAATTTCGAGTCAAAAATCAAAGCGAATCGACCTCAAAAATCAGCTCTGGTCCAAACCAAATCTGAGCCGCACGTTTTCTTGTCTGATCACTTTTAGCAGTTTGACTCTTCGACATCCCTTTTCCTAGAAAATTCAGCAGATGTTCTGTTTATTATGCTCAGACTGCCAAGAGTCTCAGGGAGGAAGACTTGATCACATGAAGAGAGGCAAACTTTGTGTTGACCAGACTCCCCTTTCTCCCACCAGAGAGGAAATTTTATGAACTCACAGGGGAAAGATAAGGCTTCATCCTCGACACGGCCGCTCATACTACAAATTCCAGCGGACTCAAACTACAGTATATTCACAGACCAACGTATGCGTTGAGACAACGCTTACCGCTGTGGTCTCATTACGAGCCGAGAGAGCAGCCATTTTGAAATTATAGGTATAGCAGGTCGCAAATCAAATCAGATCAAACAAACCCTCCACGATTGCTACAATTAGGATCTACTTCTGGATTCACTTCATTTAAATTATGATTTTCTCCTTATGAAGAAATATGTGGGCACTTTTTCAGTGCTGTCCTCGTTTATCTGATTTACCAATTTTTTTCAACACGAGTGGAAAAATCTAAGTCATGCAGCAGACATTTGCCTTCGGCTCTTGTTTGCTATTTACAAAAGCAGACTTCACCATGGTCACCAGGCCTGCACGTCGGACATGCAGAGAATCATTTCCTATTTGAAACCTCATTATATAACCAAAAGATAGCGGTATGAGCTCGAGCTGCCACCCTAGAAGCGTCCTGGAATTTGCCGTTTAAAAGGTCAGATTAAAACAGATGAGGTGCAGCCAGCGCAGGGCCTGTTAAAGGGTCGTCTTCCTGCACAGTCATCTCATCGGGGAGCTTTTAACACGCAAGACCCGGCCGCCATTCACAATATCTGTCCTGTGCAGAAAAAAAAGGAGGAACTGTGTAGAGACGGTGCATAATAACTTCCTTTTTAAGGCTGTAAAAATAAAACCAGAAAATGAAACCTGTAAATTCTGAATGACACAGACAGCTCCCACACTGCCCTGCTGAGCCAGAACACACTGGATGCAGTAACTTTAGTCTTTTTATCGTATAAGGAGTTATCAGGCCATACAAAAGTATAATTTCCATTAAACCGGCGTGTTAAAATTGCAGTAACGACAAAACTAAAAGACGTGAGCTAAAGTTAGGCCTCCTGCACGCGAACAGAAAGAGTCATGGCTAAGACTAAAACACAAGTTTTATGATCTTACATCTTGGTCACTGTTTTTCAGCATAAATACAGACAATATAGCAAATAATGATAGAGAAGAAACCCTAGAGAAGCTCCTGCTAAAGCTAACTAGCTCAACAGGGAAGCAGTAGGCCTCGACTACTGCCATTTTTAAATCACGTTAAAATGCATTGCATACAGTTACATTACAATGTATTTGATATAAGTTTAATATAATTCATGGCACAAGCTAGTTTTGTAAGCCACAGTCAGAGGAAAGCTGACCTACATTTTTTAGGATTTATGTTGACAATCTTATAGCTCACCTGAATTAAACTAATCTACAGCCATGCTAGCAGCTCCGTGAGGCTGTAGTAGGCTAACACAGCGGTGCTTGGAGCTAAATGCTAATGTGAGTATGCTCAGTGACAATGCTAACACGCTTTGGCCTATATTAACCTGATATCATGTTTACCATGTCCAACATCTTAGCTAGCGTGCTAACATTTGCTAATTAGCAGCACAAAGCACAGCTAAGGCTAATGGGACTGTCATTAGTTTTGCAGGTATTTGGTCATAGGTCACCAGAAGAAAAGTTGAGCCGTCACCAAAGTTATTGCAATAAATGCTAAATGGGACATTAATGTTGGTGACGTGTGTCGAGCGGGTCGATGTAGTTCACTGAGCAGTTTAACACAAAACTGGATGATATTTTACTTAATTTAGGACGAACTGTGACTTTATTGTGTTGGAAAATTATCTTTTAACTTGCCAAACATCACATGTAGTTCATGGCACAATTCGAGCTTCTCTCCGTTCGCTGCCATGCAAAGTTTTTTTCTGAAATAAGGTCCCATGGGGTCGACCGGAAGGGGCGTGGCACGGCTCTCCACGTGGATGATCAACTGACAAAAGCGCCGTTAAGGCATAAAATGAGGTCGTTACAACCTTTGATTCTGTTAGTTTGCCTTTACTGCTCTGCTCTTGGCAGCATGCGGCTATTGTTTGATGTGAAATGACATAATTGGTGATCATCGTCAAGCAGACAGAGAGTTGGAATACTTGGTGGCTGACTGTCACTTTCGAAAAAACTCAAGTCAGACGCAGGCATTTATCTAAGCCTGTAAAATCCTCACAAAAAAGGGAAAATTTAAGAGTGCTTCTCAAATAGCCAAATTCCATTTTCTCCTAGATGCATCACAGTGGTGTGCTCACCTAGTAACTGGTAAACACACATCAACAAAGACTAGAAAGCATTAATGAACCTCGAAAATATTCTCCAAAGAAAACAACTTTAAGTGTTGCCACACTGAAAAGCCTCAGGAAAATCATCACTTCTGCTATTGCCTACGTGCCTACTGTTCACACCATATGCTACAGTTGTGGTTTTACTGATTTATTGTGCCAATCACTATCCCTGCTGCAGAAATGATATGCCAGAACAATGCAGCATAAGGCGTCCTTGGCAAACACCTGACCATGATAAAGAGCGAAAGATAAACTGCAGAGATTAAGACCTGCCATAAAGTGTCTTGGTAACCACATACAGCCAGAGCTCAACCACAAACAATAGAGACAAAGAGCTCATGCATCAGCGACACGTGCTTGAAAAAAGAAGACATCCAGACGTTCAGTCAGACTTTATTTATGTGACCTCGGGGCGGGCTTCCCATGTCATACCATTGCATTGTTAGCGCCTGTGATGTGGTCAGTGTCAAGGTGGTGTTGGACAGGTGCTCGTCTGACAAACCCCTGAGCACATGGCGATGCTACGTGAATTATTAATTAACACCATACAAAGAGAAGAATCAGACCTTTGGAGATGGAGAGCGGATCATCAGTCTGGGCAACGGGGATACATACACCACATGTGCTTTTTAATACAAACACACCTGTTACTACGCACATTTACGGTACAAAAGCACGATACTGAGGTACATTTTTCACATAATATATATAAATAATTAACTTGTAGATTTATATAATCAACTAATAAAATGTTATCTTACAGATTAAACTTCCCAACAGTATTACAATAGTTAAATGATCTCCACCTCCATCAAAAAATACAATATTCCTATTAAAATTATATAGTGGAGTAGAAGTATAAAGTACCTCAAAATCATAATACATGTATTTAGTTACTTTCCACCAGTGTAATCACATATTACAATATCCGGTATATCACAATGTAAGAGACTTAAGTTATTGAGCATTATGAGTACTTTTACTTTTCATACTTTTTGCTGAAAATACTTTATTTACGCCTGTAATGACTGATTTTTTTGGCCACTTGGGGGCAGCAGAAACAAGCTGTGAACGCAGCGATGACATATTTTCAACTTTTAACTTTTTATTTATCCGTAAACAGTTTAATATGTACACATCCAGCAGATGCAGAGCGACGTTAGCATTGACTTGGAGTCTTTTTTCTGTCCACCTGATGAATCAAAGTCAAATATTAAATCTTTTAGCTTGTGTTTTTTGTCTCCACCAGCCGACTAAAGGAAATATTTGGTTATTTAACTGCTAAATGCTCCACTTTGTTCACAAGCTAACGCTTATTTTCCATCGAATTACATCTGGTTCTGGACATTATTTGCTGCTATCTACCGGATTGGTTTTGAGCGTAACCATTGTAAATAAAACAGGATGCAGCATTTTTTGTTTGTTTGTTTATTTCTAACCAATTTAGTTTTGGTGGAAATGAATCTGAACATTTCAAACTTTAGCTCAACAGTTGAAACAAACCGGTGAAAGTGAGCCAGGACGATAAAAGTTTTGGCCCAGAAAACCAAAACAATGAGCTGAAAAACATCAAACAGCTGAAGGGAACTGCAGTGAGTGATACCTTTCACAATACAAGTAGCTGTTTGATCCGCTGTTAATATGAAAATACTAATTATAGCTGCTTTAATTGAATGATCGGAGCTCTTCCACCGCTGGTATTATGTAACGGATAATAATGCATGATATTGCTTTTAAAATCCATCCACTGATGTTAGCTAATCATGTAGAAATGCTGACTTTCATTCAGTAAATGTCAATAGTCTTTATTGTCGGCATCACTGTTTGCAATGTCAGCATCTTACTTTGTACAAGTCAGAGGAAAAGATAAAATCTCCTGCCACAAAATGAATATTAAACATCTAACCATATATGTGACACTGACTCAAATCTGAACACGTAATATGCGACATCTAGATCTGGTCTTTGATTTGAGTGTGGGAGGAAGATACCCCCTATACGGAGAGCTGCGCCTGTGCTACATGGCAGCGAGATGACTAAGCATGAGGCCCCGCTGCCTGTGGCACTGTGCAGACATGTTCCATTCTGTCAGAGCTTTGCAGCACATAGGCACCATTTCACACGGTCCCCCGACTCTTGGCGAGGCGAGTGGGAACTTCAGAGACCGAGCGTTGAAGCAGTGTGGCTGAAACTGCGACATTTCAACCCCCTTTTCGTGCACTCTGAGACACTCAGACGTGCCGGTGTTGATGCAGAGAAAATCATCAAGGTGTGCCATTACAAATCAGTCATGTTAAAAAAGGCCTGCAGGTAATGAGAAAATGCAACTTTTAAAAATCAGAGTGACATGACTGCTGTTGTTTCTGGCAGCCCAGATGAGAAAAAAGTGACTTCATTGTTCTGCATGAGTGACTCATATATTATCCAGCAGTGTCAGGGAAATGAGCACTGAATCCCATGGCAGGTATTTCCCCTCTCAAACAGTGAATATCTAAGCTAAGCATTCCCTTCAAACCAACCCCAGTGAGTGTGTTCACAGTGTGTGTGGTCTAAGAAGGAAAATGCTTCACTGTTTTGAGTTTTCAACGCCATCTACTGGCGTTTAGCAGAAACTACGGAGCCCGTGTACAATCTGAAAGATCATTAAATATAAAACCATCCACCGTTTACAATAATGGTATACTATGGTATTGTAAATATTACAATAAAATCACTTATTATAATAAATAAGAACCCATATTCCTATGATTACATTCCCCTACGTTACACCTTGACCCCAGGTGAATTCATGTGCGTCCATCCACTCAGCCAGAAACTTCAGGTTGTTGAGATCTCTCCTCCATCGGACCTCTTCTGTACATCAACATGTATGCTGTGTCTCTATAAAACAAGACAGGATTAAATATCAACTTGTGTTTCTCAGATTTAGGGCAGGAAAGGGATAAAAGGAAAACTTCAGTACAATAAACAGGAATAAAAACTGAGAATATAATGACCAGGTGTGAGGCAAATCGCTGTTGAAAGACAAGACAACATAACAGACAAGACGGATTTCCTCCGTTTGAGAGTTCAAAACTTTGAAAGCTGGCAAAAACACCTTTACTCTTTAATCTTCGCTGAGAGAACAGACAATAAGGCTTTGTCTAAAGATCTAAAGCCGTTTCCGCAAGTAGGAGGATAAAAGCTGCATGATGTCAGCGGGAGACGAGCATTTAGGGCTTTAAATGTTATTAATAAAAATCTTAAATTTAACTCTAAAAGCAGCCGGAGCCCAGTTTAATCAGGCTGAAATTGGAGTCACATGTTGTTTTGTTGCTTTTCGCTGAAGGCTTGGTTGTTTTGTATTGCAAAATGTTTTCGGGTAAAGGATGTTTTCTTTTTTCATTAATGAGGCTGAACACAGACAATTTGATTTGCTAATGTGAGAAGAAATAAAAGACTAAATAGTTCTCCAAACATTTCCTACTTCTCAAAGTTAAAAGGAACAGTTTGACATTTTGGTTAAAACACTCGCTTGTTCGCTTCCTTGCCAAGAGTTCAATACCAGTTTCAGGTCTGTAAATATGAGGCTGGAGTCAGAGGATGGTTAGCTTAGTATTAGTATTGATCATCTCATCTAACCCGAAGCAATAAAGCCAGTGAGTGTATTTCATAAAATGTTTAACTTTCAGACCAGAATCCAATTTAGGGAAGCTGGTTAAATGTAGACTGTTGTATCTCCTGAAGTTTTAGTTGACTACAGTGACATTTTTAAGTGGCGACAGCTTTAAACTTATCATCATTAAGTTCAAGTTTAAGAGAAGAAATTGCAAGAAACATAGTTTTCATGTCACCAGATCCTCCTGAAGAAAGATGAGAAGAGTATCCAGAACAGAGCCCTGAGGCACTCCACATTTAGCTAGCATTTAGCTTGTCAACACCGTCAGCTGCTCCAGGATATCTCTCTCATTGGCTGTTGTGAAAGTACTGACATGATGACAATCGCGGATGTCCAGATTTTGAATCCTTTATATCAAACACGTTCGACCTCAGATTGTCAGGAGACACAAACCAGGGGTGAAACTGCCCGATACTCCTGTAGTGTGAGCCTGGCCTAAGCTAAATGGCTGCTAGTAGCACCTGCATGTTTGCGTCCAGACTACGTAACCCTTCCCTTATCCAAAGAGCCTCTACAGGACAGAACAGACATAAAACTGGATGTTGAGCAATTTACCTGCAATGCCCTCCATAGGTTTTCTTTACTTCATCCCAGGAAGCCTGTGGTGGAATGAACATCAGAGACCAAATTAACCACAGGGGAACGTTAAACATGCAACATGTAAGTGATTTAAAAAAAAAACAATTTCAGACAACTCTTCAGACAGATATTGTCAGATTGGACGTACCTGTCTTACTTGGCTGTCATCTGCATAGTACCAGCTGTGGTTCGTCCTGTGACGAACGTAGGCAGTGTAGTGTCCAAACATCGCATAACCAGAGTGCACTACCACCGCGTGCAGAGTGTACTTGCAGTCAGTCTAGAAGAGCAAATAAACTTGTAGATGACATGAGACACAATGTACAAATAATTTATAGGAAACACACGTACCTGGGCAAAACCTGAGGAGAACGCTTCTTTACCAATCTCAGAGAAGTCAAAGGTTTCTGGAAAGGTGACCACACAGTCAAGTTTCTGGGTGCCAAAGCGGCTATTTCGAAACCTTTTCAGGCTCATGCACAGGATACGAGGCAGCGAGAGCAGTTTGACACCCTGAGAAAGAAAAAAGACGTTTGACTGTGTTGGTTCACACTATCTGGAGAGCATTTAAACCAAGCCTCACCTGTTTAGACGGAGTCTTCGTTTCACACTGTGCACAGAAGATGGAGTTTATGTCACGCAGCTCCTGATGCTCGAAGAATGAGGACATGCAGCCATCCTGAAAAGGTTTGTTAGGAACACTTGTAAGTACGACCTCAGAGAGAGATAGTAATGATGTTGATGTTCTCATCTAAGGTTTGGCGAAAAACTAAACAAAAAAGAAACAGCACCAGTGAGTTTTTATCTTCCTGTACGTGCAGAGGCAGGCTGAGCAGGAAGGTGGGCTTGGTCTGGACGGAGGAACACTCTAAACACTGCACGTGTGTCTCCAGAGAAATCTTGTACAGAGTCTGGATTTCAAGAGCCTGGCAGAGAAATACAAATGTTAAACATAAATGATGCTCTCACAGGTGAAAACAAAAAGAATATTAATGCTTAAAGACCAACCAGAGGTCTGTCATCCATCTGCTGCTGGATGAAGTTCAGGATGGAGAGGAACACCTCGTCAGCATCGTGCTGAATGTTAACTGCAAAACATTCTCATTGTCAGAAGATGTGAGACAAACCACATCAATGTGAGACTTTTATCTGTCTTTTTGTTTCTCCTCACGTCGAACACAGTTTCTGTCCAGACAGTGGAGGAAGTCGTGATGTTGAACGGGCCGAGGGAGGTCGCTCCTCATGGCTGCGAGGACTCTCTTCAGCTGCAGGGGGACGTTACGATCATCCGTCCTCGCACCGGCTGTTTCCCACCTTGTTCAATTCATAAACAATCATTAATCTTCATGTTTAACACCTGAGGAAACAGCTTTGTTTACAGCTACATTAGTTTATTTTCTCTTTTTTAATTAAAGGAATATCTGTGCTGCTTTATAGGCATGTATGTGGTTTGTGGACAGTTCTGTTGCTGGGATAAGACTGGAGCCACACATGAAGTACCTGGTGAACATGCAACTTGCTGATCTTACTTGTCTAGTAGCTCTGCTAGTTCCCAGGTGGCAGAGAGGGTCTGCAGTAAAGTGTTCACACAGCAGGACAGACAGTAGTTGGTGAGGCCTCTCATACCTGTGGCAGAACATCAGCAACATTAAAATAACAATGTTGTACAGACGATTTTTGTGTTGTTTCTGCACATATGATGGATTTATTGGTGGTATAAAGTGATGCAATATGTGTTAGCATCACTTTAATGTTGCAGCTAGTTAAAGGTGAAGCTGATTTCTAGTGATTACTGGGGAGTTGACACTTTACTGAATCTCTTATAGTCCATCATAAGTTATTAACTGATTATATTTTGTTTGTATTTACAGTGCCTATAAGTAGTATTCACCCCACTTGGATGTTTACAGGTTTTATTGCTTGGGTTTATAGGTTAAATGGATTCATGGTCAATATACAAAACATTTACAGAAAAAACTCTTTAATGTCGTAGTGACAACAGATCTCTAAAAAGTAATGTCTATTAATTAAAAATATATAATGTAAAATAAGTGATTGCATCATGCATTATATATATATTACAGTGCCTTTTTATAGGCAAGGTAAGTAGTACTATATTGAGGAATGATCAGGTAGCATAAACTGAAAATACTCAGGTAAGGTGCAAGTGCTTGAATAAATGTACTTAGATTACACCACTGATCATATAATAACACATCATCATCATCAGACTTACCGAAGAAGCCCCTCTCAGTATGTTTAACTGGACCCCAGCAGTTTCTCGAAGACATCAGTGCAGACTTCACTTCACACTCAGCTGATGAAGGTCCGGACACAAACACAGCTTCCTCACACTCGACCACTTCACAGTTTACTGACAGAAGAGCAGTTTTCCTCTCACCTCAGAGTCAACAACACCTCCGACACCGCCACAGCTGATCGCTCACTTTCGGTTCGCCTCGTCTCTTCCGTTTTCTGGAATCGAAACTTAACAGTTGTCATGCGCACAAATGTCATGACAAAGCCTGTCCAGCGCTGCAATGTAACGTTACATTTACTCGAGTACAAGTACACATTAGAGGTAAAAATAATTAAATATTTTACACCACTACTTTTTTCTTTAGTTACAGCTTTAGTTACTCGTTACTTTTTTTTAGATTACAATGTGTAATTCATTTCCTGTTCAGTAAATTTGAATATTGTTGAATATTGATAAGATATTTTATGGCAGGCATATGGAAGAGGAAAGGTTGTGTTCCTATCTATTTTTGTAACACTGGGTGGATATTTGGATTGTAAAATAAACTGGGATTTTTATGTATTATTTAATTGGGTGGTAAATAAACTGGGGATAGTTTGTATATAAGTTGTAAACAATTTTTTTTAGAATTTGTTGAAATAATGTGAGTTAAAAGAAGAAAAGTGAGATAGAGGTAGGGATATATAAGTTTTAAGCAACATTATGTAACTTTTGTACCTTAAACTAACAGCTGCAAAATCATGTTGATGGTACAGTGTTTTGTAATACTGCGAATGGTAGGGTTGACCAATATGGCTTTTTCAGGGACGATACCGATAATTATGTATCAAGGTGACTGAAAACTGATATTTGGGACCGATATTCATTTGCAGTAAAAATTAAACAACCAGTGACAAAATAAACCAAAGTACATTTACTCAAATACTTCTCTTCAGTACAATTCTGAGGTATTTCCTTCAACATACAAGTTTTCAACACATAACATTGCTATGATGTAATGAGTTGTGTTTGTAGTTAGCACCTACATGACGTCTGACAAGTTGGTTCAGACCTGGGATTTGTTTTTAACACAGTGGTGTTGCACTCAGAAAAACGGTGGGGGGCGCCAAATCGCAAAAAAAAATGTTGCTTTAAAAGGTGCAATATGTAAAAATTGGCCAGCTGTTGAAGTCAAACTAAAAAAACAAACTATAGGGGTCAGCATATCACCAGAGAATAGACTGATCAATTGACATCTTTATTTCAAACGTACTTTTTTTTTCATAAACAAACGAAACAACAAAAGAGTAGTGCATATGAAAACAGTACCTGCTGTTTTGACAAGGAGACTCCTGTAAAATAGATTTTAATCTCAGTGAGACTCGTTCCTGGTTAAATAAATGTATTATTATGATGAAGAGTGAGTTGATTCAGGAAAAACAATCTGCACCAGAATGTGTTAGAAAGGACTTGAGATTAGTTTATTGGAAAAGCTTTGTGAAGTGCAACCTAAAGACTAAAAACCAGGTGATAAATCAGCCTCTCACATCTTCATATAGCTTGAAAAAGGGACCAAAGGTGTTGAATTTTGTTGTGAGTTTCAGGTGTTTACAGTTCTTTGCTCTGAGTGAGAGCCTGATAGTACGGTGCAAACATGGCCCTCCACGTCTGTCTGAGCAGCTGAAGAAGTTTGGAAATCCAGATGAATGAAGACGGAAGGGCTGCGGGGAAAGAACATAAAGATTTCCAATCAAATGTTTTATATTTCAACAAACCTTGTGGTGAAACTGAACTACAAAGGCCATTTAATCCAACCTGGATCCAGTCGAAGAAAAAGCATATAAAGAAGGACGGCAGCCAGGAAGACTCTCCGCAGAGAGAACGAGCCGGAGCGGGTCAACAGCAGCTTTCTGTAGATGAACCTGAGCATGGCTTCAAGTTTATGGGTTACAGCTCCTGTGGGACACAAACACAATCACAGTGACTCTCATCATCTGTACTTAACGATAATTCATTTCATAAGAGCTGAACTGAAATATGAGACCTCGACTTGAGACAGTCGTCTCAGAGTTGGGACTGTTTCTTGGATTTAGAGGCTGTTCTTGATTCTGTCGCTGTTTCTCTTCCACAACATCCAGCGCCGTCTGCTTCTGGTCTTCTGTGAACGCATTGCTTCCGACCTCCCCGACGATCAGCTCCACAGCCTCGTCTGCGTGTCCGAGAGGGACGAGGACGTGCAGCAGGTACAGCTCTGCCACCGTCCCGAACCCCGTCGCTCTGCTGTTGGCCGGACAGTGTAACCAAACCCTGGCTGCCTCCTGCATCACTGCTGGCTCTCCAACTTTGGAGTAAAGAAGTATGCTGCCAAAATAAGAGAGGAAATGGTATTCAATATGCATTCTCAGATTTGCTGTTTTTCTCATTATATAGGATAAAACCTTAAATATATAAAATTATAATGGGCATTTTTGACAATGTTCTAACTGAGAAAATCCTTTAAAAAAAAAAAAATAGCTAGGTTGCACCACTAATGTATCTAAAAGGAAAAGTAAATCCAAATATCTGTCGTGCACGTCTGTTGTGGGCCTGGTTATTCAGTTAAGTGCAGATTTCTCACAATAAGATAGTTTACAAATTCCAAAGATATTCAATCTGCCGCTGTGTGCTATTTCTACTGTGTATTTCTATTGTGTATTTCTATTGTGTATTTCTACAGTGTATTTGTATTGTGTATTTCTACTGTGTATTTCTGTTGTGTTTTCCTACTGTGTATTTCTGCTTTGTATTTCCACTGAGTGCTGTGTATTTCTACTGTGTATTTTTATTGTGTGCTGTGTGTTAACAGTAGAAATACACAGCAGACAGTAGAAATACACAGTAGAAATAAACAGCACACAGTAGAAATACACAGTAGAAATACGCAGCAGACAAGAAATACAGAAGAAATATGTGTATTTCCATTGTGTATTTCTACTGTCTGCTGTGTATTTCTACTGTGTATTTCTGTTGTGTTTTCCAACTGTGTATTTCTGCTTTGTATTTCTACTGAGTGCTGTGTATTTCTACTGTGTATGTCTATTGTGTATTTTTATTGTGTGCTGTGTGTTAACAGTAGAAATACACAGCAGACAGTAGAAATACACAGTAGAAATAAACAGCACACAGTAGAAATACACAGTAGAAATACACAGCTGACAGTAGAAATACACAGTAGAAATACGCAGCAGACAAGAAATACAGAAGAAATATGTGTATTTCCATTGTGTATTTCTACTGTCTGCTGTGTATTTCTACTGTGTATTTCTGCTTTGTATTTCTACTGTGTATGTCTATTTTGTATTTCTACTGTGTGCTGTGTATTTCTACTGTGTATTTCTACTGTCTACTGTGTATTTCTACTGTGTGCTATTTATTTCTACTGTGTGCTGTGTATTTCTACTGTTTATTTCTTCTGTGTGCTGCGTATTTACATTGTGTATTTCTACTGTCAGCTGTGTATTTCTACTGTGTATTTCTACTGTGTGCTGTATATTTCTACTGTCTGCTGTGTATTTCTACTCTGTATTTCTACTGTCTGCTGTGCATTTCTACTGTGTGCTGTGTATTTCTACTGTGTTTCTATTGTGTGCTGTGTATTTCTACCGTGTGCTGTGTGTTTCTACTGTGTATTTCTTCTGTCTGCTGTGTATTTCTACTGTGTGCTGTGTATTTCTACTGTGTGTTTCTATTGTGTGCTGTGTATTTCTACTGTGTGTTTCTATTGTGTGCTGTGTATTTCTACTGTTTATTTCTTCTGTGTGCTGTGTGTTTCTACTGTTTATTTCTTCTGTCTGCTGCGTATTTCCATTGTGTATTTCTACTGTCAGCTGTGTATTTCTACTGTGTATTTCTACTGTGTGCTGTATATTTCTACTGTCTGCTGTGTATTTCTACTCTGTATTTCTACTGTCTGCTGTGCATTTCTACTGTGTGCTGTGTATTTCTACTGTGTTTCTATTGTGTGCTGTGTATTTCTACTATGTGCTGTGTGTTTCTACTGTGTATTTCTTCTGTCTGCTGTGTATTTCTACTGTGTGCTGTGTATTTCTACTGTGTGTTTCTATTGTGTGCTGTGTATTTCTACTGTGTATTTCTACTGTGTGTTTCTATTGTGTGCTATTTATTTCTACTGTGTGCTGTGTATTTCTACTGTTTATTTCTTCTGTGTGCTGCGTATTTCCATTGTGTATTTCTACTGTCAGCTGTGTATTTCTACTCTGTATTTCTACTGTGTGCTGTATATTTCTACTGTCTGCTGTGTATTTCTACTCTGTATTTCTACTGTCTGCTGTGCATTTCTACTGTGTGCTGTGTATTTCTACTGTGTTTCTATTGTGTGCTGTGTATTTCTACTGTGTGTTTCTATTGTGTGCTGTGTATTTCTACTGTGTGCTGTGTGTTTCTACTGTGTATTTCTTCTGTCTGCTGTGTATTTCTACTGTGTGCTGTGTATTTCTACTGTGTGTTTCTATTGTGTGCTGTGTATTTCTACTGTGTGTTTCTATTGTGTGCTGTGTATTTCTACTGTGTGTTTCTATTGTGTGCTGTGTATTTCTACTGTTTATTTCTTCTGTGTGCTGTGTGTTTCTACTGTTTATTTCTTCTGTCTGCTGCGTATTTCCATTGTGTATTTCTACTGTCAGCTGTGTATTTCTACTGTGTATTTCTACTGTGTGCTGTATATTTCTACTGTCTGCTGTGTATTTCTACTCTGTATTTCTACTGTCTGCTGTGCATTTCTACTGTGTGCTGTATATTTCTACTGTCTGCTGTGTATTTCTACTCTGTATTTCTACTGTCTGCTGTGCATTTCTACTGTGTGCTGTGTATTTCTACTGTGTTTCTATTGTGTGCTGTGTATTTCTACTGTGTATTTCTACTGTGTGTTTCTATTGTGTGCTGTGTATTTCTACTGTGTGCTGTGTGTTTCTACTGTGTATTTCTTCTGTCTGCTGTGTATTTCTACTGTGTGCTGTGTATTTCTACTGTGTGTTTCTATTGTGTGCTGTGTATTTCTACTGTGTATTTCTACTGTGTGTTTCTATTGTGTGCTATTTATTTCTACTGTGTGCTGTGTATTTCTACTGTTTATTTCTTCTGTGTGCTGCGTATTTCCATTGTGTATTTCTACTGTCAGCTGTGTATTTCTACTCTGTATTTCTACTGTGTGCTGTATATTTCTACTGTCTGCTGTGTATTTCTACTCTGTATTTCTACTGTCTGCTGTGCATTTCTACTGTGTGCTGTGTATTTCTACTGTGTTTCTATTGTGTGCTGTGTATTTCTACTGTGTGTTTCTATTGTGTGCTGTGTATTTCTACTGTGTGCTGTGTGTTTCTACTGTGTATTTCTTCTGTCTGCTGTGTATTTCTATTGTGTGCTGTGTATTTCTACTGTGTGTTTCTATTGTGTGCTGTGTATTTCTACTGTGTGTTTCTATTGTGTGCTGTGTATTTCTACTGTTTATTTCTTCTGTGTGCTGTGTGTTTCTACTGTTTATTTCTTCTGTCTGCTGCGTATTTACATTGTGTATTTCTACTGTCAGCTGTGTATTTCTACTGTGTATTTCTACTGTGTGCTGTATATTTCTACTGTCTGCTGTGTATTTCTACTCTGTATTTCTACTGTCTGCTGTGCATTTCTACTGTGTGCTGTGTATTTCTACTGTGTTTCTATTGTGTGCTGTGTATTTCTACTGTGTATTTCTACTGTGTGTTTCTATTGTGTGCTGTGTATTTCTACTGTGTGCTGTGTGTTTCTACTGTGTATTTCTTCTGTCTGCTGTGTATTTCTACTGTGTGCTGTGTATTTCTACTGTGTGTTTCTATTGTGTGCTGTGTATTTCTACTGTGTATTTCTACTGTGTGTTTCTATTGTGTGCTGTGTATTTCTACTGTGTCCTGTGTATTTCCACTGCGTGTTTCTATTGTGTGCTGTGTATTTCTCCTATATAAAACGCAGAAAACCAGCCAAACCTCACATATTAAGTAGATGGAACCAGAGAACTGGGAGTCAATCAACTCCTAAATTAATAAAGTAAATGCTTCAGCTCTACTCACCACATCTGCATGATTTTAGCAGGTATTTTCTCCTGCTCCTCATACTGCTGAAGGACCCAGGAGAGGACATCCTGCCACTGATTCATCTCAGCCAGTGCTTGAATCCCTAAAATGCAGAAGCCAGCCTTAAACTCTCCACATCTGGAGAGACACAAGAACAAACAAAACACAGGCACACAGTGACATTACACATTCAGTCTGCAGGCAGCATTCAAGTGATACAAGATGAGGTAAGACGTTCACCTGTTGTCCTCCAGCTCCATGTTAGACAGACTCTCCAGGCCTGTGTTGCATGTGTCAAACGCAGCTGGGAAGTCTTTGTGGACCATCATCTGCTCTGCAGCGGTGTCCAACATGCTGAACACTGAAGAAGTGAGCGGAGGGCTGCAGAGTCTGGCAGGAGGCAGGCTGGTCGAACAGCTGCTCATGTCGACGTGTCAAAGTTAAAACTTTTAATTAAATTAAATTATTTACAACTCTAAGAAACTATTCTTTACTTCCGGCAGGTTAGTTTATGCCTGGACACCAATTAAAAGCTTCATCTGTCCACTATCTTCTCCCTGACATCTTGTTTACTTTCCATAATCCGCCGGACTTCCTGGTTTGAGATGGCTGAGCCAATCAGACGTTAGCGTCTTCAGCTTCACGGAAACAGCCAATCACGTTGCTGTTTCTTCGAACACGCGTCATAGCTTTTTTCCCCTGACTTGTACACACGTGCAGGGAGCGGAGAGTGTGTACCTGTCTGTCCACGGAGACGTTTCAAGCAGCTAAACTACTTTTCTGTAAGTCACCGCTAATTGTTTGTATGTAGAATTTTGCTAGCGCTCTGTATTAAGATAGCATCTTGAATTAGCTAGCTTTAAATTGTACGCTTTGATGCGAATTATTCCAAATTAGCAATCACATAGCTAACAAGCAAGCTAGCTAGCATACTGTTTACTTATCTTGTCATAAACTAGCCATAAAGCTAGTTGTTTAGCTTGCTAATATCTTGTCGTGTGATTATAATCACCACAAAATGACCTTATATTCCGGTTGATATGTGGTCTAGTATGTTATAACTATGATCGTACGTCATATAAATAGAGAGCAGGAGCACTTTTTAAGTTAATTAAAGGCCAAAGGCTAAATTTTGTTCAAACTTACCTACATCAAGCGTTGGATCTACCACAATATGGGTGATATGGGTCATATGGGAGAATTATGAAGAAGAAACAAATGCAACTAAAATCCAAAATATTCATATAAAATAGCAGAAGTAGTCAAAGTAATAGAAATAGGTGTGTCTTATTTGTCCCATTTCGTTGTACAATTCGGCATTGGTTTGGAGTCACTGCAAAATGAATACATAACACATTAGCAATCAAAATAAGTGTACTACATGAAATCAGTTCAGTGTAAATTAAGCCTCCAGTGAATATTTGCTCTGGGTTTTGGCATCAAATGTACCCCAAAGGAACTTAATTTATTTGATAATAGAAAATACAATCTAAGTGCGGGATGCTTAGGGTCTAAAGAAAGTAGTGGATAAACATGTGAAAGGCAGTTAATTTCACTGGCATGTTTTTGTTTTTCAGCTTGTCCTCAAAATGGCCAAAAGTCTCCGGAGCAAATGGAAGAGGAAGATGCGAGCAGAGAAGAGGAAGAAAAATGCCCCCAAGGAGCTGGCGCGTCTGAAACAAGCTCTGAGTCTGGATAAGAAAGGAGAAGCTATCATGACTGATGTGCAGGAGATCGCCACCGTGGTGCCAGCTGACAAGATCAAGAAGCAGAAAGATGTGGAGATGGGGGAGGTGGAGGGTGACGGTGAGTGAGAGATTGAATACAACATATTTATTATTTATTACCAGTTGCGTCTACTTAAAGCGCATTCTAAGTTGTTTGTTGTAGATTTATCTTTAAGGCACACTGTAGCAGATTGGGCCGATGTTAATGATTATAATTTCCATCACTACTGTGTTACTTCTGTTTGTCCTATTGACAGTGAGTGCTGGTAACAGTAAAAAAAAAAAAAATAAAATAACAAGGTAACCTTTATCTTTTACAGAGGGGAAGATGGACATGGACAGCAAGCGCAGCAAGAAAACTCTGTTGGACGACAACGGTCAGTACCCTGTGTGGATGAATCAACGACAGGCCAAGAAACTGAAAGGCAAACGGGTGGGAAAGAAAGGCGGACAGGGCAACAAGAAGAAGGGTATCGCCTGGTGATCAAGAGGAAAGAACTTTTGCTTTCGCCTTAAAGACTCTGATGCAGACACACAAGACTGTGAAAGTTCTGCTGTTATATCTTTTTCTGTTCGGTGGATTACAAGATTCATGGCTGTGCCACAGAGCCTGCTGTTGTAAAGTAACTCACTGAAGGGAGATGTTTGTTCTTATGGAACAGCAGCTTCATTTCCATGTAAGGACAAGTTTAAAGAGAAGTTTTAAGACGGTAAGACTTGTCTGCCTTTAGCTTGTTTTTTCATACATCACAGTAATGCAGGTGATTGTCATATTCTCTACTACAGTTTAATACATTGTTTATTCAAGTTTTTTGTCTTATACCATTTAAGACTGGGCAATATGATTACAATCAATAATACTGGGACTGAGACACCGATCCTGAACCACAATGTCTCAGGTTGATGTCATCTGTTGCATGTCATTCCCCATCGTCTCCCCTCATTTTGTGTTCTGTCTCTACTGTCAGTATCTCTAAATTAATTGGAATATTTGTCAGATATCACTGAATATACCATGATATAGAAGATGTATGTAAAATGAATGCATGGTGTAAATAAAATGCCTCTTACTCATAAAACAGTAACTTTTTTTTATCGAAAGTTTGCTTCGAATCATCACTTTAGAGAGCAGAATATGATCATATGACCACAGTAAGGTACAATTTAAAGATGATAAATAATAATGGCCCTAGTGTCACTGTGAGCTGACACTGATGTGGCTGGACTAATAAAAGTTGGCTTATGACATAAAAAACACAAAGAAGCTTGTCTGTAGAATATTTTATTGACTTCAGTGAGTTAATTGCAGATACAAGATGTATTTTCTAATCCTTTATGCACTTGAAAACAGTACAGAGACAGTATGTTTAATGTTTTACCTCATCAACAAACATCAAACAAAGCAACAAGTTGGGAGGGGGCGACAAAAGACTGGGACACGTTAGAAACAGGTTCATTTGGTAACGGGTAAATGTATCATGATTGTGTAGGAAAGGGACATTCACTTGATCAGTAAATACAGTTTGTAAATGATTGCACTCTGTTTTTATTCATGTTTTGTGCAGCGTCCCAACTTTTTTGCTAACCACCTTCATGGTTTTGGTCATTCTGCCCTCATATATTACACAGTAAAAGTATAGAAATTAATTGCTCAGAAGCCATTTTGGCACAAATCTGCTGTGATTTATTCTATAAATACAGTGCTAAAATGAATTTGAATTCATGTTCTTCGGTTGAACAACCTATGAAACCTGAGATTGTACAAAAGTCGAGCCTGTTCAAAGACTCCCTGAGCGCGTCGCTCACTCCATCAGCTGAACATAAGCTGCCGGGAAGAGACCCATCCGCCCGTTACACTGTCCCTTCCACCAGCCCTCGTCAATCATCTCTATGTTGGTGATGATGTCATCCGGGTTGAAGGAGATCTCATCGTCAGCCTCTGTGGAAAGGGAAAGAATTTGTCTTCACAAATGACGAATGATGATTAACAAATGTCAAAAAATGAAGATTTAAAAGAGTGTCAGACCTCCTTCGTAGTCATAAATTGCTACTGCCTTCTGGCCACACGTCAGGTCTTCATAATCGTTGTCTGCAACTGTAAAAGAAAATTAAATGAACGGGTATTTTCACGAGTATGTGAAAAGTTTGACATTAAACTGATGGCAGACAGACCTGGCGGCACAGGAGGAGGCGGTTCAGCAAGGTCCTCGTACTCTCCATCGTCTTCCTCGTCCACATCAGTTGACCTGTGTGGTAACGGGGGGGCGTCCGGTTCAAGCAAATCGTCCGAGCGTGGAGGTAAAGCTGGGGGCTCTTCATACTCTGGTTCCTCCTGGAACACACAAACGTGAAATCATAATCGTTTACTCTCCTCAGCCTATTTTGTTGCCCTTAATGATTGAACATCATGTTGTTTATTGACAAAAACAAGATTTTGTACGATTGCCAGAATGAATAAATATGAATTAATTATTCTGTTATCTGGTACATCTGACATTTGTAAGAATCACTTACTGGTTCTGGCTCTGGCGTTTCTTCGATATCTGGCATGTGCTGGTGGACTTCTGGTGCTGGTGGCATTTCATACCGTGAAGGCACATCTGGAACAGGAGGTGGTGTTTCATACCGTGAAGCCACATCTGGAACAGGAGGTGGCGTTTCATACCGTGAAGCCACATCTGGAACAGGAGGTGGAATTTCCTCCTCTCTTCTGCTCTCCTCCTACAGAAAACAACAACAAAATCATTACTACACATATTGACCATTTGTCGATTTTGACCTCTTTACATGTTGACAGTGCAGCTTGTGTGTGTGTGTGTGTGTGTGTGTGTGTTACCTCCTGTCTGCGTTTGGCCAGCTCTCGCTCTCTGCTCTCTCTGGCTTGTCTCCTCGCCTTCTCTTCTTCTGCTCTCTTCCTGTTCTCTTCATCTGAAGCCTTGGCCATGTTCTCAAAACGAGCCTTCAGGTTTCCTGCACCTGCACTCGCTGCAAAAGACAGAGAAATGAATATGAACTTGGTGCATTAATGGCAGAGATGTCACAGTAGGGTTGATTATGTTGAGTGAAAAGCTGAACTCACAAGCCTCTAATGGTTGTGTCTTTTCGTAAGCAGAGGTCGGGGAGTCCATGTCTGAGAAGCCAGCTGCACTCTAGAAAAGGAAGTTTATCATTCAATCTTTAAACCTTTCACTGTTGAATACGGCTGGAATGATGAGTTAATCACCAAAACTGGGCCATGGAAACATTTCGATAGGGATTTTGTGCCATTTTGTATCATTTTACCCCAAAAACCCAAATGAATTAATCAGATAAATAACCCTCAGATAAGGAATAGTTGCAGCTCTAATACCGACCTTGTCCATGCGGTCTGCCTGTACTCCATAACGACCTCCAAAACCTGCTGAATAATCTAAACAGAGATAAATCTGATCAGTCTGATTTCCTTTGAGTCCTCTGATATTTTAATAGACACACATGTTGAGTGTTTCCTCACCTTTTTGTGACTGATGTTTCTCCGTCTCGCCTTTATAATCGTAGCCCAGAGCAGCTTTGTCCACTTTCTCCTTCTCCACCCCGTACTTTCCTCCAAATCCTTTAGCGTAATCTGAATAAAAGTAGAGAATAAAGCTATTAGATGTTGGGCAAAGAGCTGTCAAATCTGAGGAATGCTACAATTTTGAATTACCTTTCTGTGACTGGTGCTTCTCTGTTTCTCCTTTATAGTCGTACCCCAAAGCAGCTTTGTCCACCTTCTCCTTCTCCACCCCGTACTTTCCTCCGAATCCCTTTGCATAGTCTGATGGAAATATGATGCAAAATAAATGAAATGTGAAGCTAACAGTGTTGAAACTGATAATCCCTACAACGTAAACTCACCTTTTTGTGACTGGTGCTTCTCTGTTTCTCCTTTATAGTCGTACCCTAACGCAGCTTTGTCCACTTTTTCCTTCTCCACCCCGTACTTTCCTCCAAATCCCTTTGAGTAATCTGAAAACATATAACGGTTGTAAGGAACATTTCAGATGAGACTTTCTGTTGGTTTGCCACTTCTAAAGGAAGAATATTGTAGTGTATAAGTAAGAGATCCTCTTCGAAACTAAATGGATAACTCACCTTTCTGAGACGCATGTTGCTCCACCTTTTCTTTGTATCCATATCCCATGGCAGACTGTACAGACATAGATCACATTTAGGATTCATAAATTGCTTAGAGATCCCTTATGTATGTGCTTATGGAAGCCATGAGAATAAAGTAAAAGAAATCCTAGAGATCCATTTTCTGAGTTTGATCTAAATTGTTTCCTCTCCTGTGTCCGTGACTTAAGATGAGGTGAAAAAACAGTTTTTACTCAAATAATATTCCTCAGTTCTCTAAATTTTAAAGTTTTCTTTTAAGTTTTGAAAAGAGGAACATGATAAAATCAGGAGCTTTAAATGTGGGAAAAGGAAAAGGGAAAAGATTTTTACAGATATGAAAAAAGTAATTAAAGTATTAAAGAACTTAAAGAAACAAAGGAGAGAAAGCAATTTAGATCAGACACAGAAAATGGATCACCAGAATATTTTTTGCTTAATTGGCTCTCAGGGCTTCTGTATATATTCGTTCTTCCTTATTTAAAGTCTTCAATCTCCAGTTTTCCACACCACACTTGTGTGATCGCAAACTGAAACATGATCGGCTCACAAACTATTAGCGATGTCACAAAATCCTGCTGGAAGTGACACGTCTTAAACTGCACATACATCATTCAGATGTTAAAAATTCAAAGTGAAGTCGTAACATTCAAAACAAATCTACGAGAAGAAGAAGACCAAGACTCTTCTTGTCTTCTCACCTTGTCGACGCGGTCTTTCTGAACACCAAATTTCCCACCGAACCCCTTCGCTGCATCTTTCTGGGAAGAGTGTTGCTCAACTTGTGCCACATAGTCGTGCCCCAAAGCCGCCTGGAGAGTGGAAACAGAAATCAAAAATGTGTCATTCAATACGAGGAGCTTATCAGCATATTTTCAGTGTCAAAAAGAAGAAGTTGTAAACCTTGTCCATTCGGTCCCTCTCCACTCCAAACTTCCCTCCATATCCGTATGACGCTTTGGGACCGTCGTCCGTCTGCTTCACCTTCTCGTGCTCCACGGCCACATTGTTTCTGAGCTCTGCAATACTGGCAGATCATACAGGGGTCAAATATACTGACACTGAGATTTACACCAGTACGCACTAATATTTGTCTTTTGAAACTATTTAACCAGAATACCAAACATACACAAGGCAGTTTCAAAGTGCTTTATCTGCAGTTAAAGTATAAAAAGTAAGTGGAAGCAAACATTAAATGAAAGCGTGGATTTACTTTATTATATAAAGACAAAAAAACTAAATAAAGGCAGAAGAAAATAACCGTTTTTTAAGCCTGCTTTTAAAGGCATACTACTTTATGTGGGTATAACAAACAAATGCCTCCCACAAGCCCCAAGGTAATAAAATGGTAAACTGAAAGTGTATAGGGTCTTGGGTTTTAAGGGGTTCCCAAATAAACAAAGTTTCCTCACTAGAAAGATGTGGGCAGCCAAGAATACAAAACAGGGCCTAAACAGACCAGAGTTTCTGGCTGCCAATCTGAGAGGGAATGAGGTCCTCAATGGGTCAGGGACAGATTCAGACTGAGGGTGAGAGCCACCTGGGTGCCATTCCCCACCTCTTTTAAGCCTTCACAAAAAGGGTGTCATCACACCCTGATTGGCTGGGAGGGAAATGCCCCAAGCTGCTTCTACTCGAACATTTTCAAGTTGATTATTTTGCCCATATAATGATTTTAAACACAGAAAAGCAACAAATATTTGGTGTGTGTGCTTGATAAATAACTCTGAGATTGATTTATAATAAAAACTGTTATGTAATTTTCAATGGATTAATTAATTGTCATTATTTATTATCTGTACATTTGTTTTTAGCTGGAATTCATGTCAATTATATCAATTATACTGGTCAAAGTTAACACTCGTGGCCTGCAGAAGTAGTAGTATGCATTACACCACACACAAAAACATATACAGAATAGAAAAAAACACTTTCTTATGAGACACCCTGGTTAATAAATCATTTATTTATGCTTTATAGATCAGTTATAAGCCATAAATAAATGTTGTGGTTGCCAAGTTCTGAAAAAGCATGACTTATTTTAACGAGGTACCTAAATCTGTGAACACTCCTGTCCTATTTTTACATTCAGCACTTCTGCATGAATTTATAGTGTCACCGTGTCAGCAGTGAGAAAAAGCACAGCACTTTAAATCTCACTGTCAAAGTGTCATCATCCTATATTACCCATATTAGGAAAGACTTGCTGCCTGACAGCTTGTGTTCTGCTCTCACTTCCTCTTCCTGTTGCTACACAGCACCCACACTCTGACCTGCGTATCTCCACATCGTCTCAAGACTTGTTCGTTTCCACACATCTCCTACCTGATGTGCTCTTTACGTCCTGAACCCTCGATGGTCTTGGCTCCCCACCTCTGCTCCTGCTCAGATACGTCATTCTGAAACACAAATTCAAAAAGAGTTGACTCTGGAGTATTTGCACCATCTTCCCCCCACAGTGACAAACACTCCAGGAAGTATACAGCACCTCAAAGTCAGGATCTGTCTCCCAGTCGTCTCCCTCTGCAGCCACCTTCATGCTCACATTGTGGCCCACGACTGACTTCCACATCTGGGGAAGTAAAACACTGTGAGCCTCTCTGAAGAATGATTAATGCTCTATTTATGTGTCGTTCACAATATTTAAAACTGTCACAGACAGTCCTCTTCAACTGATGTATAACCACAAGCGCTGACCACCATTTGCTGAAGTACCGAAAAGGAAGTTGGGTTATTTTCAACATGAAGCTTCATTTCCTTATAATGAAACACACTTTAGGACCTCATGTTGTAAAAAGACACTAAAATGCTTAAGAATATGATTGATAAGTATATTATTTAAGAGAAGTACTGAATAAAGAGCTTAAAATCCTCTGTAACACACTGAAAATAACAGAATTTATTTATCAAGAGAGGAATAAAATCTATTCTCTATATTTACCTAATTAATGTCAGGTTAATGTTCCCAATTGTTGAGGTTTTACTGTATTTTTTCTATATTTCACTGTTATGAGTGGTAGTAACTGTAAAGAGTAGGTAGGTATGTGTAGTAATACTCATATTAGTCATACAGGTGCAGATAAATATGAACAATTTGACTGTATTTCTTAAGCAAAATGTCATTTAATGCGAATATAATTGCGTTAGCACATAATTAGCTAACGGTTTGCTAGCTTAAACTAACTGTTGCGTCTGACTAAATCTACTTCCTTAATAGTTTAATAGTTTAAAGATAAATAAATAAAAGCACACACACATATATATATATAGTTTTGTTAAGGAATTAGTTGGAAGTGAAATATAGCATTTACCTTGTAGTTGTCAGGGCGGTATACCCGAGTTTATGTGGATATTACACCGACAAAGTGTTGAAGGTTGACTGAGGCTGAGACAGTTTGATGTGCTGACAAGTGAACGCGGAGCGAGCGAACGTGAACGCGCCTCGGTGTAAATAATGAAACAAACGTCATCTATAAATTACTGTTTTTAACATTACTCTTTAATTAATAACTTACAAACACTACTACTGCTTTGCTGTCGCTGTAATTTGTATTTAAAAATAATAAATAAATAATTGAAGAAATTCATAAAGAAAAAAGAAATGCTGCATTCAAGTGCGTACGGAAATTTGACGATTAACAAACACTAATCTGAGATGAGAGCAATTAGGACATTTTAGGATATTGGAGCCAGGGGTGGAAAGTAACTGAGTGCACTAATTAAAGTTCTGTACTTAAGTACAGTTTTGAAGTACTTGTACTTTACATTAATATTTCATACATGAGTAAAGGATCTGAATACGTCTTCCATTACTTACAGGAGCTACTTCTTTAGATCAGTTTAACAGCACTAATGAGCTACTGTACAGCTTGTAGGTAGTTACTTTTATGAGCACAACTTGACTGCAGTCTGGCTACAACTGTGATTTAGCCAGATGTTGCTCAGTTTCAACACTTGGGGGCAGACTCGTGTAGCTGAACACAAGAGACTGCAGCAATTAAAACGTATACGTCTAAGTTTAATCTAGACAAAGACTTATTCTTAACTGCAAGAAGCTGTGATGAAGGGCTCTCAATAATAACAAGCATGACTAGGTCAACAGGCTGTCTATTCAAAAATGTTTGCTCAAACAGCAAAATCACTGATTAATAATAACCCATTTATTTTTAATGACTTCACAAACAATAGGACAAAACGTGTTTTTATGTGCTGAATTTCAACAAAAGAAACAAAAGTCCTAATATGAGTCAATAAGGTCCTAATGTCTGTTTTATAAACAGACACACAAATAATTAATGCTTGACAAGATGAGTCCCTGATCTAAACCACCAACACTTTTATTACAGTTTAGTTTTCTATACAGCCCTTTTTAAGTTATTTACATTAAAAGTACATTTCAGTAGGTGTAAGATGTGAAGAAGAACATGTATGTGAAGAGAAGTTGAGTACAGAGGTTTCATTTCACCGACAGTGAGCCATTAAATAAACAATAATCAAGAGGATGATATCATTTTACATGTAGGTAGTGTAAAACTCTTGGACAATAAATTATGCTACATCTGAGTAGTCAATAATGGGATGGATATCATTAGAAAACACAGCAGTCTTTCTCCTCTGGAATGAATCCACACGGTGGTAAAACATTGCACCCGGATGGCAACTTCACCTGCCATAAAAACTACAGAGTAAAGTTTAAAAGTGTGCAACAGAAGCATGGACAGAGATTTGTCAGAGGGAAAACCCTCATCCAGCTGATAATACATGTACGTATGTACAAATTTCAATATAATGCTCCTTTTCTCAGAATGTGATTTATATATAAGAGGAAATTGGAAAGGAAAACACACAACAGGAATGTGTAAGAACAGAAATTGCACTGTGCTCCGTTTTTGTGCATGAAATGAGCAGAAGAGGAAGAGACGACACCTGAACCTCAAGCCATCCAAACAAAAGTTCAACATATTGGGAACTATGCTCACTTGCTCTCTGGAGACGTTTAAACATTAGACTAAGTGATTAAGAAAACTCTCATATCTGTCTACTGCAAGCAGCCAGTTAGCTTAGCTTAGCACAAAGACTGGAAAAGGGTAAACTAGCCTAGTCGGTTCGCTTAGCTTATCGTCAACCGTTAGCAGCCACACTAGAAAAGGGGAAACTAGCCTGGCGTTCACAAACTGTAACAAAATCTGCCAGCGCCTCTGAAGCTCATTTATTAACATATTTTGTTTGTTTAATCTTCTTTTAAGTGTCGGCAGCAAATTTGGATTCGGTATCCAAATCTTATAATACATCCACGGTTGTTGGGTGTTGAACTTGAGGCCGAAAAAACTAACTTCCTAGTCTCTCCGCTGGTTTCCTGACGACTTCTCAGAGCCAAAATATACTCCAGTCACAGATTATACCGCCTACACATAACCCTCATAAAGCGCAATCTTGTCGTTTTTCTATACTGTCTTGATTAGTTGACAAGTTTACAAATTACATTGGACGGATTTAGTCATATTTGGCTGTTTCCTGTCTTGAATGCTAAGCTAACACATCTGCTGGCTTCAGCGCCATGTGTTAGCGTAGTCCCCTAACATAAAGTGACCCTTTTATATCCGAATCTAAAGGCACGTGAAGAATCTGCTGAAACACTTGATTACGAATCTACTTAAAATTAAACCATGTCCCTTTATGTCCTCTCTGCTTGGAAAACGTATCATACACCGTCTAACTCATACAATAGCAACACAACTAAAATCAGTGACACCAGCTTCCTTTATAAATCCACATACTTTGGCTAAAAGATTACGTCCTTTAAAGTGCAATGTCTGTGTGTAGATATAAGTTATTACATGTAACAATATAAAACATATTGATGGCTTGGGTCAGCTTTGTGTCACCATTTTCTTTCCCCTCCTCTCTCTCTGTTTATAAAGGGAGCTGGTTTTCAAAGGTATCCGCCCATACACAGCAGCAGCAGGACGTGCACAGTGAGCAGATAGAGGCTGAGCAGCAGAGGGGTGCGCTGACGGGAGCAGAAGGCCACTCGGAGCATCCTCATCAAACCCGGGCCACCTCTCCGAGTCTGCAAGGGTACAGGAAACATTCAGCTCATAAGTCTTCATTACTGCAGATATTACGATGACAAATGAGGCGGTGCAGCACATTAGTGGAGCCTTACCCGAGTGACGGCTCCTTCCGGCGGCTCGATGAAAACAGCGGTCTCCGACTGATCCTCTTCTTGTGCAGAGTGCCATTTAGCCTGGCTATGACTGACAATAACAATGAAAACAGATGTTAGCCATCACATGTTGTCGATTGAATACGTTTATCAGCACTAACAGAGTTTACATGCACTTGAAACCATTAACATACAGAAGAGAAACATAAAACAACATGAAACATAAACTAATGTTGTAGTTTTATTATGTGCGGTGTGTATTTAAGAGCTGAAACAGTTAACTACCTCAGCAAAAGAGGTTATGTTTTCACCGGTGCTATGTCTTGGTTGGTGTGTTGGTTTGTGATCAGCATTACACTAAAACTTCTGAACGGATTTGCATGAAACTTGGATGGAGGACAGGTCTCGGCCCACAATAGACCCCATTAACTTTTGATGTGGATGCGTGAGCTCAGTTTGTGTCACATTTCATACCGTTTGAGTCGATCCTGTGTGTCCAGTAGCTGCTCCTCAGCAGCCACCCTCTGATGCATCTCTTCATCCAGCCTGATGTGAAAGAATTAAACACCAGTTAGTATCCATATGTTTTACCAAACCAGTTTTATTTCTGGACCTTTTGTATACCTTCTCTGTAGCTCTTTGACCTCAGCTATGTAGGCGTGGCTGTCTAGCTGGCTACTTCGCTCTTGTGGGGCTCCAGGTGCGCTGTGCATTTCCTCTGTGCCCTGTGAGAACATAATGACATTTTAGAAAAATAACAGCATGTACAACATCCTTATCCAGTCTCACCTGGTCGATTTTTGAGTTTTTATTATGCCCTCTGAGAGCCAAACTTCTGAAAGATTCTGAACAGCTTTGGATCAAGGTAAAATATGTCTAACACCACTTCAGGCCCAATTATTTATTCTCTATGTGGTGAGATGTGAAAATAAAAGATAAAGAAATTCCTCTTAGCTTACAACTCATGTCCACAACCCCTGACAAGGACTCACAAGGAGATTTTGATCCATTTTGAAAATGTTGGAAAACACTGACTTAAAGCATGTGTTCAGACCCGTACCTCTCTCTGATACCGTTCCTGCTCAAGTTTGGGCTTATGTGTGCGAGCTTCCTCCAGCATGGCGTTGAGCTGCCGCAGTTGTTGGTCCCTGTCTGAGAGCGTGGTGAGGGTCTGCTGCTTCAGCTGCTCTGCTTGAGCCATCCAGTCTATACGCTCCAGTCTACCAAACACACAAGACACACCAACTTTTCTTTTTCCTCTTTTCTTTCTCCATATTGAGGATAACAACGACGATAAAACACTGGCTCTGCGCTTTACCTGAGAGTTTCTATTTCCTGCTTGCCCATTTCCACCACATTCTCCAGCTGCATTAAGACACTCAGCATGTCTTCGTTCTTCTTTTTCTCCTCAAACAGCTCCTGGCTGACTTTAATCAGCTCTCCTGCTCCCAGTCGAGCCAGCTCTGACTTCTGCTTCTTGAGCTCTGACGCCTGCGTTTGAAGCTGCTCCAGCTGCACACAAAGCAAAAGAAAGGCAAAGAATATGCTGAAATACTGTAGATATCGATGAAAATCCACAAAATAGTTTAACAGTTCACATCGTTAATGATATTATTCATTATTTGAATATTTACATCTCTTGTCAGACACGTTACTCACCAGTCTCTCCCTGTCATTCTGCAGGGCTTGCAGTGCGTTCTTCAGCCCCCACACTTCTCCGGTGGAGCCTCCCGGGCTGCTGTGCACTGCGTGGACACCTGCCTTGCTCATCTCTTCCAGCTTCAGACTAATTTCCTGGGCTTTGTTCACGGCCTCGTCCCTGCTGTCCTGGAGAGAGGCCATGGCTTTAGAGAACGACTGGTTCTCCGCTCTGAGCTGCGTTGTGGCCTCTTTCTCCTCCAACAGCTTCTGTTCAACAACCAGTAAGTCTCGGGCCAGCTCTGCCACCCTTTCCTGAGCGCTCTCTGACTCGGTCCTCATTACACCTCCCTCCCATTGCAGCTCAGCTAGCTCTTTGCCCCTGCTCTCTTGCTCTTGCCTCTCCTTCTGTAGAGTCTCCTCCAAAGCCTCCACTTGTTCTCTCGCTGCTTGCAGCTGCTCCCTCAGCTTCTCCACCTCTGCGCCAGGAGCATCAATGACCTTTGCTGCTGTTGTAGACTCAACAGCCTGGCTAAGAGTCTCCCTTTCCACTCTGCCTGCTTCTGCTTCTGTCTCCCTGGCTTTGCTAACACTCTGTAACTGACTCTCCAATTCCTCACGTTCCCTTTCAAGAGTAGAGATACGTGCTCGCTGAGCTGCCAGGAGCTGTTTGTGTTGGGAGTCCTTCATGCTCAGAACTTGGTTAAGTTCATCACGGTAGCCGTGAAGCTGAGCAGACAGCTTGGCCTTTTCAGCGTACAGGTCGTCTCTCTGGACCAGCAGAGAGCGCAGCTCCTCCTTCAGGCTGTTGTTCTCACCTGCCGCCTCTTGGATCAGAGTGTCCTTCTCCATCATCACCTGGGACACAACACAAATATTATACTGGACGCTAAAACAAACTCTACAAATATTAGAAGCTTTAGGTTTTTGAACATTACCTGCAGGTGTTTCTCCTCCAGTTGCTTGTACATGTTGAGGACTCTGTCTCTGTCGTCCTGCAGGGAGCCCATGGCCTTCATGAAAGAGTCCAGTCTGGCTTTTCTGTTGTTGCTCTCTTCCTCTGCCTTTCGCAGTTTTTCTTCCAGATCCCGAAGTTCTCCTCGTCTCTGCTCCAGCTCCTCCTCGGCTCCCTTCGCCCTGCTTTCACCCTCCTTTCTTGCCTCCTCTGCAGCCTGTGAAACAAAACACACATTTGTTAAGAACATCTCATGTTTTCCAATTGATTTCTCAGCAAACATCAATGAACAACATGTTCATACCTCAGTAACAGCTTGCTCCTTCTCCCCCAGCATTTCCACTTCTCTCCTCTCCTTCTCATGCAACTCAGTCTGCAGACTCTCTGTCAAGGCTTTAGAGGATCGCAGGTCTGTCTCCAGTTGCTCTACGTTCAGACACAGCCGCCTCTCTTCTGCCTCCCTCTCTCTCAGCTCAGTCCTGGCCTGGTCGACCTCACCCTGCAGCCGACTCACGGCCTCCTCCAGAGCTCTGGTCCTCTGAAGGAGACTCTCCACCTCATTTTTCAGGGCATGGGCTTCGTTTTGTGCAGACTGCAGCTCGGTTGTAGTTTGCTGAAGTTTGCTCTTCTCCTCCTCGAGGGCAGCTTGGCTCTCTGTGACCTTCTTTATCTCTTCTTCCAGTCTCAGCTGCAAATCTTTGTCTGCTTTCTGGAGTCTGGATGAAAAAAAATCGTGTAAGTTTTGAGAAATAAAAGAAAACATTGAAATAAGACAATAAAAAAGATGTGTTTTACCTCTCGACTGAAAGCTGAAGCTCCTCTTTCAGTGTAGATTCTTTCTGAAGCTGTTCTGCCAGGTCCTTGGCTCGTGATTCTGCCCCCCGAATTTCAGCCTCCTTACCCTGCAGAGCATCATTAAAGCGAGTCTCCCACTGTCGGGCCTCATCCAACACTCTGTCCCGGTCGTCTTGCAGTGAGGACATGCAGCGCGAGAAGGCAGCTAACCTGGCCAGAGACTCGTCCAGACGAGCTTGTGTCTCCTGAGCCCGTCTCTCAGCTGCTTCTGCGATCTCTCTGGCCTCCAGAGTGGCTTCCTCTTCTTTGTCCCTGTCGCTGTACGCTTCATCCAGTCTCAGCTCCATCTCCTTGAGCTCGGCTCCCAGCCTGAATCTCACAGAGTCGAGGGTTTGCTCTGCTTCTGCTTTCATTGCGGCCTCTTTCTTTTGGGCATTCTGTTCAAGGTCTGCCTTCTCAGCTAAAGCGTCGCCCGCCTGCTTCTGGGCTTCATCCAGCTGGGATTTGCAGCTCGCCAACTCTGCTTCAGTCCTTTTCAGGTCTTCTACAGTTTTGGAAGTCTCCACCTGGGATTGTTCTAGTTTCTTCTGGAGCTCATCGTGGCTGAGCTGCAGCGCTTTAGCTTCTCTTCCCAGTTCACTGATTCTCTCCTGGTACTTGATGCAGTCCTTCTGCAGCTGACGGACCTCCAGCTGCTTCTCCCTCAGCAGTTCCTCCAGCTGACGTGCTCTGCTCTGGCTGCCTTCCCTCACCCTCTGTGCAGACCTCAGCTGTTGCTCCAGCTCCCTCTGCTTACCGGACTCTGCTTCAGCTTCGGCTCTTTCTCTCTGGGCTTGCCTCATGTCCTCCTCCAGCCTGGCAGCCCGATCACTCTCACTCTGAGCCGCGGCTTCGAGCTCGGCTCGCTCCCTCTCCAACCTCTCCAGCTCTCGCTGCAGCTCAGCGAGGTGCTCCCGATTGTCTGCTGCCTCTTGCTGATAGCCGGCAATGCTCCCGTTGAGCTGAGCTAACTGGTTCATCAGGCGCTCCTCCACGTTATCCTTCTCAGTTTCCAGGCTTCTTAGGAGCTCCTTAAACTGGGCTTCCCTCTTTGAACCCTCTTCAATCAGACTCTTTTCTCTCTCTTTGCTCTCTTGGAGGCATTTCTCCAAAGAGGCCACAAGGCTCTCCTTCTCTTTGCCCTCCTGAAGATCTCGCTCAAAAGAGGCCAGTTGAGCTTTGAGTTCAGCCTCCTGCTGCTGCCACAGCTCCCTCTCCGCATTGACAGCTGCCTCCATCTCCCTCATTTTATCCTCCAATAAAACTTGAGCAGTCATTTCTGCTTTTTCTTCTTCCTCGGGAGGTTGTAAATGTGTTTCTGGTGCATGCACTGCAGCTATTTCATCAGCTGGCGTCTCCTCTCCTTTGTCTTCATTCTGACTCTCAACAGGCTCTGCTCTGGTCATGACTATGTCTGATTTCTGAGCGGTGATAACCTCTTCTACAACAGCTGCAGAGCCAAGAAGAGTAGCCTCAACTACATTGTCCTCTTTCTCTCCTGTTTGTGCAAGTTGTTCCTTCAACTCTTCAACCTGCTGCCCTAAAGAGTCTCGTTCAGCCACTGCAGCGTCCAACTCTGCTTTCAAAGCTCCCAGCTCATCTTGAAGTCTGTCAACTTCAGCATTGAGAACCCTGCTCTCTCGTTTTGTTCCAGTCCTTTCCTGCATCTCTTTCAGTCTCTCGTTCTCCTCCTCTAAATCCAGTATTTTGTGCTGCTTTGTTTTGGCAAACTTTCTCATTTTGTCTTTCACTGAATCCACCTCTTTCTGCGCCTCTTCTGCCTGCCTTTCAGCTTCCTGTCTGGCAGCCTCGTGCGTCCTCACCTTGGCTGAGAGCTCTTGCCTCTCCTGCCTGGCGGCCTCCAGGACTCGCCTCACTCGCTCTGCCTCGTCGCTCACGTTCTCGTACGACTTGAGCAGAGTCTCGTACTCATCCTTCATGCTTTGAACCTTTTCCTCCCATTCTTTGCATGTTCTCGCGGCCTCTTCTTTCGCCAGCTCCACTTCTCTCTTACAGGCGTCTTTCTCGTTCAGTATGCCCTCCATGGCCAGTTTGAGGCTCTCGCAGGATGAGCCTAAGCTTTCGTTTTCCAGTAACGTCCGGTCAACCTCATCAATCAGTTTCACTTTTTCCGCTCTGAGCTTCTCCAGCTCATCCTCGGCTGACTCCATTTTCTGCTGCAGTTCAGCTATGAGCTTCTCAGTTGAAGCCAGTTGTTCCTTCTGGGTTTTGTTTTCTTTTAAAGCATCTTTGCGTGAGATCAGAGCAGCCTGAAGCTTCCGCTGAAGCTGCTGGATCTTCGCCTCGCTGTCTTTTTCCTCCTCTTGCTTCTGTGGAACATCAACCTCCAACCTTTGGGTTTTTTCTTGCTCAGCCTTCAGTTCTTCCTGTAAAGAAGATATTAGCTGATCCTTCTCAGACACTGTGTCCTGCATTGAGTGTATGAGAGAGTTCTGCTCGCTGAGCTGCTGACTCAGCTCCATGATTTCATGGTTCTTATTGTCGAGGAACTGCTTGAAGTCTTCCACTTCAGCCTGAAGACTTGCAATGCAGGATGTAGAATCGGCAGACGCTGCGTCGGCTGCAGCTTCCATCTCTGCTTTCAAGGATTCAGCGTAAGACTCTGCTTGGCGATGCTTTTCTCGAAGATCATTAATTTCATCTGAGAGTGCATCGATCTGTCTTTCCTTTTCTCGCAGTGCTTTTAGCTCTTCGCCCACTTCCAAAACTTCAGCCTCCTTCTGCGACAAACTGGCTTGGGTTTCCTGCAGCTGCTTCTCTAGCTCTGCGTTAGCAATCCGCACAGTTTGGATCTCTTCAGTGAGAGCTTTCAGAGATTCCTCCATTTGTGCAGAAAGAACGTCAGACTTCTCTGCAGGAGGCCGAATTGGATCGCTGGATTGTGGTTGTGATGAATCCGCCTCAGATGAAGCAAAATCCACCCAATCCTCCTGGACCCAGTCACCTGCTGCTTGCTTTTCCAACTTTTCAGCCAGTTGCTTGCCCTCTTGGTGAGGCACTTCCTCCCTTTTTTCTTCGAACTCTCTCAGTTTAGTCAGAAGAACTTCTCGCTCGTCGCTCTGCAGCTCAAAACGCTCCATCAGATCGCTGTATTCTTCTTTCTGCTGCTTCAGCTGCTCACGGTGGTGCCTATCTTTCTCTTTTGCTTTGCGGATGGTCTCCTTGCGAGACTCTTGGGCCTCCTGAACTTTCTTCTGAAGGGTTTCACACTCGGCTTCAAGAGAAGTCACTTGGGATTGTAACACAGTTGTTTCAGATGAAGTGTCGGCCTGCTGAGAGTGTTCAGCCTCTTCGCTTAGCTTTTCATTCAGAGCAAGCGCCTCGGTGAGAGCTTGATCCTGCTGGCTGATCCTCTGCTCAAGAGTCTCAACTGTCTCTTCTTTGGATCTTAGAGCTTGCTCCAGTTCGATGAGTTTAGCCTCCATTTCTTCAATCTCAGGTCCTCTAGATTGTTCTACCTCTGGAGTTTCTACCTTTTGCTCTTTCCATTTCTTTGCTTCGATCTCAAAATCAGCAACTTTCTTCATGAGCTCTTTGCGTTGCACAAGAGCAGCCTGCAGCTTCTTCTTTGTGGTCATCAGTTGGCTTTCGAGCACTCCTTTCTCTTTTCGCAAACTAGCAAGTTCATCGTCTTCATGAGCAGCTGAGTCTTCACTACTAACATTATCTTTCTCATCTTTGACTTTCTCCAGTTCCACTATCTGCTCTTTCAGTTTATTGACTTCTCTGTCTGTCTGGAACTTCTCTTCTTCTGCCTGGAGGAGTTTAGCGGACATGCTGTCACTGAGCTCCATCACCTCTTGCTCCTTTTGGCTGAGACGAAGGTGCAGCTCGCTGATCTCTGAGTCCTTCTTGGACAAAGTGTCATTGTTGATCTCTGACGTCTGAGAGTATTCCAACATGCTGTTTTCCATTTCTCGAAGCCTCCTTTCAAGCTCAGAGGAGAGGAGCTCTCTGTCCTCCAGCTGAACACTCAGCATCCTGAACTGTCCCTGCTGCTCAGTGAAAGCTTCACGGGCCATTTCCAGATCTGCCTGCAGGGCCTGGATCTTCTCCTCCTTTGCGTTACTTTGAGTGGTTAAAATTTCTATCTGTTCTTCTAGAAGCTGCATTTCTACGCTGTGTTTATCCACCACAGAGCTGCCCTGCTGGGAAAGCTTGTCCACCTCCTCTCTGGCTGATTGAAGCTCCTCTGCAAAATGATTCACCTTTAACTCGGCCTCTTCTCTGGCAGCATTGAGAGACTGTGTGTCTTCTTCCAGGCTCTTGATTTTCTCCTGTGACTCTGCTGCTGCGTCTCTGAGCCTCTGCAGTTCAGCCAAAAGCTCGCTGTACCTCTTCTGAAGCTCCTCAGCTAACGCCTGAGCGAAGACCTGACCAGAGGGTTCGTTTCCATCTGTGGAGGAAGAACTCTGGTGAGTTACATGAACTTGTACCGACTCTCGGATGATGACAGAGGAGGACTCGACTTGAACTGTGGAGGTCTCCGACTCCATGCTCGTTGCCTCCCACGACGACTGCAGCTGCATCTGGCCAAAGTCCTGCATTAAGGATGGCCACTCCTGGCCTCCATCTTGATTCATAGCTTCCAGGAGGGTCCAGCTGCTGTGGGCCACCTCTGAATCTGAACTGGCAACCATCTCATCCGAGGAGGTCCCTTTGGATTCTTCTGGGGATTCAGACTGGTGTCCAATAAGCTCTGGGCTGCTCTCATTATCAGCAGGAATGGAGATGACCGAGGTGTCTTCAGCAACTAAAGTGGTCTCCTCGTCTTGTGTGTCCTCCATGAAGTCAGTGAGGGCTGCAGAGCTGTCACGTGAGGGCGTGCTGGCGTCCTGAGCCTGATCTGGAGTTTGATCATCGTTCTCACAGGATGCAACCCCACTGGAGATCTGCTCTTTAGCCAGTCTGAGAGACTCCTGTAAGGCGGCCAGCTCGTTGTCTTTTTCTAACAGCTGCTGCTCCAGTTCAACGATGTGAGCTGTAAGACAACAAAGTAGAGTATGTAATTAGAAAAACACATTTTGGACTTCTGTATTTGCTCGTAATGCGTACTGAGGGGAGATTCCTTCTCTAAGCCTCTCAGGGTTTTTTGAATCCTGCACAATCTGTTTCTTTTATTTTGTTGCTGTGTTTCTGCTGTTTTGTTTTACTGTGCAACCTGATAAATCGAAATTAAACTAAAACAGGGAATTTGGTTTTCTGTGTCCTGTGACTGCATCAGAAAGTTTCCTTTCAAGTGGATTAAAGTGTTTTGGCATATGATCACACGTTTAATTCATAACCAATCAGAAATATCTCAAGTCAAGCAGAAGATTGTAAAATGAGATGTTTTAAAAATAGATGCTGGAAGAAATAATGTTGTCTCGCATTTTAAATCCAAACCTTTTCGTATTACAGACTTGTAGTGTACTTTTCTGCAATCTGAAGATAATAGAAAAAACACTCTGAATAGTGGAAGGAGACAGTTTTGTTGTTCTTTGTCTCGCTGTTTGGCTCCTAAGAGCCTGTTAGTGGTTATCTATTTAAAGTTGTTGCAGGTTGATCAAAGGGAGAAAACAAACCACCCCAACTCTAATCCATACAGCCTAACAATTACTTTACGTAACAAGTAATAACTCATCAAGTAAAAATGTCTCATCTAACAACAAAAGCTTCAGAAGAGGGTTTGTGCTGCTCAGATACACAACAGATCAAAGTTCATTCTGAGAGCTTGTCATTTAGAAATGTAATATTTAACTAAACAAAATCAATCCCGGAAACAGAATGAACTATTTTTATTATCTTGGTCGGTCTAGTTGAAGACTTCTGCACATGAACACACTGCACAAAAAATAATAAAAATAAAACAAAGACAGGATGATGTCCTGAAGTATGACTTTGTAAACTTTTCCTCTCACACTGTTTGACAGCTGAAAACACCTTCACAGCACCCAGAATTGATTTAAAAGCAGAGCAGTGGTGCCAAAACTTTTTCACTTGTAGGGAAACTACTTGGCCACAGGCTGACTTGGCTTGTCTCGTAAGTAGAAGCACCACAACAATATTTATATTATGTAATTAAATTAAAACTATTGATGCATCAGTGTGAAGGGATCACTTAGAAGTTGCAGCTGGTAAGAACTTTATACTGGCGGGTAGCTTCATCTGTAAAAAAGCATAATATGGCTGCAACTGATGGTTAATTTTATTTACAGATTAATTGTCTTTGACAAGCAGAGCAAAATTCCTTTTTACCGTCTGTGTGAACATTGAAGGGTTTGATTGTTTTGATGTAACGTATGAATATTATTTTGGGAGTGATATCCTGTTTTTGTACCTTTTTTAGCTTCAGCTTCAGATGAATCCTCTGCTGATGGTTCAGTCACGTCATCTCTTTCAGACATCTGAAACAGACAGACACAGAAAATGAGAACTGGCAGGATTGAAACTTTTTGATCATTTATTTAATCATCCACTAGAAGAAAAAGGAGGAATGACACTTTAAAAAACTCAATATGGTGACACTAACAATTTAAATCTCTATCAGCTGCAGACACGGCTGTAGTGTTAGGTGAAGGTCAGGTATGACAGCGGATCAGTGCAGAAGGGATTAGACGTGCTTCCTCACAGCGAGTTGAAGTGTTGTACTGTATTAAGTACTGTCTATGACCCTGCTCCTGTCCTGTCTGGGACACCTGGCCAGACACCGCTTGTGTCTCTGAGCCAGGTGTAGAGGACGAGACCAGTCCGACCGCCCTGCTCTCAAAACAAAAGTTGACTCCGCAAACTTTATTTAAGTGAAAGAGGAAAAGTGCTCATGAAAAGGCTGTCTGGCTTTGTAGACAAAACTACTTTAAATTAAATAATTAAAAGTTCTTATTCTTGAGCTTACACTAAGCTACATATCTTCTACTTCAATACCTTTTTTTAATCATAAAAACAGAGACGGAGAGACGTTACAAAGGCACTGAGAGACTTTGAAGTTAAAGCCTCGCAGAGATGATAAAACTTACAGAATATTTCAGAGCTATTTAAGAATTCCTTTTGAAGTTTATATCTCAAGAAAAATAAGCTGCTTTCATCCGGTGTCAAGCAGGTAATGATCCCCAAAACAACTTCAAGATTTCATTCGCATTGTGATAGGAATGTGAATCATCTGGACTTGTGTTTCTCCAACTTTTAACATCGTGTACCACCTTGAAAATGATCAGGTACCACAATTATGACCAACATACCTACAACACAGGAGTGTTGGTGTACTCTGTTCAGCTTACTGCAAGTAGCCACTAGCACTCAGTTAAGTGTTGTCATTGTCAGTTCAGTTCCCGTTTGGAGCCATGTTTATAGTGTTTTTGAACCTCTCATTTTACCGCAGCTTGCTATCGTGCCGTCACAGTTTGAATTAAGACGTATGCGACGTGCATGAAGTGACTACAAATACAATCATATTAGAGGAAAGACAAAACTTACTAAAAATATTTCATTTTAAGTACTTTAATTTGAAATTCAACTGCATGTTGATGGCATTTTATATTTTTAAATTAACTTTAAAAGACATACGTTGGATTCCTCTGGGTATCATCGAAGGTCCTCGGTACCACAGTTTGAGATCTAGATCTCTAGACCACATTTGGAGGTGATTTGCCTCATTTGTAAAATCTCAGCCAGGTGAGAATGTAGTCTGTACAGTATGACCACATTCTTCTAGCTAATAACTCCAAGTAGTAGCTAGAAGTCTAAGTGATGAATGCAGGGTGAACAATTTAATATTTTTTTAAACGTTTCAAGACATTTTAACCAAATTTAAGACTTTTTTGAACAAATCCAGGTTACTTATAAAGGTATGTAGTATATATATATGTGGTCCTGTGCAGAGGAAGGTTTTATGCAGAGGTGGCAAAAGTACACACTTTCTTTTACTCGTGTGGAAGTTATGCTTTTAAAGCATAATATCTTAAAAAATCAAAGGACAGTAAGTGACGGACAGCAGCAGCTGGTTCCTCTGACCTCAGGTGCACCGTGTTTGTTGAAGAGTCCACAAGCTCTGCCTAACTTATTTACATAGTGAGATCTCGTCACATCGCAGGCAGAATCAAGATTTAAATCCCAACAGACAATACAAAGGCTCTTGGATCGGACGGCATCATCCAGATAATGCATCCAGAGACAGATGATATGTTAATACCAGGTGCAAATGAGTTCCTCTTGGCACTGACCGTGACGATTTGCTGCTCCAGCTCTTGTATCTTGGCAGCGGTTTCCTCCTGTTCTGTGTTTTTTCTGTCTAGTTGTTCTGAAAATCAGAGATTCATCATAAAATATCTCATCATATAATATAATACTGAAGGGTTGGGATTAACACACTGAATTTCATGAAAAGATAAAACCCAGGCACATTTTCTTACCCTGAAGGGTTTCCATGGTGTGGGTGAGCTCGGCACAATGTTCCTCACTCTCACTGCGTTCATCTTTCAGCTTCGTCAGTTGTGTCTCGATAGACTGCACAGCGTCCAGGACCAGGGAGAAGTCAGCAGGGAAGGGGAGCTCCTCTGTTGATTGCCCATCTTCTGGAGCCAAAGAACGAAGTTGTCTCCATATTTCAGCCAAGAACTCACCCTTCCTCTGAGAATCTTCCTGCTCCTCCTTCAGTGAAGCCAGCTCTCGCTCTAGTTTCTCCACTTCTGACTTCTCCCTCTCTGGGGCGTCCTGGCTGGCATGCTCGACTACCTCCCTCATAGATGCAAGCTCACTTTCAAGCCGAACTATTTCCGCCCTGTCTCTCTCTGAAGCATCGTGGCTCACTTGGACGGCTGCAAGCTCAGCCTCTTTCATCACAGCTAGTTCTCTCTCCAACCTGGCAACTTCCATCCTCTCGCTCTCCAGAGCCTCCTGACTAACATGCTCTGCCTCTCTCAAGGAGGCCAGCTCGCTCTCCTGCCTCGCCACCTCCATGCTCTGCCTTTCCAAAGCCTCCAGGCTGGTTCGGAGGGCTGCGAGTTCAGCATCGGCCCTGCTGGACTGTTCGACCCACTGCTGCCTCTCCTCCTCCCTCTGCTTAACGGCCTCGGCCAACTCCTGCTCCATCTGCCGGAAATGAGCAGTCAAGATCTGTGCAGAAAGAGAACGAGGCAGAGAGGAGGAGGATGTTAGTGGGTGTGTGTTTTGTGGCTCAGCCAAACAATGCATACTAATGACGATGTAGGGTGTGTTTGTTTGAGCAGTCATCTTTTCATCAAGCAGGAGCAGGTTTCATTAGACGTGAAGCATATGTAAATATCTGCCAATGTGTGGAACAGTGTCTAAACCAACATGCTTTAAGTAGCTGCACATTGGCATCCAGAACAACAGGATCTGTACCTGTTTCTGCTGGTCAGCACTGCTCACTTCCTGCTGCAGCATCTCCAGCACTTGGGACCGAGAGTTTAAGGACTCCTCGAGCTCCTCACAGCGCCTCTGTGCTGCATTCAGGGCCTAGGAGGAAGAAAAAGACCAAATCGTATTCAGGGTAAACTAACCTTTGAAATCAGGCCTTCACCTGCTGAATAAAACACAACCTAACAATGAATTAAGATAATAACCAGCATATAAATCGACAATAATTAAACGACAATCACATTTAGTGTTGTTGCAGCTCTAAAATCAACATAAAAAGAGATGAAAACGAGAAAAAGTCAGAAACACACTTAGACTATGGGTTGAATTGGTGAATTATAAATGAATTAACCACAAATTAGGAGTCAGTTAATTGATAAAACTGCTGGATGTACCTGCTGAAGCTCGCCATCATTCTGAGTCTGTGCCGAGACCCTCAGCAGCTCTTCTTCATGTTTCTGGATCTGCTCCTGGAAACGCACGTCCTTCTCACAGACTACAGCCTGCAGCTTCCGCAACTGAAAACAAAAAAACCCCAAATCATTCAGGAAGAGCTCTGTCATGAAACCTCAACATCTTAATTCAAGACAAAGCGTCGTCACCTGTTCAGCATGTGCAGACTCTTTCTCTTGAAGGAGCTGTTCTGTGGTCTGGAGTTGCTCCTGAAGCCCTCTGTTGTTCGCCTCCTCCTCGCTCAGCTTGTTTTTAAGTTCCCGGAGCTCCTCCTCGACTGCAGCATCGGCTCCTGTGAAAGAGCTGTCTGGACTCTGCTGCAGACAAAACAGATGTTCAAGTTAGATAAAAAAAAAAAAACCAGAGTGCTCTAGCTTTATTATTAGTTTGTGGTTAGCGAGACGCAAAAGAGAGCTAGAGGTGGAGCCTACAATCATGACTAAGATGAATCAGACTTACTGTTGCACCTCCCTGTCCTTTCAGTTCAGTTATCTGTTTGGTGAGTGAGGCCATCTTTGCTTTGGCCTGAAGTTTGAGTTTGGTGAAGCGGGCCTCAGCTTCATCTTTGTCATTCTGCAGACAGGAAGCAAAAGAAGTATATGTGCTCAGTCAGGAAAGACGTTACTTTGCATAAAGAATATAGTGACTTTTAGAGACTTGATACCTTCAGCTGTGCATCTTTGTTGGTCAGCTCAGTGTCCTTCTGGACGAGCTGGGTGTCTTTGTCTCGGATGAGCTCCTTCAGGTGGACCACCAGTTGTTCCAGGTGAGCCAGCCTGTCCATGACCTCCTCAGGCGCCTCAGACTCCACCGGAGACTGGCTCTCATCGGCGGGGAGCTGAGGCACCAGCGTGCCCTGGTTACAGAAACGGATAAAGTCAGTTTGTTTGCCATAGTAAGTGCAACTCAACCTGTATAAAACAGCAACATAACGTCTTTGTTATGTCTGAGAAAACAACTCTGATGATGTGATTACGGTCAGAGTTATGTCAACATTTTGAGTCAGCGAGTGAATTTGCCTTCCTTGTTTATCTTGCATCACATATTTAGATATCCTGGAAGTATGTAATAGAAGATACAACTGTCTCTGACCTGTTTATGTGGAAAAAAAGCTGTGCGCACTGCTACGAAACTTGGACAATGAATCGGGTGCATGATAGGGAGAACAATCAAGATAAACAAATCTCCGGCAATCACAGATAATCAGCCTTCTTTTTTATTTTTTGGCAAAAAAACAAAACAAATGTGTTTCAGCTGGATGCCCTCATCAGCCAATAAATACACAAAAACAATAAATAAAAAAAGACTACTTAATCTGTGAGTGTTTTCTTTGTTTTGATCTATTTCTGTAAAGATACGACGCCTAAAGAAATCATCTTTGTTTGCTTCAAAACATGAGAGTCAAGCAGACATTTCCTGTCATCATCTTCAGAGGATAAAAAGCTCTTGAGGGTGTTAAAATTGAACCAGACACAAAATATACAAATGCTTATTAAACAGCTGGGGAAACATAACTCTTCATCTTTAATGAATGTGTTGCCATCTCACCTGTGGGTCTCCATCTGGGGCCTCCTCTCCAGAGAGCTCCTGGAGGACCGTGGCCAGACGGCTGAACATAAAGGCGGCACTGCAAGGAGGGAAATAATAACAAAGTCTTTGAGGCTTCAGTGTAAACCAACAATAGTAATGTGTGTGACATATAAATCATTCCTTTGCTGCACCTGCGCACACCCTGCTTTGTTTGCTGTAGATAAAATGGTGGAAACGTAACACCTATTCATCAAAACCGTTCTGCTGTTGACACAGTCTATAATGTCCTCCGTCAATGTTAAGCCTGTGTATTTTTTTTAGCTGCAAGCAGGGTTTTTTTATTTATTTATAGTAGCATAATTGCAGCCTACAGTTAAACCTGTCTTGCGTCCATGATGCACTTGCCCTTCTTCGAAGACGCTGCCAAGAACAGCTTGAAGTGCTGCCTGACGCTGATGCTGAATGACATGTCCTCTGAGGTGTGAATATACACAGAGTCCCGAGCATATTTACTGTATTACACTGTTGTATGTACACAGTGTCAGCAGGCGGAGGCAGGAAACATTACACCAAAGCTGAATCTGTTGGTCGAGCAGTCAAAGGCTACTACCAAGTATTTACCGTATTGATTAATCGATTATTTTAAAGATTAATCGATTAGTTGTTTGCGCTGTAAACTGTGAGAAAATAGGGGAAAATGTCAGTCAGTGGTTCCCATTACAAAATAGGGTAACACTTCATTTTACAGGTCCGGAAATCGCATAGTAAGTAGGTGTTAATTACCAAGCAACACATTTGCAATAACCTTCAAATTACAACAATAATTACCTCAACGTTTATTGTAATTTACCCCTCAATTATTCAATAATCATCTTTTTTTTTACAACAAACAGTTAATAAATATCTGATAATTTCTTTAACACATTTCCTGAAAACTTCCAACTAAACTTCTGCTGTTCATCCCAATTTAATTTACAATTAAACAACACGAAATTGAAATGAGTTGTTGCAGCTTAATTTATAAATATTTTCTGCCCAACTTCTGCAGGAAGTACTTATTTAAAAATGATGGAATGAAAAGCAGTATTTTGATACAGTCATCGGTCTTTTCCTAAAAATGACATGGGATATTTTAGTGTTTCACTTGATTTGTTTATTCTGTGACTTATCTGAATCTTCATTTTGTGCTTTGTGAATATTTTATTAACACATTTCATTTGATGTTTATATGCACATGCATATATGCACCCATATCCCAATATCCCTAACTAATTGTGTAATAAGCAGACTAACTTGTACATTAGGTCATATAAGTGTATTACATTTTATTTATTTATTACTTCAATTGGATATTTGCAGCTTTTTATGACCCACACAGTTGTGCACCACCATGCTTGCTGAAGCATATTTTAGATAATGTCTCACATTTCCTCCTCTAAACCAGAACAACACATTAGCAGACAGCCCCAGCCTGTTTACTCCCGAGTCGGACCGGGAAGCACCGACTCCTCCCGAGCCCGCCGGACACTCCACTGCGGCTGCGTCACTCTTTTTGTGAACAGCAAAGATTATAGCAAGCTAACGCGAAAATGGACGGCAAACTTTTCACACGGCTGGACGGCGACATTTTAAAAAAGCAGTAGACACATTAGGAGATTAAGAAAAGGTGTCGTGAGCGGGCTGGTCCGTGGAAACCTCCAGTGTTTACTCTGGACTGTAGTTCCCACGGAACTGTAAGTTAGCTGAGGCTAACTTAGCTAGCTAACGCTGATTACTCGTAAATAAGGACAGCTTCTCTAAAAGCCTGCCTCGCTGGGGTTTTCTCCTCCGTGCGTGACAGCTCAGCTGTGCAGCCCGCAAAAAGGTGTCTTTTTCAAAAGAGAGGACCTTTAACTCACCTGTGCGAGTGCTTCCCAGGTAAATGTATCCGCTTTTTATCTGAAATATTTCCTCGGATGGATGTCAGAGCATAGCCACATCACCAAACATTCCCGGAAACAGAGCTTCCTGAGCTCTGATTGGACAGCCGGGGAGCTACGTGTGTCAGGGACCGTCTGCAAGTTCCCAAGCGTCGACTCCTTCCTAGGGAGCATCTGCAAGGAATATAAGTTTTTAAAAAAAACGAAAAATGAGCCCCTAAGCCAAAAATACACAGATTTTCTACACCTGGAAGCATAAAGAAGACACAATGAAGATGGCAGGACATGATCAAAGAGTCAATCTGATCATCAACCAGGGCAGGCAGCTGGGGAGGAGTCTGATGCTGCTGGCACACTACACCACAGTGTTTGTGGCCTTCGTGGGGCGCACGGTGCAGTGGATGGTGGATGCGGTGAAGTGGACCAGCCTGTTTGCACGCTACACAGTGTCAGTGTTTGACTCCATCTACAGACACCTGCACTGGGGGAAGAGGAAAGGCGCCAGAGAGATCTGCCCGAGCTCGGACATGGAGCCACAGTGACTTGGTGTTTATTATAACTGTGTCGTCGAGACAGGAAAGCCAAATCAGCATAACAGAGTATGTAAAAGAAGCTGAAGGAAGAAAAAGAAGGAACTCCTGATAGTGGATGAAGAGTGAAAATGAGGCCTTAATGAAGTCAGAAGAAATATGGCTTTTTACTTTTTTAAGCTCTTAAAACATAGTCTTATTAGTGGTATATTTGTATATGTGGTGACATTTATTCCTTATTTTTGTTATTGTAATCGAAAAGCTCTTCCAACATGTTGGAAACAAAATGGGTCTGACAAACCTGCTGATATGACTGTTCATGCAAATGTATCACAGGGTAATTCAAATTAAAGTAAGGTACGCCTTTTCCGTATAACATTATTGCACTTACAGCGGAGAGAGGGTGTAGTTTTTAAACTGACGGCTACTCGAACATGAAAGCTTTTGCAGCCAAATGATTTTATTTTTTACGTCTGTGCCTGTCGGAAGTATAAAGAAGAATCTCATTTTGCTGTAACATCTGTTGGTTTTATCGCAAATTGTGACATAACGAGCTACCAAACTGACTGCACCAGTTATCTGTGGAGATGCTGCTTCCTGTGGTTTTCCTGTGGTGATTTCAAACTTGTATTTTGAAACTTAAATGGCCAGAAAGAAACACTACATTTCTGCTGAATGTAATCCCTGTAAACCTTTGCTGGAACGCTGATGTGAGAAAGTGAAATGTTACTTTAAGTTGCTGCATTTACTGATTAAGTTTTTTTTTACTTTTTTATATTTTCATTAACAGTACGTTTAGACTTCATTTTAAGCACTGACATATATAAACGTGTTATTTTTCTTTATTTCTTGTTTGCAAAATGTTGGAAACATTAACCACATGCATACTGCTTTAAAATATGATTCTAAGTCGTTGTGGTAAAGTAAGGAAGTGGTTCAACAAGCACTAAAATATGTTTGTTTTATTTTCCTTGTTTCTTGTATTGACACTAAGATCAAAAAGCTTTCTGCAGTGTTTTGATATTGATTTGACTAAATCAAACTGTAGTGTTTAAGTTACTATACCAATCAGCCATGGCTCACGCCGTCTTGGTTTTAAACTGTGGTATCCAAATAAAATTCTCAATCATGTAATATTTTGTAGTTTATTTGATTTATTATCTTATTTAAGCAGCAACTTACTAATTTTATTATCATTTTATTAATGATGAATTTGCTGATTTGTCTCTAGCTTCCTCCTCAAATCGTTGTTGTATTTTGTCAGAAAATATTTGTTTTCATTCAGACAAATAATGTATACAACATAACATATTCAGTTCATACATACGTGTAACTTGTAACGTGTAACATCACATAAGATGGCCAAATCACCCCCTGGCCACCAATCCAAACATACCATGGCACTGAACATGTCATAACCAAAAAAACAAACAATCATCCCTCAAACAAATACTTGTAACATGTACATATACACAATACCTACACATATACAGATAATGTACTGTACGTACATAATAATACACACTTGTTTAGACACAACCACTCACAAAAACATTGATATTCTAGTTCAAAATATATAAGCTTAAGCCCTTTCAATGACCAATGTCTATTTGTCCTTTTCAATAACTTTCAAGGCCCTCAAATTCCCAAATTTAAATGATTTCAAGGAGTTGTGGGAACATTGGAAATGTAAGCATCACATGACTTTGCAAAATACTACAAAAACAATGTGGGATATAAACAACAAAAAGAAAAGGTAAAACACAAAGATGATATTTGATAAATCAGTATTGAGTAAAAGTACTGAAACCACAACTTAAAAATACTTGATTACAAGTGAAGTGAATTCAAGAGTAAGTAAACTAAAAATACAGAAATGTCATTAAAATGTACTACTTAAATTGATGCCGTTACCCTTTAAAGCTGCTACAGGTAGCTTTCATTTCTTGTTGATTCTGGCGCCCCCTGTGGACGAAAGCAAAATACACTTTTAGTGCCGTGCGACCAGACTGAAGAGCAGCTCCTCAGGCTGTCAGACCCCTCAACTCATCTCAGCACAATGCCATTAAAAATTGTTTAAATTGTATGAACTTATCCGACCTGGTGACAGGCATTAAGAATATTTAAATAACTATATAGAAATAGGCAGTCTTCTCATTGATGGTCTCATTTGCTGACTTAGGATACAGTATTAAAATTAAGACTGTTTAATAATCAGTCAGAAGTTCCTTGAGTACTTTTTCCACCACTCATACTTTAATGTTTATGCTGAGTAAAGTGTATCCCATCAGCTGAGATGACTGTGGTGGACGTCCGGTGTCTCCACGTGAGGGACGAAAGCTGTGTTGTGTTTGTCAGCAGTTCTCAGGGTAAACATAGGACCTTTTAATGTGGCGATTAAGTCGATCATCTGCATGTCCGCCTGGATTACAGCCGGTAATTAGACTCAAGGAGAACACAGAGGGGAGTGGACAGACGGCTACAAAAGGCCCCCACCTGCCACCACCCTCACCCTATGTCCCATTGTTGTGTGACTGTGAAGAGGGAGAACCTCCGCTTCACAGTAGACCAAGTGGGCTGAGAGGTTTGCGAAGAAAAAAGGCTCAAGTCTTCTGACTTTCACACACTCAGGCGACCTACAGAAATGGGTAACTCAACAGGAAGCACCGTGGACGACCTGCAGGCGGTGGAGATGCACCTCTGGTACAAGAAGTTCATGACTGAGTGCCCGTCGGGTCAGCTCACCCTGCACGAGTTCAAGCAGTTCTTCGGCCTGCGAGGGCTGGACCCCGAGGCCACCGCGTACATAGAGCAGATGTTCCGAACGTTTGACATGAACAAGGTAAGATGCTGCTTTGTTTTTTTAAATTAAAGGTTTACATTAGTAGTGGCAGGGTGCGATGGGAGTTTTTTTCCCCTTAAAACATTTTAAATCCATAATCAACCATAATTAAAAGCTACCCACAACTAATTAAATGCATGGAAGTCATAGTTCTTGTTGTATTTGTCAGTTCTGGGACTTAAAGATTTGGTTTTTGTGGTTCTTGCAGAAAATAGTGACTCCAAAGTGACATCTTCACAATAATTGTTATGTCTGAAAAACAGTCTAAAATGGAGACATTTAATTTATAATGATATAAAATAAAATAAAAGCTTCAAATTCTCATGTTGGAGAAGCTGGAACCAAAGATGTTTTAGCATTTTTGCTCAATAAATTTGATGAAAACATTAATCGATTGATCATTAATAATGAATCTTCTGAAGCAGTATTTTGGGAGACAGATTCAGGTTGCAACTGATAACATATCTACATAAAGTATTTTTTATTTGGATAATCAAACAAATAATTTCCAATAATAGCCCAAAGTGGCATCTTCAATTTCAATATTTTGCTCAACCAACAATCATAAACTCAAAGATATCGATTCCTTTGACATCTGTGATAAGATACAGTTTTAAATCCTCACATTTGAGGCTTTGGAAGCAGCAAAGTTGGAGCGTTTTCACTTTAAAAATGCCTTGATCGATTACTTTACAATCAAACTTTTGGCGATTAATCACGATCGTTCGACCGCTCGATTAATTGACTAACCCGTCGGGCACTTAAACTGATAAAAACAGGACAGTAAAGATGTCCTTTGAAGAGCAGAAAGTTCCTCACATGCTGCCCAACTTGAAGAACATCTGTATAAATCGGGGACACAAAGGATGCAGTGACCTCCCGGCAACACGCCTGCGAAACACTCTGACCCTCACAGATTAATTAAGATTGTCTCAGAGCGTGCGACAGGGTCATCGCAGGATGTGTCCGTCTGAGAAGATGCACATCTATATTTAGTCTCCCCCCCCCTGTCAGCTGACAAAAAGGCCACGGTAATCTTTATGCATGATTTAAACTGTGAGATTATCTGAGAGACAATGCTTTGATGCTGAGATTGTTGCCTGTGTTGAGTCCCTGGAGATTATCCTCCATCCTGGCACGCTTCAGTTCACACAGAAAGCTTTTTGGGGTTGAGATGAAGGGGATCTCTTTCAACTGAAAATAGTTGTCGGTCATGCATAATAATTTATTGACGCTGCTCTGCTTGTGTTCACAGGACGGCTACATAGACTTCATGGAGTATGTGGCCGCTCTCAGTCTGGTGATGCGAGGAAAGATGGAGCACAAGCTGCGCTGGTATTTCAAACTTTATGATGTGGACGGCAACGGCTGCATCGACCGACACGAGCTCCTCAACATCATAAAGGTGCGGTATAAACTCTGGATTTCTTAACAAACGCTGTCCTCAACGTGACACTGATTTTATCCTCTTCCTTTAGGCCATCCGCGCAATCAACGGGAATGAGAATCAGGATGTAACTGCTGAGGATTTCACCAACCGCGTGTTTGACAGGATTGATATAAATGGAGATGGTGAGTGTGTGTGTGTGTGTGTGTGTTCTGGAGATTTAGGAAGAAATCGATGGTGGGTGGACAGTGTTTAGACATTCATCAGCTCAGTGCTGTCAGGAGACACAACGGGCACAATAACAAGATACTGTAGGTGGCTGCTGAGCACAATAACAATCTTTAAAACCTTTCAGAAAAGAGTCCAATTCAACTTTTGCCCGAGTAAAACTTTAAAGGTGAACTCCACCGATTTTTACAAACAAAGTCAGAGAAAGAAAAGTGGCTCCAGAAGCAGCTGGCTGGCAAATTAAGGTCTCAGAAAAATCTGTGGGCGTAGAGAAGAGAAAGAAGTGAGCTCATTAGACCTCTGCAGCCCACTCCTCATCTCTGCTGGAGGCTGTTAGCCGTGACCAGCATACACTACGCTAACACTAGAGCTGCATGTTTAGCCATTTAAAAGAAATCTATGGCAGAATATTTTGATAATCTATTAATTGTTTCAGTCATTTTTCAAGCAAACGTGTCAAATATGTCCTAGTTCCAGCTTCTTACGTGTAAGGATTTGCTGCTTTTCAAGTTTAAAGCTAAAACTGTTGAGTGCTCTTTTAAAACTGACTTCATTCAGAAGTCTAATAATTTTTTTATGTCTTTAAAAACAATCTTTCCCCTCTAAAGGTGAGCTTTCCCTGGAGGAGTTTGTGGCCGGCGCTCGCAGTGACGAAGATTTCATGGAGGTGATGATAAAAAGTCTGGACCTCTCCCACATTGTGGCCATGATCCACAACAGGCGGCACAGCGTTTAGATCTGCTCAGCCCGACTGGCTCATCCTCATTCATGATCTCACCCGAGCGCTTCAGTACGTTGCCTCTGGTAAAATAAGTCATTTATTGACTGAGATTTCCATTAAGATTGAATCCAGTTGAATATGATGCCAGTGTAGTGCAAACACTGACATTTCTTCTTTTTTTTTAAATCACTAAAGAAAGACACACATGCACTTTAAATGCACTTGGATGACTCAGTGAACCAGTGCAGACTGGTCATTGTCCTTGTTTAATGACGCTGAGCTCTCCCAAGGCCACCTTGGCATGAGGGATGATCTCTGACGCTCCACTCACCCACGGATACCTCCAGGGATAAAAGAGGGAGATAGAGGAGCAGAGTGGCAATTATATGCACTCAATGCTTTCCAAATCTTTTTTTTTCCCTGGGTCTGGGTTCCTCTGCATCACATTACTCAACTCTCTGTTTACCCGCTCCTGCCTGAAGGCAAACAGGAGGAAGCTATGACTCTGTGCTTCACATCCAGCTAATTTGATCAAGCCAAAGGCTGAAATACAGACCAGGTAAAAGTTTCCGAGGAGATTAACCAGTGCGCACATTGATTGTCAAGTGTTTACCTTTTTATAGTGTTTTTTAAAATGATTCAAGTTGAAACAAAAAGGTGAAAACACAGGCTTGGCATTTCTGTTTGGTCTTTTGTGTGTGGGTGTTCAGTATAAACACAGACATGGATCACCTTTGATGTTGCTTATTTGTACAATAAAAATCAATTCAAGCCAACTGTGTAATGTCTCATTACAGGATGTGAGTGTGTTGCAGCTTTTGCAGCTTGTACACAGAAAAATAATCAGCTTCAGTCCAGCCTCACACAAAACTGACGCAACCCACCGCACCTCAAGGCGTTTAAGGAAGTCTGAGATCCACAGGAACAAAAAACAGCTCCTTTTCAAAGTCAGAGGAAGGCCAGTGAAGCTTATTTTATACAGTGTGCATTAACTCAATTTATGGCTTAGTGATGGCCCGGACTTGTCGACAGCCAAGAAAATTAGGATATTAAAGGTGAGTTTAATCATTTCCTAAATACAGCCCGATTTAAATGAGACAGGCCGTCAAAGAGCATTTTTTTCCTCTAATGGCCAGGCCACATACTGTATATCAGGCATGAGTGTGCGTGGCGTTAACATCTTGCTTTTCATTTCGGCACCCATGTAAACGGGTTAGTGCAGCCACACTGCCGGCATGAGCGGTGCATCGTATATACGTACAACAGGTGAAGGGCAGTATTTTTCCTGTGTGCTCTCTTTCTTGTCTCTCCCTCTCTTTCAGCGAGGGTAAAGGAAAGTCATGCTATCATCTTTATTGATCATTATCAAAGGCAAACTCACCGCTCACACAGGATATGTGGCCCGACTGTAACACATTAACTCAGCCTATTCAGCCTTTATAAGCCGTATATAAACAGTAATAGCTGTGTGTTATAAACAATGTATTAAAGACAGCGTAAGTGTGTTTGGTGTCTAGTTTAGTGGTCTGCTCATCTGATTTTAAATATTTGGGGGTCATTAACATCATATAGTTACAGCTTTCCTTTGCTTTCTTTCTCTTCAGGCCCTTTAAAGATGTTTTTAAGAAAACAAGGGAAAAAAAGTCTTTGTTAAACTGCAGACTTTGGTTGGCTGGCAAGCACTGCTCTAGTTTACTGTTCAAAGGTTAAAAGAGGAGTAAACCTGAGCCCAAATAAATCCCTTTAGAGAATAACTCTTCATAAAATATGTGTTGTGTACATTATAGTATCAGTGTCCTTGGACTTCAGCATACAACCTCGCACAACAGAGTAAACAAAGGTAACACATTACAAACAAAATTCTGCCTTTGAGCAAGGGCGATGATTCACCTGCATGATGCCAAGGTTGCTCTACGTCAGGCTTAAATGCTAAACCTGCATTGTTTTGTTTTTTCCCTCCTTATTTTAAGCAGGATGAACTACATTATGTTCTGACTCTCCTTCTGCAACAAAGCTGGATATTTCTTTCACATACAAAGAAAATGTTGCAGAAATAAATGAGAAAAATTAAAGCAACTTGCCAATATGGCATTTATTTTATACAAATACAAGTATTTAACATGATTAACAGACTTTACAGGAAAAATATATAAGCTCATTCATCCACCACAAGGGGGCAGTGACATAATTGGATTAATTTTCCTCTCAACAATAATCTGAGCTCCTCATTTTCTTCCAAAAGTATGTAAATCCTCCTTTTGTCTTACTGTCACAGTTTGTCATCTCTTCTTTATTCACAGCAGCTCACAGGAAGTCGTACAGGTACTTGATGATTTCAAAATTCACCGTCCTGGAAGATAAAACACACAAAGCACATTCTCAGTAAAATAAAAGAAACGGCCAAAGGTTAATTCCCTTGAATAATTCTCTATTAAGTCTCAGTCTTGTGTTAACAGACACACACACACCTGGATATGGCACAGATGAAGTCCATAGACACGGCACATTTGTACTTTGGGGCGTCGAGCTGGTCATCGTGACTGACCTTACTCAACAGCTGTAAGGTCACCAGAGAGGAGATCTGAATGGAGAAAAAAGGGAAAATAAAATCACTTTCTGTTCTGCTTCTTCGAACACAGCTTGATGCAGAGGCACTACGTGACGGGAGCCAGTTGCGCAGATATGGGTTGAGCCTAATTTCCTAAAACCATTTCATGCTCGAGCCATAAATAGATCAGCGTTTGGCCACGGAATCCCGAAATACACGACCATATGGGTAGAAAACTCTCATCTGAGACTCTGTGGTCATTCCGCTTGATTTAACATAAAATACTGTTCCACTTACGCCCAGAAATGGGAACAATTATAATTTAAAATCCTCAGATTTTTATAGCTTACATTCTTTTTCATTTGCTTATCGGGCAAATGTGGAAAAAAGGAAATTAAATCATTTTCTATAGTCAGTATGAGCCAATTTACAGACTTCCTACAGCGAACTTTAGGAGCCACGGTTGGGGACAAAGATGACAAGCAGTGCGGGACTAACTGACGGGCAAAATTAAATCACTACAGAGCTCAATTTAACTAAAAATGGTAGTGTTGAAAAAGGCAAGCAGAGAGGTTAATCAAACTATCTTTTTTGGATGGATAATGTTAGAGTCCTGCTGACAAACACAAACATTTTATTTGTCCTTCATTAGATGCGTCATGTCATCACAGACTCAACAACAACAACAGATGACAGCCTCGTCGACACGTAATTGTAACGGTCAAAACAGGCAGGTTTAAACACGCCTGCTCTCTTGATCCCAGGTTTTTCCAAGATGTTTTGTCAGATATGTGTAGACAGATGTTGGGCTGGGAGGAGCCTCCTCTAGTTTCTTCTGTCAGTATGCAGGTGATTTTACTAAATCGGTTCATTATTGTGAGTGAAATGTTAAAAATCATGCAAAATTCAAATAAGTGACTAAGTGTGACTGAAGCAGCCAACTGGACACCGACCTGGGAGAAGATGCTGGCAGTGGGGGCGACTCTGCTGTCCACCACGCTGTAGAAAATGGCGAGCAGGCGGTCAAGAGGGAAGGGCTTTGGTCCCAGAAGGTGGTTACTTGTCTAGAAAAGAGACAATTTATTGATTTTATATTAAAGACATGCCTTTTAAAATTAATGGAAATCAAAGCCAGTGTTACACTGAATAATCACCTTTTCATTTTTCTTCAGGAAGTTTGTTTTTCTTATTTTACCGTGGTGCTGTTGGGAGGAAACGGAGCGTCGTGACTCACAAATCATCAGTTTGCCTAAAAGGGCTTTACAATCTGTAAATACAACCCCCTCTACCCCCAGAAAACCAAACTACAGAAGCATGACTGTAACAGAAGGTGTGTAATCATTCACAATAAAATTCCTCCACCTTTAGGAAGAAGCGTTTATCTGTGCGAGCAGGGTTGTAGGACGCCAGGTAGGCAGCGATCAACAGGAACTTGGAGTAATAAGGCAGTTCAACATGAGTGTGAGCAGATAAACCTGAGGGGCACAAATGCAATGAGTCAGACGTGTTAAACTAAAACTGAAAAAGATGATTTATTTTTGGTGTGATGAGCTTACAAGTTATTAACAGCACAGGGAAAAAAATATCACAATTTCAGCATGTGTGACTGCACTCTATCAGCAGTTTTACAGTTTAACATCTGCTCTGCAATCGTATTACGTCGCTCAGTGTGTGTTGGTACCTCTCAAGGCTCCGCACTCCTTCTCCTCCATTTGCTGCATCTGCTCCCACTGCAGACTGAAGAGAGAAAAGAGAGGAGACACAATAATTTGAAGACACCACAACAAACAAGCGAGCAGGATTACTGGAGTGAGTCGATAGATCAAAGGTGATATGCTTCATGCGCTGATTGATGTAAAGATTAAAGAAAACAGACCTTGACACTTCTCTCAGGTAAACAGTCTGCATGGCTTTTTTCAAATGAGGCTCGATGTTTCTCCACAGCTTGTGGGTGTCAGTTTCTTTCACTGAAGACAGAAAACAGAGCAGCATTGTTGAAAAAGCCAAAGTAGCATGCGAGGATCCATGTTGGCACATAAAAGAGAAGGGACGTAATTATAAAGGCAAAGAAAAACAACAGGAAGACTATGAAGAAAGTCTGTAGAAAAAACACTTAAAGCTTCAAGTATCAATATTTTGACATTAACAATGCATCAAATACAAAATATTATCATCTGACTATGCAGGTCCCCCTAACTCTAGGTAACCTTTTAGCCTCTTTATGCTCGTTGTTTTGGTTTAAACTCTATACAACAGTCACTTGTTGTTGCTTTTATCAAAAAAGTTCTATTAAATCAACTTCACACTACCTGCACAGCATCAAATTACACACAGACAAAGTTAGTGACCAGCCAAGGAAAGTCGAACACCTAGCGGCTTTGATATCCAGATAATGTTGTCACACAAGGCGTTTGATGGAAACATAGCTACTATGACTTTCTTAAAGACAAATGTTACAGCAGAGATGTATTTGATTACATCAGATTGTGCAGTCGTACCTGATAAAGTGGCTACTTAGTTTAATAGAAGCATAAAGCAGCTTATTCATTTACAATTCATCCGTCTAGTGCTGTGACGGTGCCATCAACGGGAGAAATCAATACCTGTGTCATACTGAAGGCTAACTACATCATAAAATATATAAAGCCACCTACAGCTGAATACAGAAGATGCTGTGTGTGTAAACAGGAAAATATTTACCAACCCATTTACCACAACAACTTAACGTGGTGATAACATGTCAGTGTTGTTTACAGCTGAATAATGCTTTCTTTGAGTGGCAAAAATCAATTAATGCAGCTTCAAGGAAATAAGAAATAAAAGTTATATAGCTGAGGGACATTTCAAGATGATAAAAAGATCCCTCTTTGAATGAACACAGACAAGAGGTATTTTTAAATATTGATCAGCTGTCAGATGAATGAAGACACCTCTTTATGCTTTACCTTTTCCTTCTGCCAGCGGCTCACAGAACTTTGAAAAGTTGAGGGCAGCCTGGTTGGAAAAAAAGAGATCAATGATGAAAGAATGAAAGAAAATCAAAACAACTAAAAAATCTGTGTGCGTGTGTGTGTGTGTGTGTCTGACCAGGTGACGCAGCTCTCTGAGGTCCCGACAGACCGAGTAAAACACTCCGAGCAGGATGTTGATGTAGGAGGAGTAAAACTCTGCCGAATATGACGGATGTTTGTCCTGGGACAAAATCTGCTGCAGCTCACCTACAAATAGATGAACAGACGCATACAGTCACTCTCCTCAGACTCACACAGAAAACAGACATATTATAAAGCATAATGTGTCTCTAAAGCGAGCCAAACATTTCCTCACATACAAAGAATGATTCACTCCCTCTAAGAGCTGAATTTATGCTGTGATGTTTCATAATCCAACATTCCTCCTACCTCACGTGTGAAAACAAAATCACAGGTACATCTCGCGCTGCATCCACCAAGTGTGTGTCATCATTATGCATGCAGTGTGGTGGGAGTTATTCATAACACGGACTGATGCAGCGTGTGTGAGAACAATGATACCTTTACTGTAGTCGGGGAAATGGAGCAGAAGGGGCTCGAAACTGCCGGTGTTCGGTCTGAACTTGTCCCAGACGATTTCACTGAGCAGGATGACGGTGACGTTGTCGTCGACCTGAAAAGGACACGTGTTCAAATACGTTATGTAACAGTGGTTTTGTACAACAAGCGGACTCAACATGTGTTAGGTCAGTGAAAATATGTCTCCATGGCTACAACCTACGCCACCTTGAACGTATGCGTTTTATTTATTTATATCTAATGTTTTGGAGATGACACTTTTGATACTGAGCAAATAATTTAGGTCACTGATGAAGCAAAACCACTTCTCAAATGTGACAATTTGGTGCTTTTCTCTACTTAACATAATTTTTATTTGAATATTGTTCCACTGAAAACCGCCAACATCATAATGTGCTTGAGGGACACTTGATAACTTTGGATTTTTCATTTATAAAGTAAAATAAATGCTGGATTCAAACTAACAACATTAATTTAGTTAAAAAATGGTTTAAAAAATCATCATTGCCTTCAGCCATGATGACAGGCTAAGGCAATTAAAAAACTGAATTATATCTGTGCGTGCAGCCACAAAGTAATGACTAAATATCAAAAATAGATTTTAGCAATGGTAAAAAAAAAAACCAAGCAAAAAAAAAAAAAAAAAGGTGTGGGCTGAAGCCAGAGCGTTTAATGCCTGCCTTAATACAACATTTATGAAAAAGCTTTACAGCCTGGACTTAAAACAATGTATAAGCAATGATGAACCAGCGCTCTTCTTGTCGTAGAAAATGTCATAAAATTGCAATTCACGGATAAACCAAATACTGTAGTTTCTAGTTAATGTTCAGTCCATCAGCTCAACAATTAGTTGACTATTCTTTTCAGCTCTTGAGCCACATTAAATTAAAAGATTTGATGAATTTCAGTATAAAACTCAAGGTTTCTGCCATCGGTTACATTCAGTCAGACGGATCAGGCTCAGCTTTTAGTGCAACAGCGATGCCTCATGTTACATTAAATAAAAGTTGCCTGTGGGTTCACCCAGGTGAAGTAAAAGATCTTAAAATGTGGGAGCACCGGCATCAGATATTGGTAAATATTCTGAAATGAGGTAGCCTGGTAAGATCATCAAGAGGGAAGAAGCTGCAGAACATGTAAGGCATCGTGAGGTGCTGACACAACACATCCTGATCCAATTAGATCTGAAGTTTGGCAGGCATCACAAAGTAAAACACTTTACAGAGCGAGAACACACTCTGACCTCCCGCCTCTCTGCTACTATAATAAAATATACCCGAACACTAAACCACTAAATGTGTCATGTTAGTCTTTGTGCAGAAAGGCCTTAGTTATTATATGAACACGTATAATACACATTAGAGACGCAACAGCCTTTCATCAACCTGTCACCCTTCACATACATGTAAATATGCATTGTAATTATCACCCTGCCTGGCAGCATTGAAGCAGCATGACATTGAATAGACAGGTTCTACTCAACACTCATAATCAACCAGAAAACAATTAACTTTCACCAGAATAAACCACATATAATCACATAAGTCTCTGTCCTCTTGATGTCCTTAATTAAAATGCTGCGAGTGGCTGCCATCCTTCCTTCCTAACTGCATCATGAAAGAGATCCACACACTCAGCTCAAGGTCATTCATTACAAAAGAAGCTCCTCCAGTCCCTCTTCATCATCAACAACAATAAAGTGGCTCACTTGATAGATAACACTGCACTTAGTTTCTCACCAATTCCTGAAGACGCAGCAGAGCAGGGAGGAGATTGGCATCGGTGTCTCTCAGAAGCTCGGCTTTTTCCATCACCTGAAAAATAAATGTGTGCATTTGAGCTTATTTTGTAACCTCCATACTCAACAAAGGAGGTTGTGGATGGCTGTTTTATCACGACAAATTACCGTTTTATATGCTGCGAGCTCACTCTAAAAACCTAAAGGAGGTGATGAAGCCAAAACACAAGATTACACCTGCTCCTGTGCTGGCTGAGAATCACACTTGTTTTCTTCAGGCTAATGCATCTGGAGCTTTGTTTAGCATCCATTTGCATATGTTATCACAACTAATCATATTATCTTACAAACATTTAAGTGACACATCCAAAGAATAGACAATTTGACACGCCGTGGATTACACTGTAGTATTGTGGTGTGCCAAGTGAAGAGTGATTTTCTGTTCAGGGCATAAAGTGCACGGCACTCACAATGTATCGCGTCTGCTTGGCAGGAGTCTGGGAGCAGTGCTGTCTGTAGATGCGTACAAAGTCAGACAGGGAGGGACTGCGGGGGAGCAGCGAGGCGGCATCGCAGCCAAAGAAGGACAGCAGCACTTGTTCAAACAGCAGCGCGACAGAAACACATTCGACGCAGCTGACTGTGGCGTGAGGAAGCTGCAGAGAGGAGAAGGAGGAGGAATGATGAAAGACAACCAGTTTGATATCTGTGGAGTGAAATACAAATCTCTGCTTTTGTTGCACACTGAACATTTCAATGATATGACAATGAAGTCATAAGATTTTTTTCCTGTCACAGCCTCCTCTGCTGTGATTTGGCGTTACATAATGAAAGAAATAGGCTGTGAAATGAACAAAACATTTAAGTTTGTTATATAGCTGCAACAATTAGTCACTTCATTGATTAGTTGATTGAAAAACAAATGAATTTGTAGCTATTTTGAGAATTGATTATTTTCAGAGGCTATTTTTCTACTTTTACATTTTATAGACATTCAGGATTGACACTGCAATGTGTTTTAGCAAGTCTGATTTTTTTGTAGCATATAAAAATGTTTTAAACAAACACCAACTGGATCTGTAGACAATCGCCTTTGAACAAATATTAGCCTATCAACATATCTTTATGTACATGCTGCGCATTTTCTATGCATGTTAGTAGAGAATCCAGTCTGCAGTGTAGTTTAATTGACTGATTAATTGATTTATTTGTCAAAAACTTGCTGTACACATTTTTCGGTGTCTACTGTATTACTTGTCTGTAACGTCTCACTGATGGTAAAAGATGAAAGTATGGGAAGAATCTCTTTAGACCCTGAAAAGCTTTGCTCTCTAACCCTAATTCATACGAAAAATGTGCAGAAAGAGAGGAGGGCATTTTTTTTTCTAAATCATACAGTCATACTATCAATACATTTTAAATAAATAAGGTTGATATAAGCCTGTTCACACACTGAAAGAGCGCACAAAGCTTTGTGAGCGCTGAATGCAATAGAATTTACTGAAAGAATCGAGCTGCCATCCTGAACTTTTTGTACTTTCAATGAAATGTAACATTTCCAAGGATGAAGCTCTCTTTCAGCAGTCTGATGAAGGAAGCTTTGTATGAGTGAAGTGCCAGTTTGTTTGTCCTGTAAAAATGTTCTGCAGAACAAGAAATTATTAACAAACATGGACCCCCTAGCCTCTAACATGTATAGACAGACACAAACACCATCCAGCCCCGAGGGTCCCTGAGCTGAAGGCAAACATCTCTTTCTCACCTCAAGTTCCTTCAGCAAAACCTGCATCACATGACTCTTCCCTGAAGCCCGATGACCATAGATGAAGATTGATGGGTAGCTGCATTGCTGGGGCTGTAAATAGAATTGAACACATTTGTACTCAATTTAACAGTGACATTTTATGAAGATCAATAACAATCTAGGTGCTGTATCGTAGGCAACTGGACTCGTTTCAGTTTCCTGAAGACGTTTCACTTCTCATCCAAGAGGCTTCTTCAGTTGCCTACGATACAGCAACTAGATCTACCATGACCTGGATGACTGACAACCTTCATCAACATTAATAAAAATCTAAACAAATAAGCTCTCCCTCATCAGATTTTATTGCCATGTTCACAGCTAACTTGATCCTGACTTTTATCATCAAATGAAACCCACGTCTGCATCATTGATTCTCAGTCAAATTCTGATTTCCTTTCATTTAAATTGTTCTACTATTTTAATGTACTTAAATCTTTGTGTTAAATGTTTAAATGTTTATATACAATTTAATGACAAGCACCTTGAGCCTCATTTTAAGTCTGAAAGATGCCACACAAGAAAATATCATTATGAATACCTCTAAACAAAAATGTTTTTCAATATTACTTTCTGGTTACTGCTAATTTTGTTGGTCAAAGCCAAAGACCGCAGTAAAACAGAGCAGTATATGTTGCATTTGAACTTTCTGGAAACCCAAATAAACACAGGACACACACTTCATATCCATCCAAGTCAAAACGCCATGCTAGCAGGAGCTGTCACCAGCCTGAGCCTACATACCTGTCCCATGAGCGACAGCAGCATCCCCGCCTGGACCTCCCTGCAGGGCAGCAGCTCTGCCACCCTCTGCAGCCTCTCCTCCTCGTACCCTGGGTGTTGTAACATCGCTGTCATCTTCGTACTACCAACCACAACACCGTCTGGAGCTCAGCGACATGCGGCTAAAAACGAGCAGGCTAACGTTAGCTTAAAGTTCAGTTACAGCACATTCACCGTACGAGAGTGTTGACGACGACTTCCAGAATTCAGTCAAAATGCGAGAAAAAACGATGAATACTGAATTAACTATTCACTGTGAACTAGACGGGATGCTACTGCAATATCCATACCTGGAAATAAAATGTGTAAAGAGCTTAAAATGCGGTGAAAAAGTGAGTTAAAGTTGGAAACAAACACACAAACGAGAGTTCTCGCAGGAGTTTCGCGCGCGCCTTCAGTTCACGTCAAATGACGGTCTTCTGTTGGCAGCCAATCACAGATCACCGATGGAATCATGGGTAATGGAGTCTTCGCACTAAATCTGTATTTTGGGGAAAATAAAGGGAAATAATCAATTAAACGTGAAATATTATTACATTTTCTATTAGATTTTGCCCTTTAACATGGAAAATGCTGCCTCAACGTCAAATTATGTATATTATTTAATATAAAGGCTATTTATTTTACATATTAAGTTAAATTATAGCCTTTCTTGTAATTTCATGACAAATATGCGAATACAGATCTCACATAATGTATATATATATTTTGCAGAGCAAGCAGCAAAAATGTAGACACAATCTAGCAATATATTAGGCTTAGTTTGATATTAATTTAATTGAAAATAAACACCATAAGGCTAATTTAAGTAGTACCCCAATCATTTTATGCTCGTTTTATTTACTATGTTATTATCTCTGTACATGCTTTTAATTTAATTTAATTTAATTTAATTTAATTTAATTCAATCTAATTTTTGTGTCCGTACCTCCCTCATACTATCAGGGTATTAGTGTGATTACAGTGGGATTATTACACTATTATACTGTGTTGTTTTTACGATATCATTGTGTCTGTTTAAGATTTCCCGCCTGTTACTGGAATAGTACGTCAGCCTGGGATTAAGGGATGTGGGCTGGCCCTGTGATATCCAAGGCTATCCTCCAACTCTATTTCAATAGGACCTCAGCTGCGGTTGTTGGTGTGTCGTCGAGCACAGACGGAGCATTTCAGCGAGATCTCACACAGTGACCGACTGAGCCGGACCTGTTTGTCGGAATAACGGTCTGTCTCCGGGCTGTGGACGCGACCGAGGAGGACAGATGTGGGATAAATCTGCGGGTATCAGAGCAGAAGAGAGGATGGATTCCTGAGGTTTTTCCTCTATTTTTATTTTTTCCCCTTTTCTCTCTCCGGAGCGCTCATTTCGTTTTGGGAGAGTGATGAATGAAACACACAAGAAGAAAACAAAAATCCGACCTTGCCATGGATGCGAGAGCGCAGTGATGCTGTGAGTGAATAAAGTCAAATATAAATAGATACAGAGAAATAAAATCAGATAAGTTGTGCGGTAGTGATTGAGCCTTTTCCACCGGATCGGATGCGGCAGATGTTAGTTTGCTGAGGACAGGTTCACTGATCCTGAGGACCGAGCAGACACCCCCCCTCTCTGTACCCCGTTGGAGGATGGTCCCCGGGGCCCCCAGCACCACCACCACCATGCTCCCCGCCTCCGAGGCTGCCAAGATCTACCAGACCAACTACGTGCGCAACTCCCGCGCCATCGGCGTCCTGTGGGCCATCTTCACCATCCTCTTCGCCATCGTCAACGTGGTGTGCTTCATCCAGCCGTACTGGATCGGAGACGGCGTGGACACCCCGCAGGCGGGCTACTTCGGTCTGTTCCACTACTGCATCGGGAACGGGCTGTCCCGGGACTTGACCTGTCAGGGCAGCTTCACCGAGTTCAGCGCCATCCCCTCCGGCGCGTTCAAGGCCGCCTCCTTCTTCATCGGCATGTCCATGGTGCTGGTGCTCACCTGCATCGGCTGCTTCGCGCTCTTCTTCTTCTGCAGCACCGGCACCGTGTACAAGATCTGCGGCTGGATGCAGCTGGCGGCAGGTAGGAGACTGTGACTGACTACAGGTGGAAGTTCATGAAAGTGTTCAGTGGCTGTCAAAGTGTTGGTCCAGGGGGGCTCAGACTGATCCAGATGTTCTCCTCCTTTGTGAGGTCTTTCTATACTCACTTTAGACCAAATGATGTCCAGGAAATTGTCTGCTTAACACTAATTTCCTCACCCAGACTGTAAAAAATATCAAGTTTAGGATTAAAACATTTAAAAAATCCTATAAAATATCTAAAAATCCAGATGTTCTCCTCCCTTTTCATGGCCAATACTCATTTTAGCTCAAATAATGTCTCAGAAATTGTTTGTTTAACTCTCATATCCTCACTCAGACTGTAAAAAATATCAAGTTTAGGATTAAAATATTTAAAAAATCATATAAAATACCTAAAAATCCAGATGTTCCCCTGCTTTTTCAGTTCAAAGATGAAAGAAAGTATGAGACAACGATCTCTCCTGCTTTTCTAGATCATGACTCTGATAAAACTGTAAAGACTTGTCTGAAGATAACAACTGAGCAGTGAAAAAATGACATCTTCTTTGAGCTCTAATGAGATTACTCAGAGCTCAAACGATTAAGAGATTAATTCCACAATCGTGTAATTTACTGGAAATTGTTTTACCTTCATCTCCTCAAGCAGATTGTAAAAAAAAGATGAGGGGAACAACTAAAAATCCAGATGTTCTCGTCCTTTTCGTGGTTAATAGATACGCTCTTTAGCGCAAATACTGTGTAGGAAATGGTTTGTTTAACTCTCATTTCCTCACTCAGACTGTAAAAACATGTCAAGTTTAGGATTAAAACATAAAAAATTAGATGTGTCTCTGCTTTTTCAGGTCAAGGACGAGTGTCTATCCTGCTTGTTTAGATAATGGACTCTAAAATATACTCACGTGAGCTCTAATGAGTAAGCGTTTATTTCCACAGTCATATAATTTACTCGAAATTACCTGTTTTATCCTCAATTCCCCACTCAAACTGTAAAACGTGATCAGGTTTCGGATGAGAACAACTGGACAGTCGAAATTCATCCTACATTTTGTCAGGCTTGTTTGAGCTCTAGTGAGATTACCCGGAGGTCAAACGATGAAGAGATTCATCTCACAATCATATCAGCTGCTGGAAATAGTCTGTTTTACCTTCATCCTCTTGTAAAATAATGATCCAGTTTAGGTCGGAAACATCTGACCACAGCTTTTATTTAAGTATCCAGATGTTCTTCTTCTTTTTTGGGTCAAATATATACGTATGTGTGAAAGACAGTATGAAAACTCCTGCTTTTTTAGATCATGGACTCAATATTATACACTCATTTGAAATCAAATGAGATTACTCAGAGCTCAAATGATTAAGGGTTTAATTTAACAATCATATAATTAACTGAAAATTGTCTGTGTTGCTCTCATTTCTCTGCCCAGACTGATCAAGTTTAGGAGGAAAACAAATGAACAGTCACAATTTACATTTTGCAGATTTGTTTGAGCTCTAATGAGATTACTCAGAGCTCAAGTGATTAAGAGTTTAATTAAACAATCATATAAGTAACTGGAAAATGTCGGTTTTACTCTCAGTTCACCACTCAAACTGTAAAAAAGTTATAATGTTCAGTCAAAAGGTACATGCTTTTTTAGTTACTCTGACCTCATTTGATTAATTTCAATCGTATCGTTAACTGGAAATTGTCTGTTTTACATTTGTCTCATCATCAGACTGAAAAGAGACAACTGAACAGAGCTTTAATCTAAAAACTCAGATGTTCTCCTTTCAGGCCAAAGACTCCAATAGACACATTTGAGCTCAATGATTTGATTTTCTGAGGATGACAACAACCAACCAGTGCTGGAAATGATTTGTTTTACCCCCATTTCCTTCATCAGATTGTCCAAAAAATGCTCATGTTTAGGTTGAAAACATCTGACCAGAGCCTTCATCTAAAAATCCAGATGTTCCCCAGCTTCACTCCAACAGTTTGAGCCCCATATCCACAGATTTTATCCTGTGAAACCTCGTTTTATAGAGCATTTTCCTGTGGTTGCCAAAGCCCTGATAAAACATTATGTAACGGTCTGAAGTGTAGGTGGAGTGACAACAGCCTTGAGGGAGCGTAAGACCTCAAATTGAAACCGTGAAAAAGTACTCTGTGTGCTGACGCCTATAGAGTTAAACAATGAGAAACATTTTTCTTTTTTTTGCAGAAATGGATTGTGCAGACAGTGGTGTGAACAAAAATGTTCAAATATGCATTTTTTTGTATGTTTTTCATCCAAAAGCTTTAATATTCATAGTCTCAATCACTTTGATGAGACTTATTTCAACATACATCCAGAATTTTGTCATATTTCAGCCAAAAAACTGTAATTAACTCAACTCTGTCAGTACAAACTCTCATAGAAACAGGTAAGTCCTTCATGGTTTTTGTGGTTTACGTTATACATTGTGCCTTTCAAGAGGAGGCTCCCTCTAACATCTTCAAACCCACTGCACACCTTAAATAAAAACACAAGTAAAAGTAGGTAAGACGGGAAAATCACAGTGGCAGGGACTTTGTGTTTCTTTCTGCCTTTAATTACTTTTTGTCAGATTTCCAGCCTCCTCTCCGAAGCAGACCGAATTTCCCTGCATGTGCACAGATCTTGATTCCCTTCCAAACTTATATATTTCAACTAACTGGTGCAGCTCAGCTTTATTTCTCAGCCAACTATTTCAGCACACAGGGGGAGCAGCAGTGAATGTCAAGATTAACAACTTTACTTTTGCGCTACATTTACATGTTTTTGATAGCAACAGAACCGGTGCTTTTAACGGGTCTTAAAGGGTCTTTCTCAGCAGAACGTTTCATTGGAAAGGCCAGGAAAACAGACAAAGGGAGGAAATGACAAGCAAAACATGACACATGAGGACAGAACTTCATAATAAAACAATAAATAATAAAAAGAAATACTCAAACTACGTTTGTAGTCAACCTCTTAACATGCTGTGATTAAAAAAGGACTGTTAATAGAAACAACCGTACAAGTATGTAAATGAAGGAGCTGTAATTAAAGCCAAGAACAAGATAATTTGATTTTATTTCTGTGAGGAAATTAATGGCATCACACCAATTTACACCCCTTCAGAGAAACATGACGAATAATGACTGATAAAAGAAGATTTTGTGCATAATTTAAGGTTCAAAATTCATATAAATCTAATTTTATGTGTATAAATAGTAGCACAGCATCGTACTCTGCATCTTCATGCTTGTTCTCAAATAGGAATTAAATGTCACAACCGATAAAGATCACATTTCTAGAGAGTGGGCTTCTGTTATTGCCTACAGGAACACACAGCGGTTAAACATCCATTCTGGCTGAACATGTCCCAAGATTACACTGACCACAGACCGCAATCCAACAAACCATTGATTAGCTTTATAGGTCAGCAGAGCCATCGTCCAGCTGTAAGGCCTCATCTAAACACTATGTTCTCCCAAAAACACCCCAACGTCTCAAAAGTATCCTTCGATCAAACCCCAGCAGCTGTGAGTTGGACGCTCTTGAAGAGAAGGCACTACGAGGAGCCTGATCACAGTCTAATGAGTGGCACAGCCTTTGCAGTTTGTTTTTTTTTGTCGCAGATCAAAGCTGCTTCTTATTCCTCAGAGTCACATGTTGGCTTTCCCCAGTCTTTTTTTCCCACCGTGTCACGGGAGCAGATTTTCAGAAACTAGCACAGTTGATTCAGTCGTCTCTGGTGGTTTGTGTGAATAATTAGCAGCGGCGGAGAGTAACTGAGTACATTTACTCGTGTGTAGTACTTGAACTTCTGAAGTGCTTCTGTATTTACATTTCACACAGCTTTACTCATCTGCACTTCAGAGAGACATATTGTCCTTTTAACTCCACTTTTACTGCATTTATCTTCTGAAAACATATGACAGCTGCAACTATTAATTATTTTCCTCGTTTAGTCCATAATATCTCTGTTAATTACAATTTCAAAAATCACAAGTTGAGATACTGAAATTGTTTTATTGTCCGACCAGCGGTCAAAAACACAGAAATATTCAGTTTAATATCATAGAACAGGACAAAGACAGACAGCAAATCCTGACATTTGAGCATTTCTCTGGCATTTTTGTTCAAGATAAGATATGACAATCTTATATACAATTCTTTTATAACATTATCATGGTTCAGATGACTTGTTAGCTGCTCTACCAAAGAGAGATTTCTCCGATTTTGCATCACACTCTTGATGCATATTTAAAAAGAGGATCAAAATCGATGGAGCAGAACCAGAAATGTGTCCGTTTTATTTCACACATTCTTATCTTGTTAAAAACCTGGTGTCTGCATTACCCACAATGCAGCTTGGTTTCAGACAGTTCAGTTAGATATCCAGCAAGATTGAATCAATTATGACGTCATCTTTCAGTTTGTGGACTATTGCTTTGAAGAGTTTGGCATTACTGCTGTTGCCATCTTGGTTTTTTGAACATGCTGTGGTAGCGACCTGTCAATCAGAAGTTGGGCATCTATTTTACTCTAAATGGGACCTTTATTTACAAACTAAGCATCATGCTGAGTTGAAGACGACTTTAAACTAGAGATTGAGACCAAAAATGTATTAGGAAACTGTTTACTGAGGCAATAAAACAAGTGAGAAGTAGGGTCATTTTCTCATAAGCTTACATACAATCTGACTTCTTTTTGAAACCAGTGGAGTCGCCCCCTGCTGGCCATTAGAAAGAACACAGATTTGGGGTACGTGCATCGGATTCACTTTTCAGACCTGGAAGCGCCGTCCGTATTTTATAGTCAGTGAGATTCAGGTGTGTTATGCTAGTAGTGGCTAATGTTGCCGGCTTTGTACCATTTTTTCATGTATGCTTGGACTCCTCAAGTTCTGTTAACACACTGTGATGTGTAAAATCAGAGTTATCCTGTGAGTAACTGTTTAAGGCCATTATCCAATACATCACAGAAAGCAAAGGGTCCCAAAATAATATTTTTGTAGCATAAATTACCTCACAACCCCTCAGATTTATCTTGTGGCCCGACGCCAAGGTTGCCAAACTAGGTTACTGAACTGTACATACACTGATTCATCAGGATTAGCAGTCTAATATCAGAATCTATAAAAATGTATCAGCCAAAGGTCACATTTTCTTTTTGCAAAACAAAACAAGCACTTTCACTTTGATGCTTTTTAGTTCATCTTGCTGCTCACAGTTCGCAGCACCTCTTTAACTCGCAGCCTCTTTCAGTGTCACTCGGTCCGTCTCGTCTCACCTCTCCTCGTCCGTCTCGTTCACTCAGAAATGTCAGCCTCTGCGAAATCTGCCATTAAAAGATTTTATAGGCAATATCGAGGTGCTCTCGGTCCCTAAGCCCACCGTGATTGTGGAAAAATCCTCCCAGTCAGATGTCATTTCAGGTGGTCTGGGGCCTCTGCGATGTGCTATCAAAGGCAGCACACGCAGCCCTCCTCTCCAGCGATTGGACGTCCTGAATGTTTGATGAGCACTTCTGGTAGATGAAGACATTTCAGAAAAGCAGCTACCAGTAATGATGATCGCTCTAACTATGTTTCTGTTTCCTTTTTCTCTTTTTTGATGGTCTGTTTTATGGTTTTAAACAAGTGTTTTGCATAATTTTGCAGAAGATTTGCCAGGCGAACATCAGACAGAACTGGCATCTTGCCCAAACAAAGAGCCAACGTTTTTCCTCTTCACTTTTCTGCCTGAACACAAGAAAATCACTCGACAAACTTTTGGCAAAAGTCACCTCTGCTACTTCAATAAGATATAAGACGACACAACTTAGATATTTTAGTTTTAATGGTCCATTTGTTTGTTGGTTTGTTGGTTTGTCAGCCGGATTACACAAAAACTACTGAACGAATTTCCACGAAACTTGGATGCAGGATGTGTCTCAGTCCAGAATAGACCCTATTAACTTGGTGTGAATCTGAAGCTGGTGTGATTTTTCTCACTTTGTTGACTTGTTAATTTGTCAGGATCTTGATGAAAAAAATCAGGCGTATTTAGGTGGCTGGTATTTATGAGGGGGAACAATTTAATGTAGATAAAGGGGATCGTTGGGGCTTGTGGGTGGAGGTATGCGCTCTACTTATAGTTTATTTATTGATGTTCTTTGATCAGTAACAAGCCCTTTTTTGGACGTCATCTTCCTTCCCCTTTTTTTATTGATGTTAAAGTTAAGAAAAACTTGTTGCTTTATTTTACTTTTATTTTATTCCTCCAGTTGAGTTTGAAAGATGTGCTGAAATTGGCCCAACACACCACAGAGATTTTTATTATTATTAGGGCCCGAGCAGGAAACCTGCAAGGTTGCCTCCCAGGCAATTTCACCGATTTACTCCAAACTTTGCACACAGCATCTTTGGACCGTTCTCACAAAAAGTTATTAAAATAATTTTGATATTCCAAAGAACGCCCAACATATGAAACAACAATTTCCTGCACATTGTGGTCAGACAGACAATCTTCCATATCTTGATGAAATACAGTCCCATTAACACTAAAGTTTTTTTATTTGTGTTCCATGGCTCGATGACGGTTTGTGAAAAATTTGGTGCAAAGTGGCCAATATGGGCCGCTTTAATTGCTAAATGACGAAAGATCAGCTTCACTACCTTCACTTTTGATCCCTCAATGGAAGATGTCGCATGAACAAGCCCCGACAGCAGCATTCAACAACAGCAGCATACCTCTGCAGCATTGTGCCGCGACAGCAGCATGCCCCAACACGCGTGGACTGCGAGGGCCCGTTCATCGCTGCTTGCAGCTTTAATTTTTGTTTGTTTTTTCCTTCCTATCTGTAGTTTTTCAGATGAATTAAACAGCCCTGTAAAAAGGCGATCTCATGATGATACACACAAAATGGATTTTTCACAACCTAACGACCTATAAGGTCATTAATGGCTGATTATTTATACATAAAGCCATAATAAGTGATATATTTGCCATTAACGAATCCATTAGTCACAACTTATAAACCCTGTTAAAAGCATTCCTGACTACAGAGTGTCAGCGATGATGGAAACAGGTGAGGTGCTCAGTGTGGAGCAGCAGGCAGAGAGGCTCAGACGTGAGGCTGCACGTTGGCGCTCAATAACCTGGATGGCCTCCAGAGCGCTGATGGCCATCTGGATCTCACACGCAGACACACACATGAAGATTGCCGTGGCATGAACAGCTGTCCTTTTCTTCTGTGGCTGTAAATCCATAGAAATCCATAGAATCAGAGGTGGCTTTACTCAAAGTGCCGTTGAAGCGTTTCCAACTCGCGGTCCATTTCCTGGTTGTCTGACCAGCAGCTCCCCGTGCAGTAAGTGGCTTCCCTCGTGGTGCTCTCTGCCTACTAAGTGGTCTGGCATTCGGGGCCAAAAATAAAAGGGTCCATTTGGTAGCTGGAGGTTTATTGATCCAGAATGTTGCTCTGCAGAAAATCAGGAAACTGGGGACATCTGCATGTACTGTAGCTCAGGACAGAACAGCGCCGGTTTGCCGTATGTTTGATGCATGATAACACAGTTTGATAAAGCGCCCGACTGATATGATTATATGACTGCGCGGTGCGTTGTGCGGTATTCAATTTTACACCTCTTCAGAAAGATGTCAAGTGGAACCAGGGCGTGCTGCTTATCACTGTCACATTGTGTTTTGGAGAGGAAACGCAGAGACACTATCACACTGCGTCTGCGAGATAATGAGAACTGATCCAGGGAATATTTGAAAGCTGAAATCTTCATATTGAGATACTGCTTGAGTTATTTCTGTCCATATAGTAATTCAATCAGCTGTCATGTCTAGTCCTTAACATAGGACACAATATGTTCAACATTCCCTCCTGACAACAGACATAATAGAAATCTAATGTTTAGCTTTTTTCTCTATATATTCCTTTATTTAAATTCAGAAAGAACATTGACCCACCATTGTAACTGAAATGCTTTTGCAGTGCAGCATCCACATGGCAAGAAGCTACGTTTTTTATTTTTTGATAAAGGTAAAATGTGTGATAACACAGCATCATGATGAAGTACTGTAGAGCAGCAGAGATGTCCTGGCCTGCAAATCTTGTTCTCTACAGACACCAACAAATGACAAAGGTGTTGCAAACATTTGTAATCCCCACTAATCGTAAACCATATCGCAATCGCTGTATTTGTCAAAATAAACACAAAATGATTTTTCTTTTTTTTTTACCATATCATGCAACCCTCGTTACTGTGTGCACTTTACATGCAAGCCATGATCTCAATTTCTCCAAAGTGGAGCAAGTCTAACTATCAGATCACAGCAGGGGGCTTGGGCGTTCATCATGGTGTGGAAACTGTCCTCCTTGCAATTTATCTAAACTGTGAAATTAATTTAAAAAAGAGCTCTCTTGTGCAAGTTATAATATTGAACGTACATTCATCATCACATATACAGGTGCATTTCCTTTTCACATAAAGAGTGAAGAGTTTCCATCTTTATGTGCCTTACAACTTAAACTGTAGTTTTGTTTTCGTGTATAATTTCCAAGTAAATGTCAATTGCACCATGTAATAGTGACATAATGGCACTATCTGCGTTTAGATTCTCTATAAACGTTGTTTGCATCGTGCAATTTTGTCTGCCACCCAGCACGAAATCTCCCGGGAAAATGAAAGCTGACTGGCGAGCCAGCCAGGCCGGCAACCTGGCACCATTTCTATCTGTTTTCGCGTCTCTGTTATCGACTAAATGAATGAATTAACTCCAGTTATGTCCTGTGTTGTTGGTAGTTGTGACTCTAAGGAAAACAGAAACGATTCAGTTGTCTCCGCGCCAGCATTGAAATGCTAGTGGGTGGGAAAGTTGTCTGTTCTACGACAAGTACATTTTGCATTGTTATACACTTGAATATGGAAGCCATATAAGTGCAAAAGCTGAGACTCAGAGTCCATTGATGAGCATGGAAACAGTTGAGAAAACAATCAATATAAAGTAGGAGAAGGCTTTAAAGTGCTTAGAAAACTCTATGGGCAGCTTCACCAGCTGACAAAGATCATGTGAAGTGGTCAAAAGCTCCAGAACAGCTATTAAATGGACCTGCTTATCACTTACATTTGATATGTGAGATATCTGATTATCACATGTGCTTATATCGTGTCAGTTTTACACCTGTTAGACATCTCTTCACATGGGAAATTAAAATGTGCCGAATAAACCTCTGAAATCACTCATCTGCTAAAAATTCTGTGCTTGCCCTCATGAAAATAGACATTAAATAAATAAATAAATTAAAGCTTGAATCTGCTGGCAATAATTGGCTGTTGATCACAGCATCTCTAATTTAAGGGGAAAAAAAGCCCACGTCAATGCGAGCTGTGAGAACATTTTCAGTGTGGTTGGTCTGGATTTAAAGCAGAGCAGCTAATGACATCAGCTCGGTCTTTATCCTCTCACACATATAATGAAGGACCGGAAGAGTCTGAGAGGCTTTACAGTGATGTAACATGACCACACATGAGACTAAGACGCGGACGTGAACACACAGAGGAAGCTATTAACTGAAAAAAAGAAAAAAAAAAAATCTAAGTGATGTCTTCACCTGGTGGTTTTTAGATGAAACCCCTTTGCCCTCTTTTCCTTTATCCTCCATCTAAAGTGCTCAGCTGGTTCACCCCCCCGGCTGCCTGCCTTCTGGAAAGTAAAAACATTTCTTCTTTCACGCTCAGACAGGGCTCAGCAGACAAAAAAAAAAAAAAAAACGCTACAGAAGCAGAAACAAAAAGAGAGATGGAGACGCATTCAGAGTGAATCAGCCAAATTAAAAGGCAGCCAAGTCAGCTGAAGCTCACGGATCTAAACTACAGAGTCTGAGGATTAAGAAAGTGGATCACCTCCTTTGGCTGATGAGGCTTTTAAAGGGACAGTTAACGATCTGTGACCTCAATCAGTTCACTTGTAGGAACTGACACTTTTATAGCCTCGATGACCTCTTTTGACAGCTGCGTTTCAGAGAAAACAGCCACGATGATGCAATAGAAACATTTAGGAAAGCAACGACTGGAAGAAAGTTAATACGACCGTATCATCATTGGTTTCTTGCAAATAAAACTTTTTAATCTTTGGTGATAAAATAACTTGTAAAGCTGGTCTTCATTAAGTCCTCTCATTTAATAGCAATCCAATATTTTCATTACTTTGCCTGTCCAACAATTCTCCATTTTAGTACACTCCTGACGACTTCATCCAAAAGTGACCTATGTTTAAGGGCAGACCTGCTCTACCACCTGACTACACCTGCCACTATAAGGTCTATAGGTGTTGTGGAGCTTTGGATACAACACAGTTTATTGTTGCATTACATACACCTTACAATATGTCTGAGTGTGTCAGCCCCTCCACTGGATGAGTTATGTTTGCTCTGTGCTTTGGGATAAGAAAAACAAATCTCCCTTTTGCCCCTTTAAACATAGACATAAAAAATATAGACTTCATGATATCAAGTGCACAAAACTCCACAAAAAGAAAAGGTTGAAATGTGTCCTTTAAAGTCTGCCACCCAGATGATCAGCGATCTCCTTAATAGAGCTGTCAGCCAGAGAATAAATCTAAACACGGCGTTGGTGAGGCGACGTAAAGGTGTCACAGAGGACGAGGTGTTTTATGGGGTGTGTGGTCTGGTGGAGAGGTGAGATTGAACATCGTGTCCAAGATGCTGCAATCACAGCCAGACTTGAGATCGTCATATCTGCCTGTCAGCTGCTCACAAATCTGCTGCACCCAGGGGAGGAAGCTGACATTAATGTGCACTAACAAATTTCATAGGTAACAGTGTAGTCAGTGCGACGAGCTGTTGCAGCAGTTTGGCCTCTCTGACAAGGATTACGAGGTCTCTTATGGTTTGGCTGCAGTGCTGACATGGGCGACCTTGATCTAAAATAAATACAATGAAGTAAACGATGACAAGCCATGCTAGTTTTCTTAGATACATGGGTACTTAGAGCTTACGTCAACAGGCTAACATCATAAAATGATCGTGCTAACAGGTTGGCATTTAGCAGTGTAAACTTAACCACGCTTACCATCTTAGTTTAGCATGTTAGCATCTTTACATTTGCAGGTGGATGAAACACAAAATATTTAATTTGTGGCTTAAACTAGCGTTGAAAGGTATTAAACAAGAATATGAGAGTGTACCATGCTAGCCTTCTTATTATAGCGGAGCTTTGAGCTAAAAGCTAACATCAACATGCTTAAAATGACTATGCTAACATGCCGGTATTTGGAAGGCGTAAAGGCCTTTGCATCCACTGAGCTCATGCTAGTGAGGCTTAATAGTGGTGCTTTGAGCGAAATGCTATGCTAACATTTTTTGCTAGTACAATGTTTACTACTATCACTGTCTTACATTTGTGTCTTAGCATGCTAACATTTGCTAATTAATTAGCAATTAAGGTTCAGGAAACTCAATTATAAAAACCTGTCGCCTACATTTGGCTACTACTGCTACACAGTATGTTTAGGCTACCATCTTAGATTCGTCTGTAAGCATGCTAACATTTGCTAATTAGCACTTAACACAAAATACAGCTCAGTCTTATGGGAATGCCACTAGTGTTGCAGGTATCTAGTTGTACATTAACAGATTTTTAGACCTGATGATGGTGCTAGATTTAAAAAAAATGGGAAGCCAAAATTTAGGCAAGATGTTGAGAAATGTCACTGGATAAGGGAAACTTTGACCCCTTGGTGGCGCTAGAGGAAAAGTCTAAATCTAAAAGGTTTATCCTCTTGTTGCCATTAGTGTCTGCATAACATTTAATGGCAATCTGTCCAATCATTTTTTAGATATCTCAGCCTGAACAAAACAGGTAGACCGACCAACCCACCATTAGATTAGCTTCACGGCCAAGGCCATGGCAATGCGATATAAATGAGATAATAATCACAAGAATGCATAAAAAACATGATAAGTACACACTTAATGAGAATAAAATTCAAGTAAAAAGAGAAACAATCATTGTGAAGGTCACAATACATCGAGCCACTCACTCACTGCAGCTTGTTGATGAATAAGATGTCATTCTGAGGCGATGATGAGGTTGTCTATAAAAATTAGCCGAAGCGTGATGGACAGACGGGGCTGCAGCGGCGGCTGGAGCCAATTCAAGGTAAAGCAAGAGTGGTGTGTCTGATTGGGGAATGGCAAGGTATTTAGAGCCTTAAGTGTGACTGACAGTTTTGATTGCAGAGTAGTTAGGACGTGGAATGAGCAGAGAGATGGAGATTATGTGAGACGGAGAGAAGTAGAAGAGACTGTCAGGGCTGCCAACCAGATGAAAATGACATCCAGAGTCAACGTTCTCCAGAAGGCTCTGGGACTGTAATTATCCTCCACGAGAAATAGATGCTCCTCTGTGCAGGTTTAACAAGAGAGAAATGAACAGCGGTGATAGGGGTGTTTATTGACATGGGGCGAATTTGCATGCACAAACAAAACATAATAGCTCCAAGGCCACTTTAAGCACGAGAACACTGAGTGGTGTTGTTTGGCTCATATGGGGGAGCTACCTTCAGCGAGGAGGTTATTCTCTTGGTATTGTTTGTTTGTCTGTCAGCACAATATCTCAAGGATGTTTTTACAAATTTAACTGAATGATAATAATTCATAACCATAACAATGGATCAAGTTACTGTGTAACGTGAAAGATGTGGCTGGTAGTAACAAATAATCACCCAACTCTACAATTCCCCTCAGCTTTACAGAGCCTTTTTAGCAGTTTCTAGCCTATTGTTGTGGTTTTACAATCAGCTAAAGACAATTCTAAGGAATCGGTGGAAAATAAAACAGAGCTAAAACGAGAGTTAATGTTGGACTAACATTCGTAAAGTGGCCAGAAACACCACAGTAAATGAATGCTGATGCTGTAACAGTGTTTTTCATTTGGTTGCCTGTTGCTATAACTTCCAGGAGAGAGTCAGAGAGTGCGGAGGGAAGTCGATGAATGAGACTAAATGTAACGTAAGTGAATATTTGTGGCATTCAGGTCAACTGTCACTGAATTCAGCACTCACCAGAAATTCCAGTTCTCTCTTTTCTTTCCCCCTCTCCTCTCTGTGACGTTACATTCGTGAAGTAAAGTACATTTCTCCTCCAGCTCTAGTCAACATTACAGTAAATAAATACCCGACAATGGAGGTCACCTCCGTGGATCACTGCTGCAGTCAGGTTGATAAACAGGAGTGAAGACAAATCCACTTTTTAACCCGTAAAGTTTAAAAGTAATCATTCAGCTCTCCTCCTGTTGGTAAACGGCTCCGGATCAGAGCAGAATCATATGTGATTCGGATGTTTATTCCTCCAGAAGGTCTGGCTCTGCACCTTTAAACCATGAGATATAGTTTCTTATGTTTTCAGTTTCTCTCTCTGGTTTAAGACTACATCAGTATACGACATTTTCAAACACATTTTCTGACATTTAGATTTTTTGTCAAACTTTTTTTTCCTCATTCGTCTTAGACATTTTGTCTAAACTTCATCAAAGTTTGTAGATTAAATATTTCAATGATCTTTGGGAAAAGTTATTCATTTTTTAAAATCTTTTTCCTGTAATTGCAATTCCTTGTAATTTTCTGTAGTCTAGTCTGACAGAAACTGCCATAACTCTTGAAGAAATGCTGCAACTTTAGGCACCAGTGCTCAGATTCACTCACATTAAACATACACATTTACACTTAAATTTAACCGACGTTTGTGCTTCAACAATTTGATGAATCTTAACAGTCGTATTTGAGAAGCTTGGCACGATTCATTCTTGTCCTTAGGGTCATCCATGTCCATCTCACGGTCTATTCTGATGCACATCCAGATTAAACACTTGCAAACACTCTCTCTTATGAGAATGATATGGCTTTTGTGGACGTATGTGCTCTCTAAATGCTTTTCCATTTGTCTTGAATGCCCTATTTAACACTAAATCGCACTCTTATTGCGCAGTCCTGGACAGCTGCTTTATGGGAACAAACATCAGAGACCTCGCAGGCTCCATTAACTCGTGATTAAACCGGCCACGAGGAGACTCTGCTCTAACGTTCATGATGTTACAGGATTGCTGAGTGAAATTCCTCAGCGTCGGCATTATTAAAGCTGTCAGAGTTGAGCGTCTAATTACACCCACAATTCGCTCGCGTGAAGCTACACACTTCCTCAAGAGCGATGTTTCTGTCTGTGAGGCAACCTCAAGCCGTGATTTCTGCCAGAAGGAGGCTTCATACATGTTTCATGAGATCTGCCTGGTTTTCTCATGTTTTTTTTTTTTTTGCTGAGGCCAGAGAAAGAAACTGTGCCGCTTTTGAGGTCCGTTGGCATTTTCCAAAGCTGTGTTGCCCTTTAAATTGGTGGGATGATGATGGGATGGTGTCCAGTTGCCAGACAGGTAGAGAGACAGCATTGAAGCTGATGTGGAGATAACGAGGTCTTTCCAGGAGTCTCTGCAGTATGAGGATGAGCTGAAGTTATAGGGCTTAATAACCCTCCTAATAAGGTGCTAGTTACAGAGCAGCAGGAGAGCGAACAGCGAGGGATTTGGACGGAAATGAGAGCGCTTGAATGGCATCAGGAGAGGAAGAGGAGTGATTGGCAACTCTGAGCTTGACATCTCCGGTGCGTTGCTGAACTGTGTGGAGCGACAGCGCCCGTGTCTATGAACGACGAGCAGAGATTTATTCATCTGAGTGTGTTTCAGACCGGCTGAGTGGGAGTATCACTGACGCGAGCAGCAGCCGTCGATGTTGTGTTATTTTTCTCTCTGCAGAAAAAAGAAAATGTTCCCAATCTGCTGTTGTATTATCCTATTGTATTATGTGTCCCTGAGGGAGCGTCACTAAATAGCCTGCTCCCCACTGCACGAGGGATCAGTGACAAATCCCCCAGCAGGGGAAAGTGATAATCTCAAGGAGCATAAGCTCGTCCCAGAGGAGAACAAAATACTCTACTGTTTTTCTCGCTGACTGTTAAGTCTTACGGGAAACTCCAGAATAACACAAACTAACTTATTTCTCAGAGTTGTGGCTATCAGTCTGTTCAAGGCTATCATGTCAATGGTGGATTCAATTTTCTCACTTCTCAGGGAATAATTCACATTTATCCTCGAATTTGAATCATCGCCTGTTGATAAACACTCACTGCATCTGTTTTATTAGGACGTATTTAAAAAGTCGTTTCGATTGAATTTAAATTTGGTGTTTTTTTCAAAAATCCATCCATCCCGTCGTCCAGACAGTTTTGGACCAGTTCCACTCAATCAATCACAGCTGGACTCAGACCTGATTGATTCCTCTTATTAAGTAATTGCTGCAAACCTTCCAGTCAGACCAGTTTGCATAATGTGAACAGGAAAGCCTCCATTATTCATGGTCCTTTCACAAGATGTTTTTTTTTTTTTTTGCCAAATGCAAAGTGTGGTGCATTTAATATCTGGCTTGTTGGCTTCTGTGAATTAATGCAGCTCTGTCTGTAAATCTCAAAGAGCACTGAAACGTTTAAATATGTGTTTTACCATTATTCCTCTTAGTTAAACTTGGGTCTCAGTGCCGGTTCATTTAACCAGATGGACCATTTCACACTCACATTGTTTTAAAATGTCTAAATATCCAAAGAAGTCTGTCGAAAAATGTGTTTCAGATCATTTTTCTCCAGTTTTACTACGAACAAATCCTACTGTCTTCTGCAGATCGACGAAAGGTTCAGCACCTCTGCTGGTAGAGACTGTCATCATGTCAAGCCCGGCACTTAAGTCTTCCATGCTTCATTAAGGTTTGATTATCCCGTCTCCCCAGGAGTAATGTAATTAGTTTAAACAGGATGGTGGAACAGGGGTGGAGCAGAGAGGCTGATGATAGCCAGGCCCTGATACCCTGGCCCGGTACCGAGCTTAGAGGCCGAAGGTTTTTAAGAGGATTCATTAGTCCATTGACCTCAGACGACCGAAAACTTCCCCAAAAGTTTCCCATCAGAGCTAACAAAAAAAAACAAGAGGGAGCCTTGCTGTGATGGGATGCGACAGCTTGAATGTGAGAAACGAGACCCCGAACCAGCAGTTTGCCAATTTGACTGTCGAATGACTTTGTTGCTTCTTGATCCCTTCGGGCTTTTCAATCTCAGCCCACAATTGAGATGTTCTGGACATGAAAGCCAGTTCTAACAACCTTGCAGATTAAACGCTCGCCGCTGTTGTTGTCATTGTTTCTCTGCGACGGTCGCTTGGGTCACTGTAATGTGAATTATGAATGCAAACACGACTGCTTGTTTGTGAATAAATCATTACACTCTAAGACACTGAGCGGAGGCCTCTCGGTCTCTGTTGTGCTGCCGCTTTGTTTCAGAAATTCAGTCACGTATCATCGTACAAAGGAAATATCCTCATTTAATCCACAGATAGCAACAGTAACTACTCTGATTATCTTCTGCGGCTCAAGAATGAAAATCAATCTGTAGCTTTTCTGGAATCACATACGGTAAAAGAGAAAAAAAACACCAAACCTGCAAAATGAAGCAAAAAAAACATCAAACTAACAACATCTCCCCATCCTCTCCCGACCCTGCCAGCTCTCCCTCCTCCTCCTCAATCTGTTTGTATATCTGCTCGGTCCAGAGCGAGCCCCCGCTCCCTCCCCGGCTTCATCATAACGAGATGAAGCGAGTTGAATTCCTCTTAATTAGGACCTGAGGGCACAGAGAGAGAGAATAACGTCACACAATTAATCTCAGCCCAAGGGCAACGAGAGGGTAGTGTTTTTTGGGCAAAAATAAATGGGGAGATGTGGTTTTATTATTATTATTATTATTATTATTGTTAAGAAGACATTATGCTTGTATGAACATGTTGACTGTGCTGGGGAAAGACAATGAGTACACCATATTAACAAGTGCAACAAGAGCTAACTATTGGGAAGCTTTCACAGAAATACATGTTTTTCTCTTTATCAAGACCTGCAGTCATTGTGCAAATAACTTTAAAACGATGCTGCTGCACCTAAACTTCAGTAGAAGTTTAGGTGACGTTGAGTAGAACGAGTTAAAAACACAACATTGACATTAGCGATCCGTTAGTCAACAGTTGCCTAATTACACATCCATCAGAGAAGAATCAGCATTCATTGTGAGTCATGTTCCTGGACACCTGATATATATAAATATATCTGATTTGTTTTTGAGGCTTAACGCTCCATTTTGTTCCCCAGCTAGTCGCTAACCTTGTCTGTCTGTCGTTTGGTGCCGGGCAGGTAGCACATGTTGGGTTTTCTTTGCTAAAACCAGACACTGATTAAAGCGGTGAGAGTGAACCAAAATGGAAAAACAATGAGATGCTGAAGTGCTTTACAGAGTCGGGTCAGGTGTCAGGTGTGTGTCATCTCTTTGAGCGAGTCTTCTCACAAAACATTTAATCATTAGATCCATTGTTAAGATAAACGTGAAAAGGAGCTGGAGGACGAGGAAATAATGATGGCTTTAAACTGAAAGTTTCAAACTGCAACACTGCTGTTGTTTTTTAATTAAATATAATTAAATCTCTTGATTTAAATGTACAAGTTTTCTCAATTTGACAGAACTTTTCAAATGTCCCCCTTATTTGAAAACAGCTGCGTTGTCTGTGAAAACCCTCAAAGTAATCCAGTTAATTCATCAAACTAGAGATGGTTATATTCCTTTTTGAAATTATTCACATTTTTTTGTTCTCTGCATCTTAATTCACCAGCATGTCTGTGGGCTGGTTTCGGCTATTTCTGTGCTGGCAGGAAAAGTACTTTGCAAAACTCCCTGATTCACAATTTGAAAAGCTGAGAGGAGATGCGTGGCATTTCTAAGATGGAAGCTTTTTAGTCTGTCACCATCTGAAAACAGATAATCCACAGAAGTTTGGAAACTGTTTGAATATTAATATCTGGGACGTGCTGTGAAGAAATATTTGCACCAAGGAATTGTCAGCCGTCTTCTAAAGACATTATAGAGAGGGAACATGCCACTTAAAGCATTTCGAACACGGATCTAACAATCGGGAAAGATATCAGCCAATCGCGTTGTTGCACTGATGGGATCTTCACGACAGTTTCAACTGACTTGCTTCAGCTGCAAACGGACTAATAATAAACACAAAAGAGGAGGATTAACAAGAAAGGCGTGTTGGTTCAAACACAAGACATTAAACTCGTATTTGTTCAGGAGCTCTTGTCCAGCTGACGGCGTCACGCATAGATAAATATACGTAGACGCCGCAATGACTGCGTCGGCCCGTTTAGCGCGTCCGCCATATTGGATGTGGCGAGTCTGCCCTGTAAACAAATACAAGTAGAAGTGAAAACTGTGGGTCTTCTGAATAAAACTAATGATGACAATGTAAGCGTTAATGGTATTTATTCAGAAATATGGCGGTGTCGTCGACGTACGGTTCAGCGAGTCAATGCGGCGTCTACGTATATGTCTATGGCAGAAGTCTGTATTGAGCCGTAAAAGAAGTCGTTGTCGTGAAACACCCTTCGCATGCACAACAGAAGTATAACCTTTGGGGGAAAAGGCGTTTTAAACTGTATTTCGGGGCAAAGTCACTAAACTTTTCACAGTTTTTATGTCCTGGTGATCTTTAAAAGTGAAGTTATGGATCTTTTCCCATTCATTTAGACAGGGGCCTGGCCTTGTTAGCCAGAAATAACGACAAATATTAATTTTGCAGCTTTCTTATTTTTTAAGGCATAAATGTTTGAAATGTACTGCTTGGTTTCCTTTTCAAAACTATAAATATAGGTGTAAAGTGGCTAAATTTGGCTTTGTGTATATGATACTTTACTAAAATTAACTTCTTAACAAGAAAAGTATGAAGTAATTTAAAGTAGCTCAACATTATTTCCATTAATGATGAGTATTTGGCTCGAGTGGGAGACGGGTTATTCCTTTTACTTTGTGTTTTGTGTTACTTTGTCTTTTTTCTTTTTGTAACTAAACAAATGAATGACCAGCAGACAGCAGCTATATCAAGCTCGCGTTTGATCCATTAGACTTTGCAGCTGTCGTCTTGTCCTCCGCAGAGCGATGTCAAAACGTCTCTCCCTCTGCTGCCAGCTTTCACATGTGCCCAGAGGAGGGGCAAGGCTTTATAGATTTCCCATCGGGGGTTTATCTTCTTGATCACTGGGTCGGGGGTGGAGAAGACAGCCACTTGATTTATTCTCCTCCTCCTGAGTTAGGCAGCGGGACAAGGACACGGTGACCCATTTGAAACTATCTGCCTCGGATGAGCCCGTGTGTGTCCGTTGCACATGCGTTTGAGTGATGTTCATTTCAAGCCTGCGAGTGTTTGCGTTAATGAGTTATGCCGGTGTCTGCAGGTGTCGAGGAGACGGACGCTCAGGCGCAGGTTTTCCTCATATATCAGGTTGTCTGAGGCCTGTTGTGACACCTGGCTGTCGTTGTTTGAGGGTGAATGATGCTCAGACGCTGTTTGATTTATGTAAAAGTCACTTCACTGAAGGTTGCAGCACAACACCCAGTTTGAAAAGTCTGAAAAACAGCCATGAACTCTCTTTTCTGGTGACACCAGGAAGACATAACTTTAAAATAGCTGCCTTTTTCCCATTTTAGCGGATAATACGAGTGAAGCTGCGAGTGACAAGTGTCTGATCTGTCACACTGAGTGGTATATCTGTCGGTTTTTATTATACCACCTCCCACAGGCCCATTTTTACTCTTATTGATAGATACCACTGTTTATTGTGACGTGCTGATGCTGCGTGTGAATTAAAAACAGGTCATATGTCGATTCTGAGTCATCAATCAATCAGTCAATCTTTATTTATGTAGCAACTTTCAAACAAATAAAAATGCAATTAGAAGTGCTTTACAAGTTATTGTAAAATAACCAGAGGATATTAAGAAATAAAAATGGATTTAGACACTAATGCACACCAAGATACATAAAATTGATAATAATGATAATGATAAAATTAGGGGTAGATTGATTATCGGCCCTGGATGATTAACGGGCCGATACTCAACATTTTTCAGATTATCAGAATCGGTGGTTTTTCTGTCAGATTGCAGATAAAATAAACTCATTTAAAAATGTGCTACTTTGGCTGTGATGCAACATCCTGTCACACAATGTCCCGTCCACAACGCTAGCTGACGTCACAATTAATAGCCTACAAATAATAAAATAATCTGAATTCGCAAAGTAACTCGTAACTAATCAAATACATGTAGTGGACTGTGTACTGGAAATGAATATTGTTCCCAAATATCAGTTTTCAGTGTCCTTGATTACTAATAATCTGCATTGTTATCGACCCTGAAAAAGCCACGTCGCTGCTGTCTGACAATAATGGAAAAAATATTCAGATTTTAGTACAAAAAATTAACACAAATGCATTCACATATAATCCACACACACTTCTGCATATGCTCAGATAGACATGAATTTAAAGTGCAGGAGAGGTTAGAAGATAAAGACTTGGAAGGATGGTTCCTGCAAACCACAGATACGTTTCTACAAAATGTGTCTTATCACATAACAACCTTGGCAGCAGCAGAGCATCAGAAGCAATACAGTAACACAATCATCCAGGTCTGGATACAACTCCACCAACTCTCCTCTGCCATTCTCATCTCTGAACAGTTTCCAGTCGAGCCGATGGATAAAACTTTGCTCTTTACATCTTTCGATCTAACCACCTTCCGATAAACGGAAGCCAGGTATCAGATCTCTTAATACTATTTTCTCCTTCGTCTCCTGATTATCTAATTTATTTCCTGCCAATCCCTTTTCTCTTGTCCACATTTCCCCCCCCAAAGAGCCGCACCAAAACTCAGATCCATTAGATCCACTTCCTCTACCAAACCTTCCCCAGACAGACATTTCATTTCCACGATGCCATCCTCCCATCAATCAATACCTTCATATCTGGACGAGGAGGAGGAGGCTGTTTGATGACTGCAGCCTTTTTAGCAATCATACAGACGTGACATCCAGAATATATTACCCTCCCGAAGCCTGTGTGTCAGACTGAAGGCAAACATGACGGCTGTTATTGAATAAAAAATGTCCGCCTGATGTTTTTCCCTCCGACGTTTACCTGTTGAAATTACCTCCCGAATTGCGTCTGAGAAGCCATTCGTGAATCGTTTTTTTCAAAGTCGCGAGGCGCCTGCTCCCGCTGGCTTCCACTACGAGGTGGACGCCTAATTACACTGATCATCCATCGACGATTATAACAGTGGTATTGAGCTGCAAATGAGGAGGCGCGCCATGCTGTGTGGAAAACATGACTAACAATGTTAACATTGGAAAACATGTTGGGGGGGGAGGGGGGGAGGATTGAATCAAAGAGGAAAGCTCAGAGAAAACTGGGGGTAGAAGAAGAATACAAATGAGGTTTGAGCTCGAGAGGACATCAAAAGGCTGCCGAGCTGGTGTAGCGGCGCAGCGAGGGGTTGTTGTTTGATAAACTTGGCAGGGGGAGTTAAGAAGTGAGAGCTGTGGGAGTGTTTGCATCCCAGTGGACTTGCTGATTATTACACCGGGGAAACAGCAGAGGAACAATAGTCCTCGCTGGAGGCTCTCGAGTGTTTTCTCAGGTGTGTGTGTGTGTTGGCGGTTGCTTCTCGCTCTTCAGTTTGTTGACAGTCACTGTTTTCCAAAGGTCACGGATCACAGAGCAGGACTCGGAGTGTGTGTGAGAGGTGAGTTATAGGGGACGTGTGTTGTTTCAGTGATGTTCGCAGCCACCTCAGCCACCACCATTAATGCTCTTCCTTCCTCCATCCCTCCCGAGCTTGCCGGTTGCCATGGATACGGCTCTCCGTGCTCTCGCCAGCAGCATCCTATCACTCTCCTCCGCGAAGAGATAGCCGAGGTGAAGCTGCTCGGGATCAGCCGGGGTCCTTCGGGAGCCGCGGGAGGAAAGGGGAAGCGAGACGGGAGTCTCGATGTGGTTTCAAGGTGTCTCCGCGGATCAGGGTAGTTTCCTGAAGGCAACCGCTCGCTTTCAGGTCGCAACCGCAGGTCAGGGGCTGCATCCCCGGAGCGATGGAGCACCACAGCTGCATGACAAGTGGCTGGATGCTCGAGTGAGAAGCAGCTACACTACTATTTATCCCTTTTATGTTTCCTTAAACGTACTACAAGTTTACTGATGCCTCTATATGACCTACATAAGCAAACAACACAACACCATCAGCGAGAAGATTGGCTATTTCTATACAGTTATTCTTAAAGGACAAGTTCACCCAAAAATGAAAATTCACTCATTGCTGATGTAAAGTCAGGTGAAGTTTCGTAGTCCACAAAACATTTCTGGGGCTTCACAGCAAAACAGCGTTGCAGCGTTCTCCTAAACAACTGAAGTAGATGGAGACTTGTTTTAAAACATAAAAAAACAACTGAACACAAATTTAAAATGGCTCTTATGTCAACTACGTCAGCTTACGAGTGACGTAGTTCAGACGACACCTATATGAGGGTTGAAGGGTGGCTCAACAGATGGCCATCAGGCAGCAGGACACTGTCGGAGACCATCTCAAATTCACCGATTGTCATTTTTCTGTCGACAAAAGCGAGAATTTTTGCAGGACCTTGGGACATTTCGAAGCCGTTATTCTATCCACAGAATTGGGTATTTTTAGCAAGAGAAGCAGACTTCTTTGCAAATGTTTTTCCGTTGACAAAAGTGGGTATTTGAGCAAGACGTCAGGATATTTGCAGTCTTTTTTTCTATCAACAAAAACGAGGATTTCGAAGCAAGACATCTGAGCCCTCTCTCTGCCGACAAAAAGACCAACGTTTTGAGAAAGATTTAGGGACTTTCTTGCAGCAGTTTTTTTCCGTTTTACAAAAGCAGGTATCTTTAGAGAGACATTCAGACGTTTTGATGCCATTTCTGGGCTGACAGACGCAGGTAATTTCAGTGAGGCATGGGGACATTTGCAGCTGTTTATCCGTACGACAAAAGAGGATACTTTAGGGAGACATTGGCACATTTTGGATCTGTTTTTCTGCTGACAAAACCGAGTATTTTAGCAAGACGTCAGCCATTTTCTGTTGACAAAAGCAGGAACTCTTTAACGAGACACCGAACTGTTTTGCAACCATTTTTCTTGCATCGAAAAACCCTAGCCAAGTGTAATTTTTGCCTAAACCTAACCAGACCTTAACCATCCGTGGGTTGTGTTTACAGTCTCAACTTTTAAATAGATGAAAAGAAAAGCTGGGAAAAATGGGAAAAAATTCATTCTTTGACATCTCAGCACCTTCATCTGCTGAAAATCGAGTAATGGGGGTCAAAAGCTCCACAACAGCTCCTAAATAAGCCGTTTGTCGGCGAGACAGCGTCGTTTTAGAGGTCTCCGTTCTTACCAGCTTGCATTTCCTCTATTCATGCCAGGTGGATTTTCTCCCTCTGTAAGACAAGCGCTCCATATTTTTTCTCCTCCCCTCACATAATCAGTCATCAGTGCTCAGCGGTGCAGAAAGTGAGAGGGGAGAAGGAGGAAAGAAGAGGAGAACATGTACTCTCTGCCATCACCACAGATCAGAGACACATTAGAAGTTACTGAAGCAATCCCCTCGGCTCGACTTCAAAGGCAGCCGGGTTTTTTGGAGAGAAAATAAGGACAACCGTTAAAGATTCAGCGCTGCCAAAGTTGTCTGCCACTTCACCAACGCTGTCGCCGCATCAGAGAGCACTCAAATGACACCGCCGCTGATCAAACATGCAGCGTACCTGAGCTCATTAAGGGGCGAATCTGACCAGCGCAGATTTTTTTCCTCGCCCTCCCACTGAGACAGTAAAACAATCTTGCTGTTGTTTTGTCAACGCTTGACATTATTGAGCTCCACAAACATTACCACAGCGGGGGGATTTCGGCTTCTACTGACAGCGAGCACGCAAGGCCGAACACATGTTTGTCTTCTTGTCTGGGATCCTGCTTGGCACGCTCGGGTTGACTGGTGGGAGCAGTTAATTAATGGGAACACCTGCTCTAAATCACCTCCAATCCCCTTCCTCCTCTGATAGGGTTTGGAGGGTCCTCTTGTACTTCCAGAGAACAGAAGCCGCTCCGGATTACGGTCATGTGTGACGACATCTCTGGAGGGTCGGGGACATATGGTCAGGGGGTTTACCCGACACAAGAGAGGCCTGCACCGCAGCGTTCGAGGGGTTGGTGCAGCGTCTCCCTCGTCCCGATTGATTGGCTCCTCGTTGTAGAGAGCGACCTCCCACTCCCCCGAAACATGTTTTGTGCTTTGATTAAACCTCCTTTTGAAAAACTCAGAGGAAGACTCTTCCAACTAGGACCGACTTCAAACGAGACCAGGCAACGAAATCTGAGGCGGCATCTGAATGTTTGGATGCAACTTCTGAAGCCGTCTCCTGTGTACCGCGAGGCAGCAGCAGCGGGAGCCTCGTTGCAATCTGAAGGAGGAAAACAATGCCTCCACCCGGGAGGATTATCACAATAACTTTTATGCAGATTTATCACTTAAAGAAGAGGGCTTTGTTTATGCGGCGCTGAGGGGTTTTAAAAAAACGGGCCACTGGAGGTGTCTTAAAAATAATTTGCTAACACACTCGTGCGTCAGATTTGTGCTGAATTTATTCTCACAGCGTCGCCTTAAGAGGCTTCGAGCCACTTTCATTACATTAGCTTACATTATTTTTTTTGAAGGAGCAGCACCTCTCGCCCTCCTTTAAATAAGCCGACAGCAACCGTAAACCATACCTGCCTCCCTGTTTTTAACCCTTTCTCCCGCCGTGCTCCTGATAGGTAACCCTCTCTTTCACAACGAGACTCGGTATTTTTGATTTTCTCACATGTTGAAGCTGTGTGCAGAAAGAGAGACACTCGGTGTTGAAAGAGTTTGGAAAGAGGTTTCTTTTAAACCAAAAACACACGAGATAAAGTGTAAGGAGTGGATTAAACTGCGTGTTTAACTGCTCTAGCATAAACTGCAAATGTTAGCATGTCTGGCTAACTACCTTACCAGCTAGTGACTGAATGATTTTGGTTAAATACATGTTATTTTATCATGATTATACCCAAATTCCTCCTTAAAGTACAATTTTCTCAATAACCTCTAGTGGTATTGTTGGGAATGTAACATGTGTGACTTTACTAACACATTGTTAATCCTAAACAATATATGAATCATCAATAAATAGTCTAATTTTATGATTTATTTTTATTACTAGTAGATGAATAGAGATATACACAGAAGAAACAGACTGTGTGAAACTGTACACACTGAGGTCTGTTAAAATTAGCATTGTATTGGAAGAAGTCTCCCAGACCTCCCAACCACCCACCAAAAAATTAAAAAAATACATAAATGAACGATATAATCTCACTCCAGCTGGTGGTAGAAATTTGCCAACTCAAAACACGAGGAATAACTATCTCTGCACTGCAGGAACAACGCTGATTGTTTATTTCAGTAACTGGTGTTTATTTAAGCTCCTTTTTACAAGAGTCAGCTGGAAACATTGAAGGACGAGTCCACCCAATAATGAAAATTCAGCCATTCTCTTCTCACCCACATGCCGATGGAAAGCTTCAGCGCCAAACGTTCACCTTAACAACTGAAAGAAAACCAAAAAATAGCTCCAGACTGCTCGTCTGGCGTAATCCAGGCGTCAAGACGCAGCAAGATTGATTTATAAAAGATGTTATTTACACCCTGGGTGTGCGGTCAAGCTTGTGCACCCACTTCAGACGTGGTGTGTGCTAATGCTTTTAGCTTAGCGGCTACAGTGAAGATTTTGTCTTAAAAAGGGTGTCAATAAAGTTTTTTCAAATCAATTTGAGGCTTCCTGAGACGTGGATCACAGCAGACGAGCTGAATGAAGTCATTTTATTATTTTTCCATCAACTTAAAGCTCCAGAAATGTTTTGTGGACCACGAACCTTCACCCGACTTTCCATCAACAAAGTGGAGTGAGTAGATAATGACTGCATTTTGATTTTTGGGTGAATGTCGGCCAGAAATTGTGCTTTCAACCAACTCATGGAGCTAACGTTAGCTTAATTAGCAACCGCTTTCGTTTCAACCACCAAAATGAGCAGTCTCTGGCCAGAAATAAGAAAAAATAAGCTGTTTTTCTTCACTTTTATCTCAAATTAAGGGCCCATTGTTTCAAAAATTCCTGCAAATTTGTTAGTTTTTTTTGTTATTTCCTTAAATTCATTAACAGGAAGCTTCACGGGCGTAGCAGCAGTACCACCGGCGCTCTGCTGACTTTCTCCAATCACATTAGCTTTGAATAAAGGTGTGTATAACCTTGGACCAAGGTCAGCTGTTTCTACTCTGATGAATGATAAAGCACTAATAATATAATAACTCTCAGACTTCTGTTTGGCCCGAGCTTGCTTGCGCCCTCCCTCCGCCCAGACATGATTAGATTGTAAATTTGATCCTCAATCAATTTTATTGCACCCTCTCTCCCCAAACTAGCTCGTCTTTGACAGAGGGTAACATTTTTATTTTGCTTTTCGATAAATCGAATGAAGACGGGGGGAGCTAATGGCCGAGGTCGTCCCGGCGATTGAAATACAGAGTGGATTAGCCAGGTTTTCTTGGGTTTTTTTTTTTTTTTTTTGCTCTGACTTGACTGAAGTGTGTGTTTCATGTCTTTGAAGTGTGGTCTCGTGTGTGTGTGTTCTCTGATGGAGGAGCGTGGTCGGTCGGTCGGTCCGTCTGTCTGCTGCTGCATTTTTAAGCAGCCACTTTCATTCCCTTCATGTCTCAAATGAGGTGCATTGGGATTCAAATCTTGTAACCCTTGTTCCTGCAGTTTCCCTCCAGTCTTCACCTCCTCCTCCTGCTCCGCCTCGCCATTTCAATCCACACCTGACAACGACGTACAGGTATCTTACACTATCAATCCCGATTCGTCCACATTGTGCGTCGTCTGCATGTTATTTTTAAGCCTGAGCTGCACAGATCAAGCCCCTCTCTCCGCTATTTTCTCCTCATTTCCTGCCCCCTTGTCTTTATTCTCTCTTCCTCTCCTCCTCCTCCTCGCTCTTGTCTCTTCATCTTCACTCCCTGCATCCTCCTTCCCCCTTCCTCCCTCCTTATCATCCACGCTGACAACAGGAACATGGTGTTAGTTGCTGCAGGAGGTGGAGAGGGGGAAAGAGAAAGAGGGCATGCAAATGGTCTTTTTGTTTCAGCCTGTGTGCCGGCATGCATACAGAGCGGCCCGGAGTGACCCCACAGTCGGCGTCTAAATCACAGGGAATTGTTGAGGCTGCGTTGAGCAGAATAGAGCAGCTGACATCAGTTGAAAAACAGCTGCCTCCTCCTCGTCGTGGAGATTTCAGCACTACAGCAGCGCGGACAGCTCCTCGTGAGGATTATAACGGCAGCAGGGAAGTTTAGCTTGTTGCTAAATTGAATTCAGTCATATTTTGGCAGCTTTAGCGGCCGATCCTGGATTGTTTATGTTCTCAAATATAGAGATTAGAGGGAGATTAAAGTTAAAGGGAGAGCAGCTGTCGAGCTATTTATCCATCTAGACTGTTTTTGCTGTGAGTTGCACAGTTTTGGAGAAACGTGTCTTTAATGTGATGCAACTAGATGGCACCAAAAAAAACACATTTGAAAAACTCTGAAACTATTTAATTTCTGGAAGCGTGCGTCTACTCGAGAAGCTAGCTAACTAAGATGGCTAATGGGGATTTTCCGTACACGTATGCTGGCTCAGCTCCGGCACAGGGATTTGCATTTCCATTACAACAGGGTTATTGGCTTGAGCGGCTGTAAAGACTCTTCCTCCTTCCAGCGTTATCGTAGAAAAGCCGCTCAGCTAATTTGGTGATGAACACATTTAATTTCCTATCAATTCTTCACAATGAAAGCCGTCTTTAAAGGTTATCAGAAGAGGACGGGTAAATAAAAGCGATATTTAATGATAGCTGCACACAGGTGAGCAGGAAAAAGGGCAGGAAAACAGACGAAGACAGGAAGTGGAAAGCCAAAAGACACACGAGGGTATAATCTACAAAATAAAACCCCAAACCATGACAGTTCTTTAGTTATATGAAACTCCTGAAACAGCTGGAGGGAGCGGGGACGCTTTCATCCCACCCCATAGAAGGTCTATTACGAGGCGCGGCTAAAGGCGCTAGTGGAAAAGCCAGCTAGCTAACGTTACAGCTCAGCCGCGGAGGACACCATTAACATTTACATCCCACACTGTCACAAGTTCGAGCCTCCAGTTCATGAGAAAGAAAGAAAATAGTTCCTACATGAAACACAACAATGTCTGGGGCTTGTAACCGGGTCATGATTCCTGAAAAGAGACTTTTCTGTTGAGTTTTTTGCCGCTTTGAGCTCCACAAGCTGAGGCAAACTGTCCCTTTAATGATGTTTTTCCTGTATTTATTACCTGCTTCTACTTTCTTGTGAGCTGCTGGCTCGTCGTATCTTCTCATGAGGCTAATAAAGTGCTGAACAAAGCATGTTGCTCCTGCCAATGTTCATAAAAAGATCCCTGATCATATAGATTTCTTTTTTATGGACTGCTGAGCGCACCATCAGGAACTCTAACGTTAGCGGTTTGTCTTTTTCAGACTCGTCTCACGCTCTCTCACCTACTACATACATGTATTTTGTTCACACAAATATAATCTAAATGAGGAGAAATCACATCAATGTGTCTCCTGGTTTGTTCATCCATATTATTTCTACATTTTGTCTAATTGTGTGTATCGTGCAACATGTAAACATGAAGCCGGGGGAGTGCAGCGACTTCAGAGCAGCCTATTAATCTGCTGTGCCAGCGGTCGATAGCACACAAACCCCCGTGAATCAGTGGACCCGATACAAGAGGTGTTAATGAGGACGGGGGTATGCAGCAGGCAGGATTCATGTTATCTCCACACACACACACACACACACACACACACACACACACACACACGCTCAGTCAGTCCTCTGTGGAGCAGAAGGGATCAGGGCAGGGGGGTGGAAACAGAGACGAGAAGGTATTTTGTCCTCATACCTTCGTGCAGCTGCCAGTTTCTGCCCCAATTAACTCCCATTAATATCATTTGCCACGGTCCACCTTGATGCTGATGCACAGCGCATACAGTATGAGGCGTCTCACCGCTCCGTATCTCCAACACACACCTGCACATCCACTAACACCGCCTCAGCAACCGTGACGTTTTAAAGGAACATGAATCGCACAAAGCGGATAGCTGCAGCTGGGCCTGTGAAATGCACCATAACGAGTGGCTTGATGCGCGTTAGCATGTGGAGAACGGACACAGAGGTCTAGATTGTGACACCTCCTCCTCCTCCGATTGTCCCCGGTGCTGCTGCCAGCAGCTGACAGCTGGGAGGCCTTCAAGGAGAGAGAGGAAGTGTGTGTTTGTTTAAGAGAGAGAAATCAAGGGCGTTGATTACGAGGAACTTTTTAAACGGCAAACTTTACTCTGTCCTCCGCGTGGAGAGATCCTTTAACCTGTGAGCATCAATAAATGATCAGATTCAATAAGTGAAGTGATGAAATGGTTTCACAGCTGAAACTATTCGTTCTTTAGGCAATAAAATGACACACAATACTGAAAAATGTGCTCCAAAAACCCAAAGATATTACATTTATATTGATATAAAGGAGCAAATTTGAGATTTGAGAAGCTGGAGTCAGGAAAGTTTGGTATTTTCACCTGATAAATGATTTAAAGTGCAGATTAAAGATATAATATGTAACAATTCCGCATTAAAATGTCAAAAAAACAATTAGACTTTGTTGTATATTTAGTTGTACGTTTGCTTACATGATCCCAAATGATGCATTTCATTTAACCTGTCGCTATAATGAAAGGGCGAGAGTGTGAGGAAGGAAGTCTGCGAACGTGACATAACACAGCGTGAATAAAACTTTACCATCGGCCACGTCGAGTCAAACCGTGCCGCGCTGGTTTGTGTTTCCGTTACCAGTTCAAGGGCGCCAAGGATCATCTTGTGGACGGGTTGCAGTCTCACGATCGAGACCAACCCATGATGTTTTTGCCAGACTCATGTTTGTGCAGGAGAGCAGAGAGGAAGTTGATTTTAAAAGTCTCTGTGTGTTCGGCTCTCCTCTCCTCTCTCTACCTTCCCACTGAAATCTGATTTTTGAAGAAGAGACGTTAGTTTCCCTCCTACGTCCCTGTTTGTACTTTCAGATATCAGCCGTATTTTACTTTCATCGTGTTTTGCTTTCAGCTGTTTTCTGGAGTCGAATTAGGTTTTTTGCAGGTGAAAACCAAACATTTCCTGATTTTGCAGCTTCATAACAGAAGACTGTAAATGACTAAACAATGGGGGGCTTTTTTTGGGAGGATTGCGAGCGCTTATTGTCGAATGAGCTTTGTTGGCTGCGATTCTTTGATTGTACTGCGGGAGTACTGCACTTGACTTGTACTCAAGTTAAGTGCGTCATTAGTTAAAGACACACCTTCAAGCGGCTAGCCCTGCTGTAATGGAAAAAGCCCCAGTGGAAAGATTTTCTTCTGCAGTGATGGCTGTTTAACAATGAAGACAACATATCCAACGATCCATAGAGACCCCTCGCGGCAAAACTCAGTTCTCATCTTATCTGTTGAGTTCAGTAGTAAAAACGCAGTCTAACATGAAACTGTGAATGAAAGAAAAGAGTTGCTGTTCCTCATTTCTGTCGAGGAATCCAGAATATTTCATCTCTTCAATCCGGACTTGACGAAAGAGAAAAACATGGCTGAAGTCAGAGTCTCTCTGGTGACCAGAGATGAGAGATGTAGCAACCGACCTCCTCCTCGCTCTGTGAAGAGTCCTCAGGAGTCCAGTTTGAGTTTTAGCTCATTACAACCGACCTCCTGCGGTATTAGAGTACTACCCTGCTAAATGAAGCCTTTCAGTGAAGAGAAACATCTGTAGCCTGTGAGCTCGACTCCTCACTCGGCCTAAATCACTGGAAGCGTTCAACGTTACAAACCCAGCTCGCTCATCTGATCCCTGCCAACGAGTCCAAATGTTATCACGAGCTTTTTAGGTTGTACGATTTGAGAACATCACTCATTTGAAGTCTTCGAAATGAGCTGACATGATTCCCCCGTCTGAGGATTTCATAATATCGTTCATTATTTATGGCAGGGATTGTGTGCACGCTGCTGCCGCTGCCGCTGCTGCGCTCCCTCTGTGGAGAGGACGGCTGCAGGGATGTTGAGATGAAGAGAATTTATTTATCAGGGAAATGAAGAGGCTGACCCCGTTGGCTTACCACTTTTGTTACTGCACATTATGCCGTAGCTGCGTGCCATTTGTAGGATTGTTTTGTCGCTACACAACATTTCTGTGTGAGGCCTAAAAACAAAACAGCCGAGCTGAAGATAAAAGATTGCCCTCAGCCTACTTTTGGAGACATTTGGATGCAGTTTGGTGGATCGACACAAGCTTTTTCCGCCTTGCTGATAACAGCAGGAACAGGAGAAAAAAAAGAAATGATATGTCTGCTGAGGCGAAAAGATTAGATTCAATGCATTTTTGAAAACGGGGAGGAAAAGTGTTTTTGTGGGATTGTGGTTCATGTATTGAAGATTGCAGCCAAAAAAGATGATTTACATTTAATTTTCTTTTGTACTTTTTATGCAAGAGCAGGAGTGCACATTTAGCTTGAGGTAGAAATACATATATATATATTTATACTGTACAATCCTGCAGCCTGAACCAGCACAGCACAGAGACGGACATGTTGAAGCATTCAGATGAGAGTCAGAAAGACAAACCCGGTGTCTCTTTGATCTCCCGTGTTTGTCTTCGACTCGAGCTCTGTGGGAGATTTAAGATTTGCCGGTGAGACGGCGAGCAGTTCAACTCCTTCTATTAATATTACAGCTGAGCAGCCTGCAGAAGCAGCAGGTTGTTTACACAGGAGAGGACTGTGTGCACTGTACCGAGTCCTCTAATATGCAGAGAGGAAGTCAACACTAACACACCGTGAAGTCACGGGTGAAGTTAAAGAGTGTTTTGTGAACATGAAAAGACATTTCTGAAATTAATATTAAGACATTGACGCATTTTAAGCACCAATATTTATACTTTAAAAGAAATCTGAGGGTTTATTGGTTTTGTTGGAGCTTTTAAAATCCCCAAAACATGATAGTGGTAGTAAAATAGTCCCCGCAGCCTGGTTGATAATCAATTTTTCACTGTCAGTAGAGAAACTGCAGATGTTTTTCTTGTGAATCTCACAGATTACCTTCCTTTCGAGCAGAAACAACAGAACGGTGGGCGACTTTGTGCTGAAAAGTCTTGCCGTGATCATGTAAAAACCATAGAAAGTTCAAAACAATCAAAAAATGAACTAACATCTTCAACAGGGTGTGAAGAAAGCATGCTAACCAGCTAGCCCCGGCCTGTCCTGTCTCATAATATCACTTCGTATGCGAGCGGCAAGTTCACTAAGTTTAATGAGCTCTCTCAGCTTTTTTTTTGTCTCATAAATAAACAACATAAACTCAAAAAAATGTCAAGCTGGCTGAAATAGATGAGGACTTAAATGAGGGAAACCTTACGTCTGTTCTGTCCTCTCGCTTCTCTTCCTGCTTTGGGAAGAGTGACTCAACAGTTGCTGGATAAACACCAACATCTCTTTTTTTCACTGTGACAACAGAAAACACCAAATGTTTCCTTGTGAATTTCACAGATTACATTCTCGGCTGCTTCCTCTCCAGCTTTGTTTTGTTGGCGGAGGATTTGGCACGGCGAATTTGGCAAATTTGGGCTTCGAATTGTCGTTGTCGTGATCACAGCGCTGAGTGGATTTTTGGGAAAATATTGTAAGTTTAGTTGCTGAGATCTGATTCATAAGACGTACAAAGAACTGTGTGGTGAAATTTCTCTCCATTCTGGACAAAAGTAAAAAAAAAAAAAAATGCATTTGTAACAGGGAGCATGTTGTGTCTAATAAAAATACTATGAGAAATGTTTCTGCAACGACCCGCTGCTGCTCTTTCCCTTCGCCCTGAGAACATTGATCTCCAAATTCAAGGAAGGCTGCTGGAAAGTCAATAGACTCAGAACCTCCTGGGAAATGTAGGCGTAGGATATGGATTTAGAGCGCTTTGACATCAATACTGGTTATTATTACGGATCCTTGTTGCTGCTGTTATTGGCACAACTGTGAGATGAGGGATGACTGGACGTATTTAACAGAAACACAGACATGAGAAGGGCGGCGGGGTGCGGGGTGCGGCGGCAGCGGCGGCGAGTCCTGACCCAGCCTAGACACCATGTGGTCCGGGCTCATCCTCTGTCTCTATCTCGGCTGCTCTCTATCTTTTCTCATTAAGGTGGCCACAAAGAGAGCAAGAGGGGGGAGTGCGGGGGAGATAAGAGAGGGAAGTGGAGGGAGGAAGGGAAGGAAGGACACGAGTCTCTGACATTACCGATTATACTTTTGCTTAATCTGCTGGCAGCTCACATTAGTGCGCTAACCTGATACACAAGCTTGTGTCTCTTGTACCTGTGAGGACCCTGAACGCAGCGCAGGAGCGTAACTAAGTACTTATACTGCAGTACTTTTACTTTATTTGAGTTTTTATGCTATATTTGTACTTTTTACATCACCATATTATCTGAAAGCACTTTTATGTTTTTGTTGAGCTTCGTCAATTGACAGAAACTTTAATTTAAAACTATTTTTATAATTATTTCTCTAATTTTTATGCAAAAAAATAGCTTTTCTTTCTACTTTTCTTTCATTTTCTTTTAATAATTATGAGGTTTAGACTGTTGGTTGTACAAATCCAAACATTATGAAAGTCTGACTTTGGGCTCTGGGCAATCGTGACGGCATTTCTCACTATTTTCTTAATTTTTACCAGGGATGCACGATACAGATCAGACCGATAAATCATTAGGCCGATATTGGGAAATGTATATTGTTACAGCACCTGGAGGACACAGGAGAGAGCAGCCACACCCACACACAACCACTGAAGAAGAAGAAGAAGAAGAAGAAGAAGAAAGCTTCCATCTTTGTGTCGCGCTGAGATCAAAGAAGGAAGAAGAAGAAGATCAATGCATATCGTACATCCCTTTTTTTTTACAAACCAAACAATCAGTCAATTAATTGTCATCACCACTGATTGATCATCAGTCGGCCTTCACATGAATGACTCCAGTCGCCTTTTATTTAATTCTGTAGATGAAACTTCACTCGCAGCTTTAAGGTTTAAAAGAACAATCTCATCTCACACTTTCTGACAGCATCATCTCTCTTCTCTCCCTCGGCTCGTTGCAATCCTTCATTTAAAGCTTTAAAATGTTGAAATATTTATACCCGGCTTCGCTTTTATATCTCTCGGCCTCACATATATCTTTGGAAACTTCTTTGGATCTTTAATTCAAAGTAAAAAGTTTTGGTGAAGTTCTGTCGATAACTGGCCTGCAAAAAGTCTTTAAGCCCTACACATTCAGCGTTTACCGCCTGTTCACAAAACGTCCCCACGCTCATTAAAACTCAGATTGGACCGCACAAAGATGGGAATTATCCACAGAACTTTCAGACTTTGGCTTTTGGCAGCACTGTCAACAAATAAACAAAGAGGCCTCTCAGACCCATAAATCATTTGGTCGCCTCGACCGACTGTGTGTGAGCGAGTGTGTGAACGTGGAAACAGCTTCACTGGCAGCACAAGTGTTGTTAGATGACTCTGCTCTCTAGCAGCTCGGTCCGTCATTGTCAGCCGTGCAGCAGACGGCTAATGAAGGCGGCCGACTCACCACATGGCGGCTGCGACATGTGGTGACATATTCTGTCGCTCTCTGCCTCCGTCCTCACCTCTCCGTCCCGGTTCTGTCCTGCTGTCACCTCGTTTCCTCACTTGTTTCTTCTTCTCTTCTCTTTTCAGTGCATCATTTTCTAATTTCCAGACATACCTTCCTTCCTTTCTTCCTTCCTTTCTTCCTTCCTTTCTTTCTTTCTTTCTTTCTTTCTTTCTTTCCTTCTTCCTTCCTTCCCTCCCTCCCTCCTTCTTCCTTCCTTCCTTCCTTCCTCCCTCCTTTCTTTCTTTCTTTCTTCCTCCTTTCTTTCTTTCCTTCTTCCTTCCTTCCTTCCTTGCTTCCTCCTTCCTTCCTCCTTTCTTTCTTTCTTTTTTTCTTTCTTCCTTAAAAGCTGATATTTTCACATTACTTTACTTTGTTAACATCCAGTTTGCATTCATAATACGAGGCTACATCTTGGAGTGGCTGGACATTACAACCATTTATCCGTTACTTTGCCACGCTAACTATTTCTGTTTCTGTTTATTTCATTGCTGTTAGCTAATGTTTCCAACAATTTAGGCTATTCCTTTGCTAGGTATTTCATTTTTCACATTATTTGAAATAATGTGAAGTAAACACATTATTTTATCCTGTTCTCCTCGGTTCAGATCCTTTGCTAATAGCGTCTGTATGAATTAGCATTTAATTGACTACACTTCTTCTCAAGTCTAAATAAAAATCCAATAACACCTCCCATAAGCACACTTCTTCTTACACTGAGGACTTTACACTTCATAACTTGCGTATTTTTTACAGGTTCAGGTTTACAGAGCGCCTCAAACCAAACATGAAATCCTCCCTTGTTGCCCAATTACACCTGTATACACTAACACGCCTGTCTCTCTTCCTGATCCAGGTACGTGTCTGATTCTGGGCTGCATGATCTACCCGGACGGCTGGGACAGCGACGAGGTGAAGCGCATGTGTGGCGAGCAGACGGACAAGTACACTCTGGGAGCCTGCTCGGTGCGCTGGGCCTACATCCTCGCCATCATGGGCATCATGGACGCTCTCATCCTCTCCTTCCTGGCCTTCGTCCTGGGAAACCGTCAGGACAGTCTGATGTCTGAGGAGCTGCTGGGAGACAGTAAGACGATAATACCTTCATGGCTCAATGTCTTGACAGTTCACTCCACAATCAAAAATATATATTTGTCCTGCTACATGTCGAGCTTTTTATCCATCCAGGCAGTTTTGGTTTGAGTTGGAACAAGATGGAAACTCGGTGTCGGTGCCTAAAGCATCAAAAAATACAAAAACTCAAAAGCAATTCCTCTTTACAGAAATCATAACCCGACTTCCACACTTCCTTCTGCGCTGTGGTGGCAGGTTTTGTCCGTTAGAAAGAAAAAAGTTCAAATAGTTTACAGCTGATATCTCCAAAAACTAAAACAATCCAGGTTGATAAAAAGCCGGTAAGAGAAAACAAATATCTTATTTTTAAGTGTCCCTTTTTAAATTCCTCTCCAGATTTGCCTCCATTTTTAAAAGTGAACCACCTTAAAGGACTAATTGTGTATTTTCTCACTTCTAAAACTCATTTTCACGGTGATTCACTGGAGCACTTTAACAGAAACAACAAAATAAAAAAGCTGTGGCGCAAATTACACCTGAAATGAGATCGAGGCACTTTTCAAAACAGAACAACTCAAAGAGCCCCCTAACTTATTGAAAAAAAAAAAATCAATTTGAACTGTCTGCTCTGCGTATGGCTGTGCAGCCTGGATTTTAATAGTCTTATAAGTCATGAGGATGAAGTCAAAGCGAACTACGAGTCAGATTTATGCCTCGTATCCACACTGTGTTGCTTAATTGACCTTTTTCCATTAAGTGCACAGCAAAGACGACATCTGATTCCTGCTGAAATAAAAATCCAACATCTCCTCGCATGATTTCTGATGCTCGACTTAATAATTTGCGCACATCGGATGTTGCACACCACCTGCTTCTCCTACCAATGAGGGTGTTTTTTTTCAGTCTTGATTGGTCGAGATGACACTCGGCCAGGCAGGAAGCAGAGGAGAATACAGATGATGGAGGACGGAGATGAAAGATGGGTGACTTGAGAGGAAAGAAGCGCACCAATAGCAAAGGGTTAATTGAAGCCTGGGGATGCTGGACAGAGCCATGAATTACTAATGGCTGTTTACACAGCTTGCTGCCAGCCTGTCTAAATGAATCACAGCCCCCCTATCAGCCGGGACACAGTCGCCTGTTAGCTCGCTTAAGCAAAAGAAAAAAAAAAAAAAGACTGGGAGGAAAAAAGCCATTATCAAGTGAGAGAGGAAGGACAAGAGAGAGAGAGGGATAATGAGGCGAGGAGGAGGAGGATGAGGAGGATGTGTGTGAAATATGAGAGCGAAGAGTCGAGGCTTCATCAGACGGCAGATGAAGTTTAAATGGGATGTTTTTCTTATCCGGTCGCTCAGGAGGATGGATAGTGACACCTGTCCAAGTCAGAAAACATCAGCTGGGTCACACAGCTGTGGGAGGAGATGGTTGTGTGATGCTGCCACCTGCTGGTGAAAACAACAAGTTGTAACTGAGCTGGTTTCTGTCTCTGTGTCTTCCCCACAGAGAGCGGCAACAACGCCATATAACACCTGGTACATGTTAAAGCAGTCACACACGCAGGTGAGGATCATATCTGAGCGTGATGTTTAACTTGATGATACTTCCACAGCACACGGAGGAGGAAGAAGTACGAAGATCTGACGTAAAAGTAGCAAAACTACAGTTAAAAATACTAGATATTTATATTAGAGGTCAACTGATATGACTCTTCAAACAACCAGTGATGAAATAAACAATAAATAAATACTTTCTTAAGTACAATTTGCAAGTACTTTACTTGAATATTTCCATGTTCTGCTACTTTATATTTCTATATTGCAGATTGTTCAGAGTTTATAGGCTGTTAATTGTGACGCGTTACCAATCAGATCGTGTTGTTGGCAGGAGATTGAGTGAGAGGATGTCGCATCAGAGCCAAAGTAACACATTTTTAAATTAGTTTAGTTTATCTGCAATCTGACGGAAAGAAATCACAGATACTGATAATCAGAAAAATGCTGAATATTGGCTGTGATAATCAGTCTACAGTAAAAGTTTAAGCATCAAAATAAAGCTGACTTGAAGCGCCAAAAGTACTCATAAAGTAGAATATCTGATATCGGATTAAAATTGTTCATTAATTCATGTGTTCATTTATTTAATATCGAAGCTGGTGAACTATAGTTTATATGCTGGGTAGCTTGTGAATTTCCTCTCTGGGATTAAAATTATTGCATTTTATTTTGTTATATTTTGTATTATTAAACTAAATCTCCAAAGTAACCAGTAACTAAAGTTGTCAAGTAGTAAAAAAGTACAATATTTACCCATTAATTATAGTGGAGTAGAAGTATAAAGTAGTAGAAAATAGAAATACTCAAGTAAAATACAAGTAAGAGCTTATGTTTATTTTTACAACACTAATTTTAGGAACATTTTGGGGAAAATCTTTATTTTTTGAGAGTTTAACGCTCAAAAAAGTAGCTAATGTGCAAACTGAGGCCTATAAATCTTGCTCATGTAACTTATTAAAGAAGCAATATCACATTCATCTTCTCACAGATGAAATGTCCTGTACGTTACAGGGTGAATTTGCTGACTTCGTTTCGTCGTCCTGATCCACTCACTCTCAGTCAGGTCACCTAATTATGTTGTCTGTAGAGTAACTGAGTGAAGAGACTCCTGGGAAATGTAGGAAAATCTAATTATCTCGTAAACTAAGAGCCCACAGTGGCCGCTGCTAAGTTAACATCACACAAATCACAGTATTTCTTCCTTCCCATTGCGTCCCATTTTGGCCGGTTAACATCCATTTTTTCTATTTTATGTCCATTTCTTTTCTATATAATCTATATAATCATGGTAAAATAAGAGCATATTGATAAATGAAAACTAGGAAACATGTCTGGCGTAACGATATACAACAATAGAAACAATAAAATGACGGGAGAAGAGAAAAAAAAGGTTGAAAAGATCTTTTAATTCCACAGTTTTTGATTTTCAGTTGATTTTATCTTGAATTTCTGATGATCTGAGTGCTGTTTTAAATCATTACCTTGTTTGTCCAGTTAGCTGATGTGTACGTCTGTTACTTGTGTTACTTGTCTTGCTTTCTGAAGGCAACATTATGTGTGTAAATTGTATGAATTGAAAATAAAATGACGGGAACAAAAGGTATCCAGCTGTGATGGATTGAATCATATCGTCTGCGTAAAAAAGTCAAATATGTCATGAAGGAAAACTCCTCAGGAAACACTTTCACCCAACAAAATCTTATGTATTTGCTATTTTTGGAAAGTTTACAGTCTTGACTGGACTTTTAAATAAAGTTCTGTGGGTTTGAACAAAGCGTGGCCGCACGACATGAGTCTGTAAAACACCGACACCACCAGAGCTTCCTGAGCAATCTGTCATAATCAAACAGGCGGTAATCACAATGATGATGTTCACCGTGGTGTAATGACTTGTTTGTTTTAATTCTTACATGTTTTACATAAATCAGTGCGTAAAACTAAACAACAACAATCACTTCAGTAATTATAATCACTTAAAACGATGGTAGAGTCAGCAGAACAAAATATATTTATCTTTATTTACAAGCTCCCTCCATTTAATTTGAATATGTTTGTGTTAGTTAAATGCAGCTTAGTTCATTTAGCTGCGGTATTAATGAATTTGAATGCGCTGATTAAGAGCAGGAAGACGTCTGAGAGTCATAAAAGCATAGAAGTAGATTTATACTGTAATTGGGTAAGATTTTCAAATTAAAAGCACAAAATATCATTCAAAGCAAACAGTTTGGAGGCTGTTTATCTTAAAATTTTTTTATCCTCACATGCAGGTCTTGCTGCCTGTTAACTTCAGGATCCAGCCTCCTTCTCCTGGTCCAACCTGTGGCTGAGATGCAGAGCTGATGTGTGGGGAAAGAACAGATCAATGAAGAAGAAGAAGAAGAAGAGGAGGAAGAGGAGGAGGTCTAGAAGAGGCCACAAAAACCTTACTGGAGATCAAGATGCCTCTTAATTGTTTCTCCCTCTGTAAAAAATATCCTTCTCATTCATCTCAAACTGTTGATTTTTGCAGGATGGATTCTCAAAAAGACTCTCAATGTGTTTGTCACTGCTTCATCTTAACCCCCCGAAACTGAAACGTGGACGTGAGGAAGGCTGAAAAAAAAAAAAGAAAAATAAATAAGAAGTCTTCGTGTGCTAATTCAGCTCCAGGACACTTGTTTGGACGAACTCCACAGAGCGACGGGCGCTCAAATCGAATCAAAAACAAATTATCCAGACGTCGACTGACACAAATAAATGGACTTGAACAGACTTGAGGTCAAAGCTGTCGGATCGTCTTTTCTTATCGAGTCAACAAACTCCCCGAGAAGGAGTTTGTCTTTGACGGACTGAAGAAAATTACAGGCTGGTTAAAGGAACAGATGGACAGCTACTGTTTTTGTTATAATTAAATGTTTGATGTGATAAAATCAAAGGTAGTAATTAGAGGATTTTCTGGTGACAACTTGAGATACTAAATATCAGTTGTATCAAGTCTATAAAATCTGTGTATAGCTATATGTTAATTATGTCCTTGTACTATGTCTTGACTTTGGAAATGTGCACTTTTGAAACGTCAAGCTATTGGACCATTATTAGTATGTGTGCCATACAGTATCTTGTAATCTGACAGTATTGTGGAGTACTAAAAGGGCTTATAAGAAAAAAAGCTGGATAGGTTTGACTCTTTGTTGTAGTTTCGTGTCATTCTTCACTGCCTACGAGCTAAAAAAAAAAAAAGCTAGCTCGTTAAACACATGAGGAGTGAGTGGAGCTAACATTAAAACTTTTATTGTAACCAAAAAAATCAACATTTTTAAGGTAAAATGTTTGCCGATTTGCTTTCTGGTGAGGTTTTAGCATAAGATAAGAAGACTGAAAGCTTAAATCTATCAAGCTAGCAGCCGGTTAGCACTGAAACATAATGGGAAACGGTGTAACAGCTAGCCTAGCCTGCTCAAAATCCACATACAAGCACCTATAAAACTCACACGTGTGTAAAAAGTGTCAAATAAAAACATTTAAAAATTGTAATACATGGGGGTTGTGTGTCTCAACAACCATGCTAGCCAAGGCTGTAGCTAATGTGATGCTAACCCCTATAAAAAGGTGAACTGGCACATTTAAACTCTTGCCTTTTAAACAAACTTGACATGCGCAGTGAGCTGTAGAGGTGCTAGTATGTGTTAGCATTTAGCAGAGACAGCCTGGCTGTTGCCCCATATCACCAATGTGTGTAGAAAGTTGAAAAAAAAATTATTACTATATAGGAGGTTGTGCGTCTCGACAACCAGGCTAGGCAAGTTACTAGCCGCTGCCAAGGAGCCAAGAAATAGTCCGAAAGATGCTGTAGCTAATGTTAGGCTTATCCCTGTAAAACATCACATTGTTGATTTTGTCCTTTGACTTTTATACAGAGTAACCAAACGATATAACATATTAATGAGTGAGCTGATATGTAGATTTTGCTAGCAGTTAGCAAAGACAGACTGGTGGTTTCCTCGTTTCAATTTATGCTCGCTAAAGCCACGTTTACAGACATAATTTTACCCAAAACACGTGTTTAAACACATTTTTGATGAAACTACAAATCTACCCACATCTCTGGCATCACTGTAAGGAGGGGTAGTACCTTTCAAAAGTACATAAACTACACACTTCATTTCAGCCACCATTTTTAAAATCTGCAGCTGTAAACCAGCTTGTTTTTTGTTCATCGTGCTCTGAAATATCAACATTGAGTTATAGATGGAAGCATAAGACAGATGGACGATCGTATAGTAGCATCAGGTAGCACAGAGTGCCGTGGGGACGAGTCTTAAACCTGGAAATCAGTTAGCATTTTGTGCTTCCGGTCTCCTTGTCTCTAAAAAAATATCTTTATATTTGGGTGATTTTGAAATGTCCACCACAAATAAGTGTGAACCCATTTTAAATCCACCAAAACGGCAAATAAGAAATGTATTTGGCCTTTCAGATTGGATCTAAACCTTTTGAAATACATCCTATATTAAAAAGATGCCCAATAGGGTTTTGTTAGAAGAAAATTGTGGCTGAGATATTTTTAAAAACTTACCAAAAGGTCACTTTTCTGAGCCAAAACTTGATCTTTTCCAAACCCGAATCAAGTGTTTTTGTGCCTAAACCTAACCAGAGCATAACCACAACGTTGTCAAACCTAAAACTGAAATTTATATCAAGAAACATAAAGTTGCAACAGAAACACAGAAACACACGATGCCCACATTTATCCTGCCGGTCGTGTTGGCTGAAGGTTGGAGCGACAGCAAAGACTTCACAGGGGGATTTGTGTTGCTTGTCCTCGTTACGGTGAAGGGCAGGAGCGGCATCGTAATCATCAAGGACCCAGAGGATTGACTAACGCCGGCCAAGATGGGAAAAAAAAATAAAAAATCAGCTTTGACATGCACACGGGCGCCTGGATCAGAAGCGGAGGTGTACTTGGCCATCTGCTCACATGAATCCTCGCGGCCTACAGGGGGGCTGAGCACGTCTGATGGGAGAAATCACAGCTAGATGAGGCTACAAGATGTCTGTCATTTCACATGAACAGGATTAGAGCCGCTCTCTCGGCCCCATGAGGCTGCAGCGCTCACATAACTAGACAACAAGACTAATGGATTTAAAAATGAGACGACTTTGCTACTCTTTCCACTGTTAAGGCAGAAAATGTCAAGATAAGACTGAGGGTGGCAGCGGGGAAAAGGCCACGCTGTCGCCCAAATCAGAAGATGCTCTCCTCTGTATGGTGGCCATTTTAGGACATCTCACACCCTCATATGACTCTCAGTTATCATCATTATAAGCTGAACTTTAAACTAGCATTTAGCTCACTAACAGACACGGTCATTTAGGGCTGAAACTAAAGATTGTTTTATCAACTTAAGGTCGTCAAAGGTCTTGATATTTTGTTAATTATACGTTTGATAGTATCTGAAGTACCTAAGCTATGAAATCAAACAGATATACAGTCAGGTTTTCAACCCAAGGCTGCACAGATGTTAAGATTATAAAAAATGTGTTAAGTCACTTTTTCTGTTCCAGCGCTGTGTGCAGGAAAAGCTTCATCTTATTCTGTGTGGCTAGGACTTGTTTTTCTTTTTGCAATGGCATCAAAAGAGGAATCAAGTATTGTTTTTTTTATACACTAGTGTGCATCCAATCTTCTTTTGTCCGCCCAAAACCCAAAGATATTCAACTTACAATGACTTAAAATGGAGAAAAGCAGCGAATCCTCACAACTGCAGAGCTACAATCAGAGATTTTGGGAGTTTTTGCTTTACTTTCCGGCTAATCAATTATCAAAATAGAGCAGCTGAATCTCCAGCCTCGACCCCATTATGCAAAGTGTACTTCAGTGTACAAGGAATATTTCTAACATTAACTGTCAGCTGTTATCTTCTGTTCCTCTTTTTATTCCCTGTACTTTGATTAATCCGTGAACTTTATATTCATGCAATGAATCTACTTTCCAAGGGTGAATCTTTCTTCATCATGTCACGACGGAACGATTGGATTGATACGGCAGTGTGTCGGTGTGTTTCTGCTCCGTGTACCTGTTATAGTTTCATGAATCTTTATGGATGTTGTTTCCCAACAAATAAACCAAAGTTAGTTTGGCTATCATCTACAGATTTCCTGTTGCTGAAATTAATGATTATTTTCTTCATATTTCATCATGTTACAATCATTTTCTCAATAGGTCAATAAGTTGTTTGGTCTATAAAATGTCACAAATGATGAAAAATGTCAGTTTTTTTTCCCCAAAGCCCAAGACGATGTCCTGAAATGTTTTGTTTTATCCACAACCCAAAGATTTTCAGTTTACTGTCAGAGACACCAGAAGATATTCACATTTCAGAAGCTGGAAACAGAGAATTTAGTAGATTAATGTGAAAACTAATCGACTAACTGTTGGAGTATTTACATCTCTGCAGTAAAAGCTGTTTGGCGTCCTTGAACGCTTCCCCCGTCTTCTCTCCCGAAGCTGAGCGGATATTTGTCAAAGAAGTTGGAAGCGGAGTCGGCAGCACAAACGTTCCCAGAGACACATGTCACGACAAGTTGTATAAAACTGTCATTACAGTGATTTATTATAATGAACCATGAAAATAGCCAACCAGTGCAGTGTCTGTGAGTCTCTCCTCTCCACACAAACATACACTCACACACACAAATAATAAAAAAAGACAAAAGTCGAAGAGTCCAGAGAGAGAGGGCGGGGAGGGGGAGGGGAGGGGATAAAATAAAAATAATGCTACAGTCACAGAAACATTCAGCTTTGCCAAGAAGAGCGTTCATATGTACAACCATATTTCAAAATGGGATGGGAGCAAATTGTACAAGCATAGAAAAGAAAAGAAGCGAATATTTACAACCTGTTCCTGGTGAAAGCTGGAGTAACCACCTATACATTAAATTACACTTTCTACAAATAACCATTGATATTCAAAAATAAACCGCTAACGTCCTACCTGCGGGCAAGACCACTCTGCCTACCTCAGAAGATTACAAGCACTCGTTACACGCAATCACACACACACACACACGCGCACTTTCCTACTTCCTTCACACCCAATCACACACAGGCGTACACACACTCGCACGCACACACACACACACGCGCGCACACACCACGAGTGCGGCCTCCCGGGGCGGTGAGGCAGGCTCCCAGAAACGGGTCTTTTACTGAATCTGCAGCGGTGAACAGATATTTGTTGTTAGACAGAGGAATAAAAAAAATAATTGTGTTTTTTTTCTCTATACAAAAAGCTTTCTCTTTGCTATAATGAGCCACTAGATTAAAACAAATAAATGGTGTAGAGAGCCGACAACAGACGAGAAAGAAGAGGAAGTAAAAAGGAATAACTGACAAGAGGAGGAGGAGGGAGGGAGGAGGAGGAAGGGGATAGGCTGGAATGTCCATTGATAAACAAAGTGCGGGGCGTCACAACGGGGGTCCAAACAAGACACAGAACAGAGAGCTTTTTGTCTCCATCACAGGGAGGGTATATAAAAACAAAAGGAGGCCAGAGAGAGAGAGGGCGATGAGCACCAGGGGGGATCGTCCATCTTCATTTAATACAGTTTGTCTTGAAGATTATGTCGCTGTCCTTTTTTCTAAAATTTTTCTGTCCTCGTTTTATTTTTTTAAAAAGCATCCTTTTATCCCACAATCAGCTGTTTTTCCACTGGCCATGTGTTCAGGTACATAGAAAACATATCTACAGCGTATGGTACACGCCCCTCTCAGGCTGAGTTCTCAGGGGCTGCTGGGTGGGGCCGTCAGTGCCACCCTGTGCTCAGGTACCCCGAGCTGTGGAAGGGGGTCGAGGACGCAGGAGCTCCACGAGTCCCAGAAGGCATCTGGGAGGCGGCGGCCTGGGCCTGGCCTTGTTGAGTCTGTTGGGGAGGAGGAGGGGGAGGTGGAGGCAGTCCGGTCTGCTGGAGGGGCGGGGGGTACGTGGTTGGGGGCACTGAAGGGTTGGCGGCAGCACCTGGGTGCAGCATCGCCGGCTGAAAACCCCCTAAGTTCTGAAAGTGGTGCGCCTGCATTGGGGCGTTGGTCGAGGGGGCGGGGGGAGGCGGAGGTGGAGGTGGTGGAGGGGTGAGCGACAGCAGGTTGCTGCCTGCAGGAGGCTGCTGCTGCTGCTGCTGCTGCTGGGAGGTCTGACCCTGCGGAGGAGGAGGCGGAGGAGGGGCGGAGGTCAGCATGAGCTGGTGCTGCTGGATCGGAGGAGGCTGCAGGTTGACGTGCAGCAGGGCCGGGCCGGGCATCGGGTGAGGAGGTGGAGGAGGAGGCGGCGGTGGAGCGGCTGAACTCTGATAGTGCACGCTGTGGGGAATAGTCTGCATCAAGGGCTGAGAGCCAGGAGGGTACGGGGGCGTGACGGCAGGTTTAAACCCGGGGAAAGGTCCAGCAGGTGAGGGGCTCTGGGTGGGGAAATACGCCGTGGAGGCCGGTGGTGCTGGTGGAGGAGGGGGAGGTGGTGGTGGAGCACTCTGTGAGTTATACTGGGGGAAAGGAGCCGGGCCGGTCTGAGCCTGAGGCTGCGGCTGGCTCTGAGGCTGAGTGGTGAACAGCGCCCTCTGGCTGCGGTAGGGGGAGCCCTGAGGCTGAGGCTTGGGGGAGTGGAGGAGGGAGGCTCCAGGGTAGTGGACTGGAGACGAGGGCAACGGAGTGGGGAGCAGCTTTGTGGGGGTCAGAGGAGCCGGTTTGGGTCCTGCAGGCTTGCTCGATGGCTGGGTGGTTGGATTTGGAGTCCGAGGCTGACCGTCGCCGTCTTCCTCCTTCGAAGGTCGACTGGGAGGCTGAGCGAGAGGACCAGGAGAGCAGGGCTGAGAGAGAAGAAGAAACGAAGAAACGTTACACACTTGTTGATAAAGAGTTGAGTCAGATCTCCTTTGTGTGGGTAATGTTGACTTACCGTGTGGGTTGGAGTCTTCTGAAGACTTGGAGATGGGCAGTCTCTCAGTGCAGGTGTATCTCCACCTTCTGTCTCACCATCTAAGAAGAGGGCAAAACAGTATAATGAGGAAAAATGTTGACACAAAAAATAACTCAAGATGCAAACATAAATACACTAAACAAGTTGTAGTTTTACTGGAGGTTTTTGGTCAAATTAGCCATTTTCCCCAGCTTCCTTTAGTCTTTATGCTAAGCTAACTTTTTCCTGGCTGTAGCTTCATCTTTAAACAGACATATTTGAAAGTGGAAAGTTTTCTCATCTCACTCTCGGCAAGAAAGTGGAAAGTTCCCAAACTATTCCTTTAATTCAAGTGATGGAGAGTCAGTGTCGTCGTTCTCACCTGTGTCCTTGTCTTTGCTGAGTAGCAGCGCTCTGTGGTAGCTTCGTTCTCGGGCCTGCTCTACAGAAGTCGACGACGTCCTAAAAAGAAAAACAGAAGATCAAATCTATTTCTAGCAGGAACACACTGACTGGTAAAGTACATATTAGCTATGCTACATAAGCTACTATGAATATACTTTTGTTTCTGCATTGTTGATGAGCGCTGACAACACAAAGTGTCAGATAACTTGAAACTAACAAAGTGTCCTGAAGGTTTTAAGTAAAGGAAGTGTTGATGATACGTACCACTGTCCTTCTCCTCCCTCCTTCTCCCCTTTCTCCCCCGCCGCCTCTGCCTCCTCACTCGTCTGCGGCTCTTTCACAGCGGTGGTGGTGGTGGTGGTGGTGGTGGTGTTGCAGACGGCTGTGGGAGCAGGGGGTGGAGGGGGCTCACTGGTCGTCTCTAGCGCAACGGGGAAGGTTTCCACGGTCAGAGGCGGGACGGTGGAAACAGGAGAGCTGCACTCGGTCTTGGAGCCACTGCGACGAGCTTCACGCTGACGTTTCCTGTATTCCAGCAGGGAAACCTGAACAAAGAGCAGAGTCTTATGTTGAACCAGCAGAGGGCAGTGTTTGAACAGGAACCGACTCAGAGCAGCGTGAGTCAATGCATCTCTTGAGAGCAGTAAATCCACGTGGTGAAGAGAGGATGTGACACAGAACACAGGCCAAGACAAATCTTGATGTTCTCACTTATCTCACTTGTTATATATCCAATACTCTCCCCTCACACACACTCTGATCAAAGTATAGACTCTGTTGTGTTCTTATTTTGTCCCAGCAACTGTTTCTTCCCACTTATTTTCTGTAAAGTGATGGATACATAACAACTAGATGCTTCATGAGTTTCTGTAGCAAGTGTTAAAATTAGAGCTTTGAAAAAGATTTTTAAAAAAGAAAACTTGGATGCGAGTATTTCAATATCGATCAATTGTTTTTCTTTCTAAAAATACCAAAAGTTCTTCATTTCTTGCTTCTCAAATGTGAAGATTTGTGAAGGTTTATTTTTAAGCTATGCGAGCTAAATATTTGTGGTTGTTGGTCAGACTTACAGAGCAGCTCGAGTATGTCAAATATTCACTTGGAATTTGTGGAATTATTTTCCAATGTTCTGACATTTTATGTGCCAAACAATTAAACAAGAAAATGTCAATACATTAGTTGTAGGTTTGCACGATACTGTAAAAATCCTTATTCATCATCTTTGGATCAAAATTCTCTTTCTCACTAAAAGAAATATTAAAATCATGATAATGTGACCTTTGTCAAGGTCATATTGCAATTTTGATAATATTTTGATTAACTGTTCTGCCCCTAATTGGCTGAAAAGAGTTAAAATGTCATCTCAAACTTCTATTTAGTATCTATGTTAAGCTTCAAAGAGGTAAAAGTCAGCCGTATAACAAGTTAGTAAAATACATATAACAGCGCTAACTCACCTTTTTCTTCTGTGGGGGATTCTGTGCCGACCCGCCTCCCTCACCACTTCCATCCCCGTTCAGTGAGCGCGAGAAGCCGAGTGAGCTTCCCTCCTCAGAGCAGGGGTAAAACAGCGGACCCTGGCCTTCACTGAAGGGCGCCTGAGAGACGACCAACGAGCCCGTCCCTGCTGTGGACCCTGCCGCAGCCCCAGCTGTAGCGTCGGGCCTGAAGGGAGCTACCAGAGGCTCCAGGGTGTGTGACGGGGTGAGGTCCCTTAAGTTCGAGTTGACTGGAGAGAAGTTCAGGCCAGCTGGTCCAGTCGGGCCTCTGTCTGGGCTTTTTATCCAGCCAGGAAAAGAGGAAGCACATGGTTCTGCAGATGAGGGCGCCTCACTACTGACTTCTACAACCCCACCATCGGCCCGGTCCTCTCCACAGTCCACAGAGTCAGCAGCTGGAGGCTGTGGACTCTCAGGAACTGACACCTTGGCTTCTGTCGGGAGTCCGTCTGAGCTGGGAGCCCTGACGCACGGAGAGGAGACCAACGAAGGAGGGCGGTCGGCCTAGGAAAGGAGGAAGAAACAACATCAGTCACTCTGCCCTCTCAAGAACAGTCGAGCCTTGAGCCATGTTGTTGTAAAAACTGTGTCCTTCACTCACCTCTTGTACACTGGGTTTCCGGCTGACCTCTGGAGAACTTTCCACCGAGGATTCACTCTGTGGAACCAAGAACAGATTCAGTAACTCCAGATCTTTTTTCTCATGTAAACAAATGTGTTTACATGTTGACAGCCTTACCTCCAGAGGGGCGTTAAGTGTCTGTGTTGGGGTGCTGGGCAGGGGCTCTGTACTTTGCTCCTCTGTTCGGGGACGCGGCGGGGTAGCCAGTAAGATGGGGGTTGTGGGTGCGTCCGATTGGTCTGCCCTGGTGGGCGTGGCACAAGGGGAGCCGTAGGGTGTCGAGCTCTCAGACATACAGGCATCTAACGGACTCAACCGCCGCTTTTTCAACGGTGTGGGCAACTCTGTGGGAAGAAATATGGTTCGTATTTATCCAGTAGAATTTGATGTAATCAATCTCATGCAAAAAGCTCAATAACATAAGCTTTTTGACAGGTATTTAGTTGTAACTGTTGAAAGTTCAGTAAAGTAATGTACCAGACTGAGCGCTGGCTGTGCAGTTCTCACAAAGACGTACCTGGTAGCGAGCAGATGCCGTTGTAGGGTAGAGGGCTGTCAGAGTCTCCATTGATGGAGGGGCTGAGTGGACCCTCACAGGGCATGAGGAGGCTCGGTCGTCTGGCCGGACTGGTGGATCCCTCCTCCTCGAGAGCCTGCTTCAACCATCGCTGAAAGAAAGAGAAGACATTAGTCTTGTTCCTCTTGATGCTGTTGAAATTTCCTTCACAGTTACACGAAGATTTAGAGGTGATAAAAGGAGTCTAACACACTGGAAACCATCAAAGTTAATGATGGATGGAAAAGAAGTGTCAACTTGGGAGAGCTCAATCGTTTCCAATCTAGACAGATCTATATCACGAACGAAAACTGCCTGGATGTACATTTTTTCCAGCCAAACAGGAAATATTTCTTAAGCAGGATTTTGTACCTTCTTGCAGGAGCCGGTGGTCGGTGGCGTTTCTGGCAGTTCTCTAGAACGCCGTCTCCCAGTCGGGACTCCAGGAGTCGTGGGGCTGCGGTTTGCCAGGAATGGGGACGAGAAGCGGACGTAGTGTTTGGGCGTGCTGTAGACCTGTGGTGAGCAGGCCATGCCCGGGAGGGCGTTGAGCTGCGTGGCGAGTACTTCGGGGTCGCTGCTTATTCTCAGCGGCCTCTCTGGGGCCGGCTCTGGGGTTCGTACTGCACCGCGGTCCTGCTGCTTCTCTCCCACCCACTCACTCACAAAGTGCTGTTGGAAGGAAGATTTATCAGAATAATTAGTTATATAATCTGCAGTTTTCCACACATTAAATATGTTTGATAAGTTAAGTTTTACTCGTTTCTTTTTTTCTCTTTAGAAGTACAATCACCACACACATTGCTGTTGCAGAAATATTACCTTTTTAGTTTTGAAGTTCTTGCTCCCAGTGCGGTTTCTGTCGGGCGCAGGTGAGCTGCTGTGTGGGGGGCTGGTGTCCGGGGCTTGAGTAGAGATGGCCTCCGGCTCTGGTGCAGTGGGCGTCTCTCCTTCGGGGGCTTCGTTGGTAAGAGGCTCCAAAGACTCGACTGGAGAGCCGGGGGGCAGGTCGGAGCAGGTGCTGATGGTGCGAGCTCGCCGCCGCTGTTGGCCGATGTGCGTTCGGTTCCTTGAGAAACTTTTCCTGTTCCTCGAGCCTTTGACCTTGGCCGGCTTTAATCCCGGCTCCTCTTTCACCTCCAAAAGTGGCTTTGAGAAATAAAGTATAGTATTTCAACTGATGGCTACTATATGGTTGTACATATAAGTGATATTTAGTTGCGTCTCCACGCTCTCACCTGCATGACAGTTGGAGAATCAGCTGTCTCCGGCGTGGCTGGAGGCTCCTCCTTGATGTCACTGCGTCCGCCTACCTCCGTCTTGACGCTACCGATTCTCTCCAGCGCCTGCTCCCTGCGTTTCTCCCTCTTCTCCATTCGGGCAAAGGCTTGCAGGATGGCCTCCATCTTTCTCTCCTCTCGTGTCTGCGGAGGAATAAAGGTGGGGTTGGAAGAGGGCGCAGAAGCGTTAGCCCATGGAGTACAACTCTCCCACAGAGCCCCAGAGGTAGCGATGCAATTGGTTAATGTGTGCTACACAGCGAAAGCCGATTTAGCTGAGTGCCGGGTGGAGAGAAAGGTGTAGAAGTGACCCCTTGCTTTCACAATAAGACAAAACAAAAAGGAGAGAAGGTCAAACAGAAGCAACAGGAACAATGTGGTGAGGATGTATATGTAAATGTACTGCAATTAAACCCTGACAAACCAGGACGCTGTAAAAGCTTATCTTAACTGTTCCTGTGTGTATATTTGTGCCACAAATGTCCCCAGGTCTACCTCCACCACAAAAATCCAAACAAAGAGCTCCACCTACAGTCAGATCACCACTTTGAAAAGATGTTTATGCTGAAACAACAAACATATTCTGACGGGACAGTTAGTACGCTTGTAAGTCAGTCACCTCAGTCAGATTTTGGGGTGGGGAGCTGGTAGATGGGTGGATAGGGTTGGCTATGCATGGGTCAAGTTTACCTCCTTGTGATTCAGTCCCTTCCAGCTGGAAGCCGCCCCGACAGGGAGATGGGACTGCTCCGCTGGGCTGGCCTGAGTGTTCAATAAAGAGACAGCCCAGTTTAGAAGAGGCATGTCCCCCTAAACAAGGCTTAACAAACACTGGACAGAGCTACAGATGTGACTCCCTGATCTTCTGGTGGTGAAATATAGACTTGTGTGTTGTAATATCCCACTAACTATGGGGCTACTTCAGGAATGTACAAAATTGCTTGCTAATACTAAGGTAAGTCTTTTTTTCTCTCACATAGCTGTATTTATACCTTTGTGCTTTACATCTTCAACTGTTTCTAACACTTTGAACTAAGCAATTTTGGGCTGAAACTAAGCGATTTTGGGCTGCCTGTGACAAAATTTGACATTCATGAGGGAAATGTAGTAAAATCTTAGGCCTTCAATCCAAAAGGGTGGTCCGAAATTGCACTGTGAGCACAAACGTAACATTTTTTGTCAGTGTTGGGGGCAAATTCTCGAAATGTGACTACTGCTACGGCCTATCATCCAATTAGAAGACGACGCAAAGTGTAGAGTGGAAAGTGAACAAAAAACACACGCGCAAATAGGAAAAAAACTTTCCTCGGGTTAATTGGCGACTCTGAATTGCCTGTAAATTGCCTCCGTTTCTCCGTGTCCGCACAACACCAACCTATCTGCATAGGTTGCTATAGTAACGGTGTCAGTCAATACATATGCCTGTGACGCAGCTTTCCAACACGGAAGCATGAGAAATATAGAGCAGCCATCTCGCTCTCAAAGGAATCGCTCTGACGCACCTCTATGACGTTGTCGTTGTTTGTCGCGCTGCGAGTGACCAAAAAAAGTCAAATCCACTATAAGCGGCCAGGGCGTCTGGGCTGAGGCAATTTAAAGGTGCAATATGTAAAAGTTGGCCACCTGCCAATAATAATATATATATCACCAGAGTAATCACTAACTGCTGCTAAATACAGCTGCTGCTAGCTAGTTAGCTGTGCAGCTAGTGGTCTGGACTACCAGCTTGGAGCACCGGGTTGGTGTTTACATGAGATTTGGACCAGGACGGGCCAGGGCTAGCTGGTTAGCATGCCAACTTCATAGACATCTCTGCAACAAAAGATATAGACGTCAAAACATCAGCACTGTTATGTGTTTACATTCTGTTGATAATTTCAGCTTAATTGTGAATGTTTTTCAACTTAAATTCTTTCATATTGCACCTTTAAACCACTTAAAATCAATCTAGATACGACGTGGCTTTGCAAAAAAAAACAAAAAAACAAAAACAGATTTGGGCTGGCAGTCTGAACACAGCCTATGTTACAGCCCTGTTGTTGACTGGCGGCCTGTGCAGGGTGTACCTCGCCTCTCACCGAATGTCAGCTGGGTTTAATTCTAGCCTCCCCTTGAACCGCGAGGATAAGCATAGCAATATCTAACGTAAGTTTTTATTGTCTTTAAGGGGAGTTTTCTTTCAGGATAAACACAGACTTCAGGGACAAAATGGCGCAAGTAAACCAAAATGTATCACTCAGTCAGGGGCACATTACACGTACAGCCAGTTTGCCTTTTCAAACAATAAGGGCTGTTATTTAAGTAGGCAGGATATGGTGCCAACGCACACCGGTGTCGTCTCCCCCGCACCTTGTCGTGGAATGGATTTACAACACCCACTCGCATCTACTACGCTTGTGATCGGCACTTTGTGAATGCACACTTTCTTTGCACCGGCAGCACAGCTCTCTCCTGGGCCACACTCCATAGAAAGCAGCCTATTGGATCTCCTAAAGTCAATATGGCCCTGGCAACAAGGCTCTACCCTCTGCAGCCCCTCCTCTCCCTCTCTTCAACCATCCATCGCTCGCTGGCCGATTAGCAGAGCTGTATGTTGGCCAAAGATGAGTCAGCACTTTGCACCTTGGGTCCACCGTGTGAAATGAAGCTGACTGCAGGGTAATTTCCACAGTGTGTGTGCGTCGGTGTGTAGTGTACCATGCTTGCCTGTGTGTGTGTTTGATCCCATCTCTCCGGGACATAAGGCTGTTTGGCAGGGAAAAGAGTGGTTGAGCCAGTAATTGGCAATTTCAAACGCCGCAATGACGGTGAGGAGAGAGCTATAGTCAAACTATAATGCACACTGGGGGACAGTTTCAGCTCGCATGACGACACAATATACTCGTTTCTTCCCTGGTGTTGTAATCGGGCATGTGTGGCACTGGAGGCCTACTAATGGTCTAATATGCTGGAGGGGGGAAAGAAGGCAACAAATGAGGAGAAAAATGTCAGACAAGCACAAAGCATCAGTACTGTGAAGAAGAGGGAAGTCAAAGCTGAAGGAGTAGGACTGAGAAGAAAAGCAACAGGGGGCACGGACAGTGGTGGGAGCTCAAGCAGCAGATGAGTGATGAAGAGGAGAATCGATTTATGGAAGGGAGGGAAGAGGACAGCTGCTCCTATCCAAGCCACAGCACCTTTAGCGGACAAATAGCTGAAGTCCACACCCAAGACCAACAGGGGGTCATTTTATTTTCACCCTGTCTGCTGGGTGGCTGCATGGCAAAAAAAAAAAAAAAAAAAGGACCAAAAAACAAAAAAACAACAAAAACACTGTAGCCCCTAGCTTGGCACACTTACCATCTTCCTCCTCCTCTCTGCAATCTGCTCCTCTGACTCCATCTCTACTTCATTGCTAATGGAGGTTTTGTCTTCTAGATCCTCATATAACTCAGGATCCTGTAAGAGGAGGGGAGAGCGGGGTATGGCGCTTTATCATGGCTGATCAAGTCAAGATAGTCTGGCTACAGACTAGAGGGAGACAGGTAAGAGTGGGGGAGAGGGGAGGTAAGGGAGAAAGGGAGGGTCGGGGGGAGTCGAGGAAACATACGAGGGAAGGAACTCTGTATCGAGTGATCAGATTGTGCACAAAACACACCTGCTCAGAGCTCGTCCTTGATCTTAAATTATGATTAATGAATCTGTTCACCTCACTTTGACTGCACCAGCATCCTCTTACAAAATGAACGATTTAGCAGCTGATATACTGTGAGCATATCACTGTAATAGCAATAACTTCTTGACTTTTTTTATCTCACCGTTCTTCCTTTCAACTCTTTCCTGAATGTCTACGCCACAGTCTCACCTCATTGCCTAGAACTTGAGCTATGTGACACACTGAACTGATTCCTGAATGTTCAAGCACCAAATTGTCAAACACAACTCGACACAAACAACATTTCTCTTCATTCAAGCTCCTCTTGAATGAACCAACAATTTGGCAAATTTGGCTTTGGCCTAGCAAGTGAAAACCTCTTCTTTTGAGTAGACAACAGAGAACACCTGATAATCTGTTGTTTTAACACATCCGAGAGAAACACTGTTCTCTGGCTGCATAACAAGGTAATAAGCTGAAACACGAGTGGTACAAAAGTGTCTGTAAAATCTGAACTGTATCGAGAAATTATCAGTTGAGGGGGCAAAGGTGAATGCGTAAAGGAATGATGGGAAAAAGAGGGAACTAAACAGGTTGTATAGTAACAAAGAGTGACAATGGAAAACATGCACATAACATTTCACAAAGATCAAACAAAATTGCATGCATGGATAACATGGGTAAATGTATTTTAACAAAAGAATATGCTCTAATAGACAAAGTCTAAACATGAAACACATGAGCAGTAAAGAGTTAAAGAAGGGTGAAATCTGGTGTGATGTTCAGGAAAGTGTAATCTTGCCTGGTTGTTTGAGATGGAGAGGCGGAGAGGAGAGAGTTTCCTCTGTTTGCCGTCGCCTACGCTCTTTCCCTTCCCCTCGCCGTCCAGACCCACATTTTGGTTCTGGCCCTGGTCTTCCCGAACCATCTCCTTGTCTTTGCGACTCCCTCGGCGCCGGCCTCCGGAGCCCATGTTCTCTGTGGGCTCCAGGTTGTGCTTGAGCACCGGGCACTCCTGGTTCCCCTTCACGCAGGCACAGTCCACCTTGTATTTACTACAAGAGGAGCAGAAAGCAAAATATGATGTTGGAAAGTTAAAGGATCTTGCCTTCATTCTGTGATACTAAGATTATTCCTCATAATATCCCTTTCATACTGGACAAAAAACCCACTAACATCCACTAACATCCACTAACATCTGGCTTTTGTCTTCAATGTAAATGTGTAAAATTGGGATTTACGTCTCTGTTCAAGCAGTGGTTGAACATTGTCGGCGCCGATTTTGGTGTAAAAATGGTATTACTTACCAGCTGCCATAGTCAAAATCAAAACCGATGGTGATCTCTGTGCCCTTGGTGATAGGCCTCAATGAGTAGATGTATAAATGCAGCATGCCATCCTCAACGACGTGCCGCACCTGAAGGAGGTTAAAGCAAAATATTCATTAATACAGATAGTATTGTTGACTTAATTATTACATGTTAGATATGTCTGTATATTCAGTTATTTGGGGATGATGACTTACTTCAGAATTAGGGGTGCAGGAGCGACGGATGAAGCGTGCTTCGTTGCCAAAGCTGCGAGCGTCCACACACATCTCCAGTCCGTCAAATTTTGAATAAAATAACACAAATGGATATGGCCTAAAGACGAGAAGCAGAAGAACACCACAATGGTATTAAATACACTGCATACCGATCCATCTCAAGTTACTTGAGTGCTTAACATTGTTTAAATTGTTTGAGCTGCCACAAAAACACAGTGATTCAATTTGCATTCATAGGAAACAACTCCGAGGAGACTATCATCCTGACCTCTTGAAGAAGTATCCGTTGGCCTCAAACTGCTGTCGAAGCATGAACTTTCCCCTGTACTCAATGATGAGGGAGTCTGGGGCCAAGTCTCGCACCGCCTTGAGGATCTTCTTGTTCTTTTGAACTTGACTCTGAAGAGAGAGACGGTCAGACATGAGTACAGATCCTCGACAGCCCACACATTCAATTACACTAAAATCAAGAGGGAACGCTGGTGTGGTACAGTTATTATATCCTTAGGATAACGAGGTGTGTTTGCATGTGTGTGTACAGGTTTTTACCTCCACAGGGGGCTTGAAGGAGGCGGGGTGCGTGTTGTACGCCAGGCTCTTGCCGTCGCCTTGCTCTTTCACACGCAACAGGACCTGGACGTCCTCACTGTACTGATTGCTGCTGGCCTCCTCGTAACGCTCCATCCACGTCTTGATCTTGTTCTCCCACAACGACGGGTGCTCTGTTGGCTCCTGCTCTGGAGCTGCACCCTGAGAAAGAAAATGGTACACTTGTTGGTACTTCTGATCGAAATTCTGACAGAAGACGACCGCAAAACTGTTTTCACAGAATGTGTTTTTTACCTTTACCCTGGAGGACTTTCTGGACCCCTCTCGAAAGGCCTGCCAGAGAAGTGAATAGGTTAAAACTTTAATTCAAGCTTTTAATACATAATGTGCTTTTATTGGTTACATTATAAATGACTGACCTTCTTCGCTCGGGCAGCCGATGCTGGAGGCTCTTTATCGCCGCTCTTTTTGCGTTTTTTATCAGTCTGCTTATTGCCAAGGCGCCCGGTTGTCAGGGTGATGGTGGTAGGCGTGTGTTGGAAGGTAGAGTAGAGCTCTAGCGGCACCTCATCTCCACTCTCTGTAGCACTGGTGTCCCCATCTGAGTAAGCAAACAAATGCATAGTTATAAGAAGGATTACTGATCAATAAACTTCTGCAGAGCTTGTCGATTACAATAACGTAAGAAGATTCATGTTATGTATCAGAAAAGGAGTTTGCTTCTTGTCCAGCAGGTGTCAGTGTGTCCCAGGCTCAGGTTGAGTGAATCAGCCTGGCCTGCAGGGGGAGGAGGCTGCACCCTGACACAGCCTCCAACCTGCTCTGTTCACTAACAAGCTGGCCATTTACTGCAGCAAGGAAGCCAGTAAAAGCAGAACTGAAAGAGCCGTCTCTCGGCTCTCACAGAAAACTTTTAACGCCTCATTACTTGCACGTGGGGACGCAGATCTCTAAAAAACAACCAACTCTCTGTATTTTATCCAGCTTTGTGTCAATATACCGTGACTTTGATTAGATTTTCAGAAGGTACATGAGGTCTAAAGCAACCTTCATGAAGACTAGGGGCTGTATATCCATGCGTGTGATCTTGCTCACCAGACAAACATTCCCGTTTCCTGGTCTGCAGCAGGATGGCCCTCTCTCGGTCCAGGTGTCGTGGTTGGCAGCGTTCACACAGGTAGGTCTCAGGAATGTTCTGCCTGTCGATGCCCATGCAGTCTATATGCTGCCAGGCACTAAAGTTAAAAAAGAAAAATAACAGCAGAAGGCGTTTAATAAACTTTTACATCACAGTTTGAGATGCTTCAATGTTGATGATAAGTTTGCGCCACTGAATCATACAAGAGATCTGATAATGAACTGTTACCTGCACTTGTCACAGCAGATCATGTAGCCGTCATCGTGGGTGAAGCCACAGATGCAGCGGGTGATGTCAGCCCCGTAGCTGCCATCCTCTGAGGTGCTGAGCGTAGTGCCCCTGGATGCTTCGTCCTGGCCCCCTGGAACAAACAGCCCCCCCTCTCCTTGTCGGATCAACATGGAGGGGGGAGGGGAGGCCGGTGGTGTAGGTGGGGGCCGCGCCCCATAGTTATGGTCCTGATGGAAGGATGGAAAAAAGAGGTCATGTTGTTTAGGTACATGACAGTTGAGCATAATGATAATTCACAAAGCAAAGTCACAAGTGTGTAGCTGTTTGAGAGGGAAAGGACCAGATGAATAAAACACCTAAACCTGAAGAGTAGAGCTGCAATAATTAGAGGATTAAAAGAGAATGAATCGCCAAATATTGTGTCTTACAAGTAAGGATTAGCTGCTTTTCTAAGTGATTCATGAAAATTAATGAAGAGTCGTTTGGTTTTGGACTGTTTGTCTGAAAAAAGAAGCGATTTGAAGACTTCGGGCTCTGGGAAATTGTGACAGAATTAATAATTTTTGACATTTTATAAACTACTCGATGAATTACTCATGAAAATACTGACAAGTTAAAAACTGATATAGACTGGTGATTCCCAGGTGATTGCATTTAGATAAAACCTGTGAGAAAGGATAACAATTTCAGAAAAGGCCAACTACGGATTCTTTTCTTTGTCAATTCATCTGCCAATTTTTTGATTTATCAGTTAAACATATGACAAAAAGGGCAACAAATTCGCACATTTGAGAAGCGATCAAAGGTTTTGGCAAGTTTGTTTAAACAATGACCTAAACAATTAATTGATTAAAATAGTTGCTGATTCATTTTTGTTTATCAGTTAGATCCAATTTCCTCCAGGAAGCAAGTCCATTACACGTGAATGATCCGTTTCATCCTGAATGTGAGCCGTCCTTCTCCACTCAATGATTAACAGAGACGGAGGACTCAAGGTATGCATGTTATTTGAAACAGGCTAAGAGGAAGCAGAGTGAGTGTACTCACAGCGTAAGGCAGGCCAATGTAACTGTGGGAATGGTGAGAACTGCTGCTGTAGATCTGGTGTGGGTAGCTGGACTTCTCCACCACCACAGGGCTGGCCTCCACCGACTCTGGTCTGCTGGGCGGCAACACGAACAAAGAACACACATTAGTATATCCTGAAAAACTCTGATAACAAGGTTACACACAGTTATTGTTTCCCTTAAACACTGTGAGGAAGTGTGTGTGCGTCAGGGAAGCAGGTCAACTGCTGCTGGTGACAAAGAAGAACAGGGATACATGCTAAATGTGGAAATTAACCACGTACTTAAGTACAATACACTCCATTTCAGGGGCAGATATTCTACTTTTTACTTCTCACATCATTACATTTATCTCACAGCTATAGTTAATAGATACTTTTATAGATTTTACTTAAACATACATATAATAAGCTTATAAAATCCTGTACTAAAGATTAAATTACTATTCCCCAGCCTTTTTCAGTGACTACTCAGGAGAAAGTGTAGTTTGGGCCCCTTGTTCCATTTCAGATATCTATGAGCAGTTATTCAAAAAAAACAAAGACTAGTAGAGCCCAACCGGTATATACCAATTGATCGATATTGACCACAAATATATGGGTAGCGGCGTATACGTTTCCCAATTTGCACCGACATGGAAACTTTTAAGAGATTATAATGTGGAAAAACATGCTTGGGATAATTTAGAATAATTTATTTCCTAGTAACGTTTACAGTTTCAGTAAACTGATGTAATTTTAGTCAACAAAGTTGTTGATGACCACATTCGAGGGATCAAGATTGGAATTTTTTATGACCCAATATTGTTTGTAATGTTTGTTTTAGGTATCATTTCTGTTGCGAAAGGTAGCAACTGTTATAAAACAAAGCCAACAAGAGAATGTTGTGGGGACCAAATACAAAAAAAACACCTGTACTTTAAAATGCTCATGTGGTTTTATACATCCACAATTTTGTGAACTATATCAGTGGATTTGAATTGTAAACAAAATTGATTTTTCCGTACAATTTTGTGATCCTTTGGAGGGAGCTGGACCATTAGTCTGGGAAACACTAGAAAAAAGTCTATTTAAAGATGTTCAAACAGCTTAAACACTGACGGTTCAGTATTTACAATCTATTACTGCCACACATCTGTCACAGGGGTAATTTCCCTGCAGTATAAACAGTTTTGCTTTTGATACCTTCAGTACGTTCTACTGATAATACTATTACTTAAGTAGGATTTTGAATGCAGGACTGTGCCTGCTGTCAGCTTGGCTTGAAAACTGAGGCCTGAGAGCCAGACAAATAACAAACATGTCAAAATTAATGAAGAACACTTATGTACAAGGCAGACAATCATTACAAATGTGCCATCTCTCTCCAAGTCAAACATGTTTTCAAGCTTATTCACACCTAACCAGTAGAGCCACTTTCCCCAGGATCACAATGCAGCTGAAGAGAGGGAGCCAGTTTGGCCGTTTGAGACCAACCCACCCTTATTATGACATGATTAAAATCTCTCCTTCGGTTGCTGCTGAGGGGGGTGGCTTCAGAAGAAGGGGGAAGTGGAACTGCCATGAGAAAAGACAGTCCGGCAAGAAAGGGGGAGGAAAAGAGGAAGAGAGGGAAATTTGAGGAGAGACTGCAAGCTACAGGACACGCATTAGCTGAAGTACAGTAAGGTGCGGTAGCTGTTCATGCGATTGTCAGATATCCACATGTGTTACTGGTTCAGTCATGTGAAAACTTCAGTTGATCCTCCTCTCTTCTCAGAGTCCTGTCTAGAAAACTGCTCCTAAGTCAGACACATAAACACCATGAAAGAGCTGATGAGCTTGTTTCTTTCTGTGACCTCTCTCAACACTTAAATCCGCCTTACACAAACTAACTTCATGAGGGCTGCTGCCAATAAGTTTCCGCGAACAAGGCAGAAAACACAGAGGAAAGGCTCTCAGGTACAAGATGAGTGTAAGATGTGTCAGATGAGTACAAAAGACCAAAAGACTCTGGGGAATCTGAACAAGCCATGCAGCATTTCTATGTAAAATTGTCCATAACTGAAGCTCTAATTCCTACAGTGAAAGGAACCATAAAAAGTATTACTGACAAACGTGAAATTTAAAAAAAAAAGGTGCCTCCCTTTCTACCTCCTTTACCCTCCTTCCCTACCCTCAACCCCTTTCAAAGTGAGTCCCAAGGTAAAGTGGTGATACGGTACCTGCGTGAGCCCTTCTCAGCCCTACTGCTCTTGTTGCATGCCGTAAGAAAGCAATGTGCAACACTTCCTGTGCGTGTTGCCGCTCAAGTATTCGCTGTCAAAGTGAAAACGTAAGTGCAAGCATGAGGTCTGGAGGCGGACCCAAGGTAAGGTGTGTGCATTTATGAGTGTGTGTGCTCAACAGATTAACTGCCACATGGATGAATGTGCCTAAGCGTTCATGAGCCTGACTCAGAAGATATGGGGGGGGAATTTAAAATCATACCTGATAAAGTTCAGGTCCACTAACTTTTCTCCCATTAATGATTAACCAGATCAAAGTCTACACTTTATAATACAGGGACATAAGATCTGGACAAGGAGTGTATTGTTCAGTCATTAAAGTGGATTTTTTTTTTTATAGGTTCAAGAGAACTAATCAAGCTGTTGTACTCTTTCAGTTTGACCTACCAGTGAATCAGCGAGAGAGGCAGAGACAGAAGGCAAACAAGTGAGCCGGCCTGTTCAGCGGGAAGGAAGTAAGCACATTTGAATGTATGTGTGCATGGCTGGAGGGTTTGTATCGCTCATGTCTCCACTCCTGGGACGTGGAAAGGAGGGACTAGAGAGCTGGAGTACACAGAAGTGGGAGGGCTGCAGATACACCGTCAGTCATGATCAGACTCAAGCATGGACAGCTACGGCCTGCGCCATGCACATGAAAAGATAATGAGCAAGAGAAACGGAGAATTTTGTCTGGACTTGAAGTTTAAATTAAGGTGGCAGCTAGGTGTGTACTATTTTTAGCTCTCGAATGTCAAGAGTATTTAACCAGGAACAGATGTCATTTAAAATGCAAACACCTGCTGAGAGAGGGTGAAGAGGCAGAGTGGACAAGCGTGGAGAATGGAGAGATCAACAGCAGGAGAGGAAAAGAGCAGCGCTCAACAGCCAGAGGCAACGCCTTCACTCCTAAAGAGCTCCCACTTGCTGCCATGGCAACACTACGTATTCTGTTGGCGTGTGCGCGCACGCCGGGCTCTTTGTGTCACTGTGGACACACGCACTGCGTTAGCCAACAGCTGGTCACGCCGCTGCAGACTTCAGGGGGATGTGGAAAGGACGTGACGCTGTTTCGCTGGTGAGTAGCCAGCCCCGCTATTCCAGACTCGGCTGGCGCACTCACAATACTCCAAAGATAAATGTGTGTGTGTGCGTGCGTGTCCAGCTATGCTCTGTCCCTCTGGTCTGGATGGGACCAGGTGGTCGCCCCTTTCAAGCTTGTTATCTGCTTTTGAATAAATCTGCAGCAGGCGATCGGACGCAGAGCGTGGATGGACAAAGAGCGAGGGAGAGTCAAGGCAAGGGGGCTTACTCCTACCCTCTGTGGAGAGGAGGAGGAGGGGGTGGGGGGGCGACGCGGTGGGACTGTTTAAGACGCCATGTCTATGAGGGGACCACCTGTCACTCAGGCCCGTGACCATGGAAACAGGCCCTGCGCAGTGCAGAGGGGAGGGAAGGGGAGCGAGGGGCAGATACCATGGCAACACAAGCTGTCAAGGCAACAGCTCTGATGGGGAGGGGAGGGCGGGCTCTCGCTCTTTTAAAGAGACAGAAGCCCCCTCCATAAGTTGATGACGTGTGTTGTTCTTTAGTCATACGAGAACCTCTTGCTTCATTTATCGGACCAGAAAAAGCCACGACGGCGATGCCCTTGACAAGACTATAGGAAGCAGAGAGGAGGGGCAATAGGAGGCTTGTTGCCATGGCTCCATGCACCATTTCTGCTTTACTGACTCAATGCGGCGTACACATGTACACACATCAAGCTACGGATTTAGAGAAGGATCAAGGAAAATCATGTACGCTTCACACAGTTTGTGTTATAATCATAGATCTTGTAGGCGTACTGCCAGTTTCACACGCGCAAACGTAGTTAATAGGTGGACATGGAGGATGTCTATGCGATGAGCAATAGTTAAGTGCAAGTAGAATCAATGGCAAGACTGAAATGTCGTTTAGAGCACGTACTGGAGGGGCCCTGCTTTCATTGACTGCAAATTCCTTTCCCATTAACAGTAACTTTGTAAACCTAGAAGAGGAGATCTGTGTGGGTAGAGGGAGTTGAACCAAGTAGATGAAAGAGCTGCTTTAGACATTACAGAGGGCATGTTGTGGCATATACAGAGGAGAGGGGGACAAGGGAAATCATATTCTATCAAGTAAGAGTGTCAAATGCCTCTAAAGATAGGTGAGAAACAAAAAGGGTAAAACGGCACGTGAACTTCAGATAAGGCCATACATGGTATGTAAGAATGAATGAGGGTAAGAAAAGTAGAAGTGAGGGGGCATGAAAGGTGTGAACAGTGAAGACGTGCTGTGTTACTCACTCTGAGCCCGCAGCCATGTCCAGGTATGAGGTGTCTGCTGTGTCCACCCCTACTGGGATGACTATGCTCATGACGTTCTCTGCTGATCAGTTCTTGTCCTACTGAGTCCAGAGAATGGTAGTCCGAAACACTGAGGCATGCCAGCCACAGCAGTCATTGCAGACATCTAAGTGCATCCACAAGGCCTGAACATGGGGGAAAAAGTAGATAAAAGGGAACAAAGACAATCTGTTAGATTTGTGTAGAAGCATCATTTCACATCAAGAACAAAGCACTTGCAAGGTTGTGGTGTCTAACCAGAAATTACAAATCATAGTGAAAACGGGGTATTTCCAGCACAAGTTCATGCATGATTCATACTTTCAGACCAAGAACAGGGTTTGACAGGAATTTCCCCGTCTATCAAAACTGCTAGTGACTGATGCAAAGCAGGAAGATACTGAAAGGTGAAGCCTGAGCTGCTGCTGAACTGCGCTAAAGCGACCTCTACACACTATTTGCCAGGAATGCAAAAGGCTGCACTGTAAGAAAGCTCCCACAAAGGGGAGCAAGAGAACACAGCAGCCAGCTGCCATGAAAGTAGGGAGGAAAACGCAACAAACACACAGAGGCCATTTTTCCCCCCTTCGACTGAAGAGGACTGCTCTATTCTGAGCACTCACACACACACTCTTCCCAATAAAAGACACACAATATCTTTAACACTGTAGTTGCAGGTCAGGAAGGCTTACATTTTCATCAATGCTACTGCTAGGATTACTAGCTGTTCATGTGGAAATAGCTGCTGCAAGATCAAGTCATCAATAATTGACAACATTAGGTGTCAGGCAATGAATGTAGTGTCTCTTTTTGCTTGGGCTAGTACATTTTACACGGGCTGATGTGAATCCAGACGGGAGCATATGTGTCAGTGTGGCTGCCCTGATACGGAGAGCTCGGTTGATAAGCGGGATTAGTGGGGAGGGACAGATGCCGAGACAAAATAGGCTGGAGGTCACACCTCCGCCTGCTCGTGCACACTCGGGGCCAAACAAAGGCTGAGATCACGGCTCGGTGTAGATGGGAGAGGGGTGATCGAGGAGAGAAATGTCATGTATCGACAGGGGCATCCTTCACACACTTAGCGAGCAATAACACACCTCCACGGCAAAACCTGTCCCTGCACGCCTGTGAGGTACCAGCCCATTCTGGCCTAAGCATGTCCTCTGAAGCACCAACCCACACACACGTATCTCTCTCCAGGAAAACTGTAGTTCATTACCAGGTTAGCTGTCAAACCTGACTGCAGGGGTTTCCATCAAGGAAGCTCAGAGTTCACAATGAGAAACATGTAACAGAAGTAGTGTTGTCAAATAGTAATATTTGAAAACACATTAACAATACTCATTGTCTTCAGTACTGATACTCCAGTGCCAGTTGCACTCTCTCAGGTATCAAATGTTTCTATATAAAAAAAAAAGTGATATGTTGTTTACTGCCGTTTCTCTGCTGTTCTCTGCTACATTACTAAGAAAAGTTGTATCTCATTGTCATGCTATAGCCTTGTTACATTTATCTTTTAATAAAAATCTAAAAGTTGATGCCCTCAACCATGTCTCAGTTTTTTTCTGTGGTATCAAAACAATATTTTTCAAGGTATTGTATCAAAGTTAGACATTTCAGTATTGACATCCTCAAATGTTTTGGTTTTCAAAGAAAATCACAATGACTTTCAGGAGTGAAGAGGAGCTGCAATCAAAGCTTAAACCAATTAATCGATTATTGAAATAATAGCTGGTGATGGCCTAAACAGTCATAATTTTGTGCATTAATTGGCCACAATTCACCGTTCGAGCCAACAGGACTGGTGAGAGGCTCACAGACATGACAGCTGTCAGCTCCAGGCCTAATTAATAGAAGGAAGAAGACCCATGTGTGTCTGTGTGTCAGCCAAGACTATTGATGGGATCACCTTCAAAATTCTCTTCTGATTTTGTGTGAACTTGACTAGGCTCAACAGCGTTTCGTTATCACAGTCGGGGGCATTTCATGATGGAAGCTGATGTAACCAGAACACTTTCTTTCAACAAGGACGGGACAGTTTGCCAAAAACACTGAAATGACATACTCCCCCCTCCTTTGTAGCATCTGAGGGGCCCAGTATGTTTTTGCCCTGGTAAATAGCTTGCCTTCGAAGCAGCCTGTTTGTTCGTTCATCCACTAGGTTTGCCTCGTCTTCGCCCAGGGAATCCTGCTGTCACTACTAAGGAATGCACACACGAGCTCACGTTCACACATATACCCCCCCTCCATCCCGCATACACACACAAACAGACAGATAACCCTTCGCCCTGTCCTTTCAAACATTCCTCTCTACAAGGAGGTTCTCAGAGGCTTTGTGCAAACATACGTGCACTGCGCCGCAGCCAGACACAGTCAAGACCGACAAAAGGCGAGTGGAAAAAAGAAAAACACGTACAGTACAGCAGCATTCCTGACTAAATCTGAGCTGTGCTGTGACTGCCTCTGCCTGCTCCTCCTACTTCCTCTAGACGAGCTGCCCATCACGCTGGAGAAACGCAGCCAAAGAAAGGAAAAGAAAAAAGAAAAAAGAAACATACCACCCCCCCTTCCTGTGCCCAGTCACCCCGCCCAGCCGGATTTCTCTCCCTCCTCTGTGCATTTCCTAAATAAACCCGAGACAGTAACGCAGAGAGAGCAGAGGGGAAGGGGAGTGTCGCAGAAGCAGTTCCTAATTACAAGGAGGCAGGGAGAGACCATTTAAAGCCACCTTTGGCCAAATCCACTGCTGTTATGGAAACACATGAGAGGAGCGAGAGGGGTGGGGAAAATGGGGAGCATGCACAGGGGAGGGTGAGTAGAAGAGGGACGTAGAAAGACATACAGCGAAAGTGGACAATAGGAGAACAAGCGACGGGATGGAAGTGTTTTAGGTTTGCGGCTAGGACGGTTCTCTGAGCAGATTTCCCCGCACTGTAGGGAGCTTTAGAAATCATCCAAAGCCCCTCCATTTCAGAGGGCAGCGGGGTGGGGGAGGTGTACGTGGGGTCTGTCTGACAGTGACGCTACACAGCCTAAACCTGGATGGACTCTGGGTGGCAGAGTGGAGCACATAGCGTAACCCAGTCTCTCCTTTCTCCTCCTTCCCTTCCTCAGCGAGGGGACACAGTCACGTCATTGTGTGGGGAATAGCTATCCTTTTAAGACAGAACCGCACTGAAGTCAGTGAGGGAAAACCCACACCATCACACTCAAAACCATGCCGCTTACAGACAACAGCTTTCCTCTCTCCTCAGTTTATTACCACCGCGCTATGTGTAAGTGTTTTCATTCTTGCTTTTCGCAGCCAAGTCCCGGCAGATTATGTTTTTCGATAAGTAGGAGGAGCAAGGGAAAACGAGGGATTCCGACTGAATCCCACAGCCCCCCTGCCACGCTGATGTGACTTCACACCATCCTCATGGCTGGCTGCAATGACTCAGCTCATAAACAAATGGATAAAACAAACTCATACAAATAGACTCATGTACGCAGGAAGTGTGACCCAGATGGAATGTAGGCCTGGCCCTCTTTTTCATGGTAACCACAGTGGGACACATTGCATCTGCCCTGTCCTTCATAAATCAGTGTGCCCATAGCGGCCTGAGCTTCCTCTTGCACTCGAGCACTGAAGGTGAAGTCATACATCAGTACAGCTGGGGATATGGATGTGAGCGTCCACACAAGCAGTTTTCGTGGCTGAGTGCAAGCATATACCTCGACCTGTAAAGATCAGCCCACTTAAGAGCGGACAGACGATGAGGAGACAGCTGTGTTGCAGTGTTACATGTCCTGTAACTAGTAAACAAAGGGCTAGCAGTGCTGCGGAGTGATGAAGAAACAGAGTAAGTACATTTAGGAGTTTTTCAGGGTTTCATTACACGTCTATGTCACTGTGGTCACGCGTCACAACAGGTTTGGTGATTCCACGGAGACTTTTTACATGGGAAAACTGTGATGTGATAAGATGTGAGACACGCAGTCCTAATAAAGCCTCCCAAGAGCAAAACAACATCCTCTGTGCTTAGTTCAAACAGCCAGGGAGAGAGTGATTTAAAGTCAGTTGGAACAGGGTCTGGCAGCAAAGCTGGGGCAGCCCTCCTGTAGTCTGAGTAATGTCTGTTCAGGAGAACCCCTGGGGCACAATCTCTCCATCTCCCTCTCGCTCCTGCTTACAGCGTATCACAGTCAGGCTCTGTGTGGTCAGGGGTTACTTCCTTTAAACACTTGTAAGTTAGACAGGTATACGTTACAGTAAATCAAGCCGCATTCTCATCTGTGTGACTGAGCTTGGGTAGGCCGATTTAATGTTGTCTAGAGCCATTCTGATTATCAGAGATTGACAAGCAGGCACACATGCTGCCGGCAGCCAATTACAGCATTTGGGGAATGCATTCTGCAGCGAACTAAAAATGTGAGCTATGCATGTGCATGTATGTCCATAAAAACGAGGAGAGGCTACTCCACATCTACAGGGCAAAATAACAGTAAGAGCCTCTCAGGTCCCATTACAGCAGTGTTCGAGGATCAATTTCACGCCTGGACCGCAGTGCCGTTACATCACCAAAATTGATGCCACATCCCCCTCTTTACTGGCCCATCCTGCCTTGTGCCAATGCATGAATGCTATTGTAACACAGGAAGAGGGTTAGGGAGGCAGAGCAGGGCTGCAGCCTCAGCAGCCCCAGCCCTAAAGCCACCTGTCGGGGAGGCAGCTTGCTAGTTTACAGAGGGATCTGTTACGGCCCAGCTAGCAGCACAAAAACAGGTCACCTGAGCCCCAGCTTCTCCTCCCAGCTGAGATACCATGTGACTGTGTTGGGCCCCAGAGCCGGGCAGCTTTGTGTCTGGGTCTCTCAGGGTCTGGGTACCACACAAGTGAGATCACTGGAGACCTGGGCACAGCCACACAGCTTAGCCCCACATGGTGAGGTGTGTATCTACAGAGACACACTACCAACACAGAGGTGCTACTGTTTCAGAGATGAGAGTTTATTGTCTGGAGACGAGGAAGAGAACAATAACAAGGAGAGCTCTTATAGGAAGTATAGGAAGAGAAAGCTGATGAGGCTGTGGCCTTCATCTGCCCTATCAATGTGTCAATACACCAATAGGCATCTCTCTTTGCTGAGCACACTGAAAAAGGAAATACTTTTGTGCTCAGCTTGTGGCTATTTGATCATATGTGTGTCTGACAGTCCGTCTTGGGGTTAGGGTGAGAGGAAAGGTGGGTCATCTGAGACTGCTATGACTCCTTGCCGCCTGCCAGAGTGCTCTGTCCCTACGGCAGAGGGGGAGTGGCAGCGCTCTTCCCGTCACCATCTCTGTCAACACGGCAAGCAAACACACACTTGGCTGCACAAGGCAACCAGGCACACATACAGCCAGCCAGGTATTTAACACTGTCAGCTCCAATATCTTATAGGGGAAAATAAGGCGCAAGTATCAGGACAAAGGCTTCTGCTCCTTTACAAGGTAGAACAAGATGGCTGGGGATTTTGTGTATTATGGAGCAGAGACTGATTAAGCACTGTAGGGCCCTCTTACTCATCCAGTTGTAATAAAGCTTCTCAGAAGAAAAGACCCTTTGCCTTTTGCACTTACTACAATGTGAACAATATCCATAGGCGGCTGAACTTCATTAAGACGACATGGACACTCACGGGCACGAACTAAGCCGACCGTTCAAGTGCTTAGTGATGTTTATTACAAGAATAATGATACAGTGACTTGAAACTGACCCTGTTTTGCCTGCTTGTTTCACTTGCAGGGATTAAAGGCCTGAAACTTGAATTACTCCTGCTACTGACAACATCCTCACACAACATCAACATTGCTGTTTACAAACTCTAAATTAATCCACATGTATGATGTTGGTAGTTTGAACAAGAATACAAGTGTATCAGAGGTTGGACGTGCTTCTAAGAGTTGTAAATTGTACTTTTCCTAACTCAAATGACATGAAAATTATCAGGAGGGAAACAAGAGAGAGCAAGAGAGGGAAAAAAAACACTAGTTGGCAATATTCATGAACTGAACAAAGTGCCAAAGTTTGTCCCACAGGGTGCCAGAGAGGAGAGGACAGCTGTGCCACACCATCGTTGGACTTTGTTTCCACAGGCTTTGAAAAGACTAGCTCTGATTTAGTTCCTCAATTCTTTCATTTATAATAATTTAATATTTGATGGTAATATGGTTAAAATGCAATGTAATGGTAGCAATGATAAACTGCCCCAATAGACTCAGTAAAAAGGAAGCCTACAGGGAGCACTTTGGTGGCTGACAGTATTTATAAAAGGTTCAATTTTAAATGTATCCTTTAATACGGGCTTGTGCTGAGGCAATCTGCAACCAAGTATCCGATGTGATCGAGAACATGTTTGTGCTGTGAAACTGTAGGCTCAAACATTACCTGTAAAATATAAATAGCATTAAATAAAATCACACAGACTGGGACATCCCTAACGTTTTACGATGTCTAATATAAGTGGGTTGCCATGAATATAAAGTGTAAAAGCTGGGTTATCTTTTATGTAGTTAAGCAGATTAAATATTCAAAAGATGTCTCACTACAAGCAGCAAATTATCCTTCTTTAGCAACGTTGAAATTCAAAATACATAACTCTGTCAAATTCTAATGAGTTTCGATAAATTATTGAGTGTATTTCTATCACACCAAAGGAGACAAACGGAGAGCAGTGAAGAGGAAATGCAACCCATGGGTGTGGGGGACAAACTACATAATATTAACCTTGTAAATATGACTTCATTGGAGGTGATGTAGCAAAGGAGCTGATCTGCACTGGGTTTTATATACCTTTTATGCTGTCAAGAATAGCATTATCATTGTACCCTTCTGTAGCTGCAAGTACTTGTGTCTAATGCTTTATCACAATAAACCTCAAGTCCCAAGATCCAACATTACAACACGAAACACAAGCAATAGCATAAGCCGTGACGCACGTTACAGGGATACACTGCTGCTCGTTTTGGGAATAGGCACCACAGCATCAGTGATTGTCACTATGACAAGCCAAAAAGCGCAGTATTATCGAGCCGTGATCTACATTACTTAACGTTACGCCTAAGCTTAATGCTCAAGTAAAAACAACCAAAAAAAAAAATCATGTGTTGTGTAGTTGCTTCCCAGTGAGTATGTCGGCGCTGCAGTCAGTCCTGCCGATAGGGGTGTGGAGGGTACAACGTTGCTATTATGTTACCACAACACCCTGGTGCTGTCGCCATTTTCATAGCGCTTTTCTCAGGACGGCGAGACAACCGTGTGGCCAGGGGAGCCTCGCCATGGGAGGAAAATCCCCAAGAATGCATTCAATCGCCTCTTTCATACACTCTACCTTAAGTATCACTCTGTCGGTACAGTCTCTGTGTTGTTACCGTTAGGGTTTTTTGTGAATTCGTCGAAAGCAGCGCCAGTAAGCTAATCGGGCTAGCAATTATGGCCAGCAATGGCCTCTGGAAATGTAGCAGAGCTGCGTGTAATGGCATTCGGAGTGAGGAAACAACCGAAGCACGAACCGCCTTAAATTTGACTTTTTTAAACCGTGAGGCAAGAAGCAACTTTTAAAAACACAGCGATGCCTGGAGTATCTGTTAAATCTGGGCCGGAAATAAAGGCCAAAAATAACCGTGGAATGTAACGTACAAAGCTAGCAGTAAGCAGCGGGGGCTAACGGTATAATGCGTAGTGGATTTAAGTTAGCAGAGCAAGCTAGTGCCGACACGAAAGAAGTGGATTAATACTTGGCTCGTCACAGACAGGAAAGAGCGAGAATATCAGCGGCGAGAGATAGCTGCTTGGGGCAAAGCCGATCGCTCACGCATACGGTAATTTGTTTGAGGGTCGGGTAAAACAACCAATTGCGACAGTACAGTTCAGCATGGCGAGGGTTGCCAATCGAGATGGAGTTACAAATTGTATGACTGGGGCGAGATGCCCAAATGGAACATCCCCTCCCCCACGCTTGCTGCAATTGAACCCAATACACTCTCAATCTAAATTGAGTGGTCGCGAAATGTACTTTTAAAAAGTCCGATTTTTAACAAAATAGCACCCACAAGCTCCTCGTTTGACATTGGATCTATTCTCGATTTCATCTTTCTATAAAGGCTCAATAGCCTATGAGATTACTGCGCAATGTAGCCAGGCACTTAGGGCTATTTTAACAGCTGGTCTTGCTTTGAGTTGACTGGGACATAACAGACTAGACATCTTTATATTCCTGTTTACATGCATGTAAAAAGCTCATTGTTCTTTGGCTTTGAACGGCGGCATTGTATGAAATTTCGCTGAACGGAAATAATGTCCCGTGCTCTGTGTGAGCAAGATGGGAGCCACCACGACGAATTCAAGTTTGTAACTAATGCTAAATGTACTGTTTTCATGCTGGCTGACAGTGTTGCAAACACTGTATTCAAGTAATAGAAGATGCCCCAAAAGATCTGGCGCGTTTGCTGACAGCTGCAGTTGCGAGGACCTTAGCTAATGTATAGTAAATTAACTGGTTGGAAATAAAGCGGGGTAGCGTGTATTAGGAGGTCAAATTATTTACACTAAAACGGATGAAACCCTGCGCAATATGGCCCGCAGTGTCACTGTGTCAAACTAAACATCAACTGAGTCCCCCTCTGGGTCTAGTTATATTCAAGTCTAAGTGCAAATATGAGTATGCCATATTTTTAAGGACAAGTTCACTGCTGGCAATGCTAACTGTTGTTGACCTAGTCTATATGCCTGAGCGAAGACGTTACACGTTAGGCATTAATCTAATTGCAGCGTTTTCGTCTTACGTTACCTTTAAAGTTAATGTGTATTTAGTATTGAGACTTCTTTGACTGTGTGGCATAATTATATTAATTACCGCGACCTGTGAATAATATTTAGCCGATAACTTTGTATGACGTCTCGTTTATCCCACACGATCAACGAAAAGTCAGAGCCCTGTTCGGTCTGAGTCAAGCTAATTTGAGCTAGTAGCATGCGCTAGCTAGTAAGTGGTCTCTTGGCGTTACCGATTGCCAACTTGACACTTAGATGGGAAACTTACGTCATCTAGTTAGCGGTTTTCAAATTATGATTAATGTGAATATAAACAACAATGGACTTCACACCTACAGACCCTGAACTAACGGTGTTGATCAGCTAGCTAGCAAGCTAACCACAGCTGATACTACAACTACGTTAGCCAGCATCAGCATGATGTGCCTAGCCAGCTAACTAAAGCCAACAATAGCCTTCCAGGTCGGATTTGTGCTCACCCTATAACTACCACTTAATGCAGTTTACTTACCGTTTTATGTCCACTCTGGAGGACCTGAATAGCGAATAAGGGGACCTGGGTAAGACCCCCGTCGCTTTCCACACAGCTTCCACAACCAAAACAATACTTCTGTCCACACACTGCGGATCCCTAGCAAAGCTTTAAAATGTTTGTATTTAAGCGTGTCCTCTAAAGAGTCCTTTCCTGTAGAAAATCCCTTGACTCTTGTCCTACGCGGTGGCGCAAAATTGACTAGAAATTAATTCGAAACCGTAAAAACTGAGCCCTAGTCAACGGCGACTTTTAGAAATTAGATCCCCTCAAACCAGTCTCTTTCCCCTTTGCAAAAATGGCGGCCCTGCCAGGACTGCCGAGACTCCGCCTCCCCCACGAGCCCCCCCCCTCCCTCCCCATCACTAAACCCGAGCCCCGCCTCCACATACTGCGGGGCTGCCCTCCCGCTTTCACAGGGGCGACGTGACCGTGCTTCACGCGCGCTCCCGGCTCCGATTCTTAAAGTCTCTGCTATTTCTGTCGGCAACGCTCTGGATTTAACTTGTGCTGCACTCTAGATTTATGCCTTTCAGCTCGACATTTAGCTCAAAGAAATAACCTTAGGCTGTTTTATAAGTGGTAATAAGTTTTGATACAGGTGCTGTCTTTTTTTCTTATCTTTTTTTTTTCTTCTTAAAATAGCTTATCAAACAAATCTTGCAACATGCACTGCAGCACATAGCCAACAAAACATGGTGTGCTGGCTGCAGTATTGTTCGTGCTATCTTCTCCTCAATCATCGTGAAATTGAAGTCAGCTGTGGGAATGTTTTTATCAGGAGGTTTTGTTTAAACTAATTGTTTCCTTTCCTGCTTCCTCTGTGGTGAAAGGGAACATGGCACAGCCTGGTGTCCTGCCTCAACATGAACCCACATTGCCAGTTCAAATGACATTTAATCTCCTCAGTGTTATTTATGTGTTTTCTAGATGACAACCGGACACCCAAACAAAACTTGAGGAGGCCAGTTCCAGATGTCAAATTAAACAATGCCATAATAAATCCACGGGACACTCACCAAGGTTACAAAAGCCAAAATGTGGCTATTTTTGACCAAAAATCCTTAATTTTACCACTGGCATGACTGAAAAGGAGTACCTAAATCTGCTACCGAGCACAGTAGGAGGCAACTAAGCTGTTATGTAACCCCTTACACAAGAGCAGTGTTTTGTATATTGAACTGAAGTCGGGAAGGGATAGCCTATGAAACACTGACCAATAAGATCAAACCATGGACAAAGGAAACAACACAGAGGGCTGCAACCTTATTGAAGATGTCAGGAAATCACACACATTAAAGCCTACATGTTCCTACAAGTCCTGAAATTATAATAATAAATGCAAATTCACACAAGGCTTGAAGTGCAAATATCATTTTAAATGTGGGGATTAGGTCACTAATCAAAAATCACACTCACTATAATAAGGCCACTCAAGCTTTTCAATTTTTTTTTTTTAAAAAGCTCCTGTAAAATATAATTTCTTTTGTGTCAGTTTTATATTCCCTGTTATATTCACCTCAGCAGTGGCTGCAACTTAACAACCCAATCCTTTTTTTTTTTTTGATTTATCTAACAGCCATATAAGCTGAGACATGTTTGACACTGAGAAAATAATTCTAGCAATTTTACCCGACAGCTTTATTGTCGTGTTAAATCGTGATTGTCATCTCCCCAGAAAATGTCTGTAGAAATCCCTTTGACATCATATGTTGAGAGAGGATGTTCTCATCGTTTCCATTTATCGACCCTCCCCCACCCCGCAACCGCATCCCCCCGCGCATGCGCACTCGCGGGGGACCGCTGCAACGGCTGCCTGGTGTAACGGGCAAGTCAGTCAGGTTGTTTGAAATAAACTTGGGGGAGGACGGAGGTAAAAAAAAAAAAAAAAGTTGTGCCCGATCGAGCATCGAGCCGACCTCACCCGCGTCTAAATGGAAATGTTGGAGGATGCAGCGATTAAAAAAAAAAAGGTCACTCGATTTTTTTGTTTGTTCCCGGAGGATAACGTTTATCCACGACTGCTTTGTCGTGCCCATCGCGTTTTCGCTCTGAAGACCTCGTTCATGTAAAGATAAAGGCGCTGGTGGGAGGATTGATTAATTAATTGTCCAAAAAGCAATTGATGAAAATTGGTTATTTTTTTGAGATATGGTTGGTTTGTGATGACATCATGCAGCTAGTATTTGTGGGCGGGCTCTGAGCTGCGAGGGGAGAGGGGCGCAACCGGAGAGCAAGCTAGGACCAGACGCCATTAGGTAACAATGCAACGTGTGTGCGTTTAACTTATTAAAGAGGCTCCCGGCGGGTCCGAGCCAGAAATGTCGACACGACGGCGAGTCACCTCTTCGTGCGGTGAAAGTTTGAATATCCGCGCAGGGCGATAAAGAAATACGTCCTTTCCTTCGTTTGAAACTGCCTAACGTTGTCGACTGGGAACAAGATGGCGTCGGGGATTCTTTTCTCTCTGTGCACGCGACGAGCACTCATGGGCGGCGGCGCCGTGCGCGTTCACGCCGCCATGTTTTTATTTCCTGTTTTCATCCCCCGACAAGACGACGTGCGTGTTTAATTCACAACCACAGCAGCAAAACCGAGCGGTGGGCCGTGCGCATATGGTTTTACGATCATGTGTGGCGGTCTGACATGTTATGCCAGCCGAAAACCACATTTTTCACAGCGTGAATGAATCAAAAAAAAGAAAAACCCTCAACTCTGTCCACATTTTTCACTGATTTTGAGATGTGTGTAAATCACAGTTACAGAAGCACTTAATATTCCTCTCCTCTGGCATTCAGCATACTACACTAAAACTCTTATTAGAGGTGGTTAACGCTCCAATGCAACACAAAAACAGTACTTGCTCCTAATGCCACATTTGTTTAGCTTTTGACCCCATCTAGTGGGCCATGCAGATAAATATGATACATCATGTCCCCTTTCATCCAGACTTTCTGTTGATTATTTGTGTTTTTATTTTACACTACTCAAAACTAGTCAGGGATATTATTGTATTTTAGTGTTTCACTTGATAGTTCAGTCTGTATATCTGAGTTTTTATCTTGTGTTCTGTTAAAATTTGTGGTTCCCAAAAAGCTTTAATTAAGGGCTGCCATTGAGGACACCAAGGTAAATTTAGAGTTAATTAAACTTAAGTTAATAGTTATTTCACTGTTAACAAGCAATGCAATGCTTTATAAACTATTTATTAGCAAGTGATGTTCATAATACTTTGTAAATGGTTAATAAATACTGTGTAGTTCATGTATAAACATTATTTGGATAGCTATTATAGATTTGCAACTGATGTTTTTAACCTTTACAATTACTTAATAAATGTTCTATGAACCATTTAATTGTTTCTTAACAGTGAAATTACTCAACTAAATCTAATTAACTATAAAATTGCCATTTATTAATGATGGTTGTTAGAAAGTGTTGCCCATGCCAGTTCTTTTTAGCAAAGAAATAAGTTTAATAAATTTACATCAAAATTGGCCATATTTGTTACTTTTCTTATATTTTCATCTATTTGCTGGCACTGACATGATTTCCTAAAAGATTATTTGGTCCTGTCAAAATGCAGAGAAATGCATATATTTCTACTATAGTCTTCAAAATGGTCTCTATGGATGGGCATGATCTCAGTATTTCTAATATCCTGGATACGACCCTGCTTTTATTGCATATCCATGCACATGTATATATGCACCCATATCCCCAACTAATTATCAGTAGTGTATTTGTAGTGTTTTATGTTCTAATCTGACCCTGCACTTCAGTGTAATGACACCGATGTGATGAAATGTACTTGTTACTGTTTTAATTGAAAATAAATACTATACAAAAACACTTTATTTGAGTGTACTTGTGCATCACTGTTGCTATCACTTTATTGTATGTTATTTTGGAGAAGTAACTCAAATCAGAATTTTAGTATTTACAATATTAGTGAGGTAATAATATAAAAAAAATAGTGAAACATGTTGGTCGGTGTTTCTCAAAGCTCAAAGATGACATCCTCAAATATATTGTTTTATCCACAACACACAGATATTCAATTTATTGTGATTTAACAGTAAAGAGACCAGGAAATATTAACATTTAAGAACCTGGGAGGGTACTTGTGCATCACACCATCACTTTATTGTATGTAATTGCAAATTGAAGGGGCACTATGTAGTTTTGGAGAAGAAATCAAAGCTCAGAATATAAATATCTACAATATTATTGAGTTAATAATACAAACAAATGTGTATATTTTCCATAACTGAATAAACAAGCTGTTCTCAGAGGAAAACAAGGTCCCCAGAATACTGTTTGAAGCTAGAAATTGTGTTTGTTTATTCAGTTTATTCAGTCATGAAAGACTTTGTTGACTTAGTTTGTTTAGGCATAAAAAAAACAGTCAATGAAGCTCTTTCTTTTCTGATTATAATGTCTTTCCCAAAACTACATACTGTAGTACACCTTTAAGGTACAAATATTCATCCTTGTTCCAAACCAATTATATAAAGGACCATGCATCTCTTGGTTTAAACAAAATAAAGCATTCATAACTATCAGTCGACTTAGTTTGTCATGTTTAATTGTATAATTTGCAGGTAAAAACTATAAAATAGAGAATTGACTGCACAACTTAAAGGGGAGGTCATAGTCAGAGCAGAACAGTAGAGGGCGCTGTGTTTTAAACATGTCTTTTTCGTTCAGCCAATCAGCGCAAAGGAACACCGGAGCTCGTCACTCTCCGTCCAATCGCAGCTGTCGTTGTTGGGAGGTCGTTTATTGACAAGGAGAGAAGGTGACTCCTCGACCAGCAGGACAGTAGTTCGCACAAACCTTACTCTATAACCCAAAAGAAGAGGGTTGTTTTGTAGGTAAACAGCCATGTCTTCTTTTGGAAGGGCGTTGGGAATCCTCCGGGCAGGATCTCGGCTCGTCGGACGCGGTCCACAGAGGATAACGACCAGAAAGTAAGTATCGTCCAGCCCGCTAGCATCTTAGCTAGTAGTGTTAGCTATTGCAACCACTTGCAAACACAAATCTACAGTAAAACCAACAAAACACAGCACAGAATCTGAAATGTAGCTCTTTATTTCAAGCTGTCTGATAGTGACTCAAATGGAATATTTTTTTATGTTTTTAATGTTGTGTTGTTGTTTCAGGGCTGGTGGTGGGCCTCACATTGAGCCACAGTACAGGCAGTATCCACAGATAACCAAGGACCAGAAGTTTCAGGCAGAATTACTCAGCAGTGTCATGTGGTTTTGGATCCTCTGGCACTGTTGGCACGACCCTGATGCAGTCACGGTGAGTAAACATGTTGTTTACACTGTCGAGATCCATTTGCGCTGAGTATGACACTGCTAGTGCTGCAACAAACAATTATTTTATAGTGTTTCCTCTACACTCATTCAGGAGTGGTGGACCCCAACAACTAGATGAAATGCAATATTGAACATTATTATCTCGATAACAAAAGAACACAAACAAGCATAAGGACTTGTGCCCAGATGCAGCCCTTTAATCATGACCAAGTAACAAACTATTAACATTTTAGCGTTGATCAGTGCTTCCCAAAGCCCAAGATGACGTCCTCATATGTCTTGTTTTATATCCACAACCCAAAGATGTTCAGTTTATTGTCATATACCAGTAAAGGAACCAGAAAATATTAACATTTAAGAAATTGAGATCAGAGAACTGTTATTCTTCAAAAACAAACTAATACACAGACCCGTTGATCATCAAAATAATTAAGTATGTAATGTTTATTTATTATAGCACCTTTCAAGGAGCAAGGTCACAGAGAGCTTAGCAAATAAAATCAGTGAAAACATTTTGTCATTTAAACTCAACAAACAACACATCATAAAAATACACATATTGCAATACTAGATAGCAGTAGCTGAGTCTATTTGAATAAAATAGTTTTCCGTTGCCTCTTAAGTGCATCAACAGAGGTCCCGTAACAGAAGCCTGTGAGAAGAGCAACTAATTTAGTAGTTGACAATTATTCAACGAATTGCTGCTTCTCTATAAGACTCTTGAGAATCTCTGATGGGGTGCAGATCCAAAGTAGGATCCGAGAAAGAGCCTCAAATAAAGTATTCAATTTACAAGTATCACAAAGTATTGATTAGCACCGCCATGTGTGAAAAATGACCCAAGTACATAACACTAAGAAATGAAAAGTCACAGATATACAGTATTTGCAGGCGAGAAAGTTATATAATTAAACTAAAATAAAAAAACACAGCTGTAGAAACACTACAAATAATTACATTTGGGGATTATTACACGTCTCTAGTGTAGAGTGAGTTTATTTTCTTCTTTGTCTGATGTTAAACCCTAATGAATAAGTGAAAAGTTAACCTGTCAGACTGTTTCTGCTGCCAAAGCAAGAGAGGAAAAGTAGTTGATGTCTGATGAGGTCTGTCTGATTGAAATGTTGTTATCTATGGGAGGTATTTAGCAGTGCTTTGATTATTTTATAATAAACCACAGCAGGGAGTGTACTTCCTGTTATCAATCATCATCACCACAACGTTTGCCCCATGTTCTTCTGAGCTAACAATAGGACTGATAGAATAAGAGTTTAGAAGCAATCTGCACTCAAGAATCCTGCTGGTAATGACATAATTGTCCTGATGTGTGCAGTCGGGTAAACTATACCTACATTAGGTTTTTCTACTGACCTATAAAAACATCTATTAGGCCTACTCTTTATTACGTCACAAATATATCCAACAGTATTTTACAGTAACAGATTACAGATACTTGTTTTTCAGATCTATCTAAATAAAACCCAAAATATTTGTCTGAGAAAATGTATTTAATGAGAATACAAGTAATATGTCATTTAAAAAATACAAAAAGACATTTTACACAAACTGATACTATGACATTTTGACCATGAGCTGATTGGTCAGTAGTCTGGCTGTTGACTGGTTTGGATCCATCCTGCTCCAGCGCAGGTTAACCATGCAGCATAGGTTACCGTGGTGATCTACCCTGGTTAAAAATGAGCCAGACTTGTGATACAGGAGAACCTGATTTTAAACCTGAAGATAACTGCTTTTACATGAACCCTGCTCCATTTTAGCAGTAGCTGCAGAAGTTAGGTTGTTTATATTTGTTATGTGTGGAGTTTCAATAGTTGTGATTACCCACAGTATGCAGTAATGTAAAAACCTGATAGGTGCACAATCCATTATGTAGGTATGTAAACTGGAAATGTCCGTCTTGTGCAGGGTCACTTCCCCTGGCCTGATGCTTCCCAGTGGACGGACGAGGAGCTTGGAATCCCAGCAGATGACGAAGAATAAGGTTAGCTCGCTGTCAAAAAGTCAAAACACAGGACTGGAACGTGCTCTTCCACTAAATGTAACCCTGAAATCTAAATCTACGGATTGTCAAGATCTCTTGAAACACCATTTTGTTCCAGTTGTTTTTATGAGTATCATTCAAGTCAAAAACTGTCACATAGGAGTTGTTTTTCCAGTGTTTAAAGATGATAGTGATGTGTCTGTGGTGGAAATGCATTTGGACATGAAAACCCTTTCTTATGTCGTGGCAGAACAGGGCCATTTTCTCTCTCATCACATAAAAGATCTTTGTAAAAGCTCCACAGACCCATTTAACTGGAGAGATTTCTGCACAATAGGCCCTATTCACAGAAGAGATTTTGAGCTGTCATAGTAAGAAAAGAACAGGTGTTGGTAATTACATTGATTAGGGTGTCGTTCTATTCAGTCGTCACAGTAACCCACGGCAGTCAATTTAATTATAATTAATTGTTCACACCTGTGTTTTTCCTGCTCTGAGACGTCAGATCTCATGTGAAGATTATCCTCTAAATGTACAGCATGTGATTTCTTGCCATTTTTGCATTTATTTGGCGTCTCTTCTCTTGATTGTGACATAATGTATTCAACATACGCACCTGATGTGAGACTTTAAATGCACATCTTGGTTCCAGGAATGTCTCTGAATTTGTAGATGAGTTAAATTGACCGCTAACGCTGTCTACGAATCCACCGTCATTATCCCGAGAATCCATTTTTGCAAGTACAAACCAGATTCCAAACTATGTGGGAGGTTGTGTAAAATATAAAAGAGCCGTCATCTGTTACCAGTGAGCCTGTTTACCTGTGGAATGTTCCACAGGTGTTGTTGGAGCGTTTCACAACGTCCCCGGTCTTTTACTGCTCCTGTCACAACTTGTTTGAAATGTGTTGCTGGCTTCAAATTCAGACTAAGCCTATATTTATAAAATGTATTGGCTTCGTGCTATTTTTAATTGGTTAAATATCATAAAGAAGTTGAAAATTAGCCCATTCTGTTTATTTGTTTTACACAGGAGTCCAACTTTTTTGGAATCGGGGTTGAATTTTGCCTTAATTTGTGTCATATTTGCACCAGAAACTACAGCCTCCAAAATGATCTGAGCCTTTATGATGTTGGGGTTTATTGCAGAGCTGCTGTTTGAGAGTGTTGCGTTTGTTTACGTCCACTGTTGTAAACATTTTCTGTTGTCTTTTATTTGTAGATCACCATGAAGAATCCAAGCTGCCGGGCAAGTCTTTGTGGAAATCTTCAGGAAAGTCTGAAAGTCATTGTTGTACATAGACTAATAAAATTATCTTTAAATATGCTAAACTGTTGTCTTTTTTAATGTTAAACCAACATTTTACGGCTATTTGTGAGTTGTTAGACAATGAGACAAAAGCATGTTATTTCATTAGTTTTATTTACACGCAATTTTTTGAAATGCAGAAACAAAATGCAACGCATCAACAGTGTCACAGTTAGCCAGTGTTTGTATATTTTAAATCATAAGCCATTTAAATCTGGAGAGAAAAAAAAAAAAACATTGCAAGAACCAACGCACATAACACAAATGCCAAGGGAGCTGTGTATAAAAGCAAAGAGGGGACAGATCCTGTACGATGAATACTAACAGCTTATAACAAACCCTGCCTGCGGGCCAGCTCGTGTGTTTTTGACATGCAAAGAGTTCAAAAGGTTAAAGTGTAGTGTAAGAAAAAAGGGAGGAAGTCAGTCTGGCAAAGTGATTAACGCTCGTGTTGTAGGTTATGTGGAACACGTCATCAGGTCTGAATGAGCGGTCAACCTGAGCAAAGCTTTCAAAGTCTCATGCTGTTCAAAGAGTCGTCTTAAAGCTACTTGGCAACATGTGTGAAATGTCTTAATAGAGTCACAAGGGAGTTTTTTCTACTTTAACACTGAGCTGGACGTGTGTTAAAGGGCGACTCCACCAATTTTACACATTAAAGTGTGTTTACAGGTCTTGAGGAGTACTGCTGCATATGTGAACAAAGTAGTATAAAGCCTTTTGTGGCTCCAGAGGAAGCTGCATGTAATCTGATAATTACTCTCCAGTGATTTCACTTACAGATCGACATCACTGGAGGCAATTTATCAGATTAAATGCAGCTTCCTCTGGAGCCACAAACGGCTTTATACTACTTTTTTCCCCACTTGTGCAGTCGGACTCCACAAGACCTATAAACACACTTTAATGTGTAAAATTGGTGGAGTTACCGTTTATGGAAGCAGTGTAGGGGGGGGGCAATACCAAACCCATGTTAACAGAAGTTGTAAAAGTGAGCCTAAAAGATACAATGACTGACTGGTTAAAGCACAGCTTATCATCACAACTTAAACCACGACCAGGAAATCATTTTTTTTTTAAAAACAATGAAAAAACAAACAGACCTCAGCGACTGCAGAGCATGAGGTGAATCTTTTTAAAGTCTTGAGCGAGTGCTGAGAGCATCCTGTCTGCATCCATGACGTGGCTGGTGGTTAATCGAAGGTTTATGTCCATGGCATCATTCCCTGAGAGTGAAGAACTGCACACCCCGAGCAAAACACACATCAGCACTGGAAATTTTTTTTCTTTCTTTTTTTTTTTTTTTTTTACTAAAAAAAGGTAAAACCTCACTCATCCCATTGAAGTTCCTCAAATGTTCACTTCTTCTGAATGCATCGACTACTTTGGATCGACCACAGTGGCTCAGAATACTTGTTTTTTTTTTTTTTTGCTAAGTGAGAAGTGGCACTAGTTGAAAAAGCTCAGGTGTAGATATGGAAGTTTCTCAACCTAACCTAGTTTCTATTCGCACATAGCCCCAAACACCTCCGGCTACAGGGAGAAGAGGAAACCAGAACAGACAAGAATCAACACAGGATCTATTCAACTGGGGGAGAAAAAGAGTCGTGAAAAGGATTTGTAGGTAATGCTACTCAACAGATGGTGATCACATGAACTCTAAAACATCCACATTTACAAAAAGTATGTGTTAAAGATAAAAAAAAAAGCGGAAAAACCCTATAAAAAGGAAAAAAACCCTCAGAATAGCCGAGGTTTTAGGGTCCAAATATAATAAAATCATTATCTCTTTCAATTAATAAATACATCATTCAGAATCCATAAAAATAACACATAAAAAAAAAAAAATTCAACATCACAGATAAAACGAGAAATAAATTAAGCAGGATATCGAGCGAGTCGTTCGTCATCAGACCTGAGCGAACGACTCGCAATTCCTATTTTTAAACAAATTCAGAGAGGCAGCACTTTGACTCAGAAACACAGATCCCGAGTGCAGATTTGAGAGGATACTTTCGTCTAAACGCACTGATTTTTGATTTTTCAAACGGGGAAGAACGTGGCAAAGTGCTGCCTCTCACTCTGTCCTCTCCTCCAAGTCATTATTGCTGGTGTGATTGAGATAAAAGTGTGGGGGGGGGGAATCGAGGGAGGGAAGGGGGGCAAGCATGAGTGGAGAAAAGTACAAACAAATAAGCACCATTTTGAAATTTCAGTTCTCCGTAAGCACCTCGTTTCCTCCTCTCAGGGCCAGAGGGAAAAAAAAAAAAAAAAGCACCCTGCTGGAGCTTCTTCGCTCCTCCGTCCCGTTCAGATCGTCGGCCATGAAGCGAGTAAAGGTTGAAGGGAGGGAGGCAGGAAGGGAGGAAATCTTAGTAAATGTGATGCAGATGATGTTGGCATCAGAAGCAGTGGAGATCGTGCTGCTCCCCGGCAAAGCGAGCATTTCTGTTGTTTATCTGTTTATTAGACCTCCTACGTCTTTGTCCGTTTGAATGCCCGCAGGAGCTTCAGTCCACCTTTTCCCTGCAGCAGCATTTCATAACATGCTCGTCGTCTCCTCTTCCCGTCGCTCCTTTTTTTTTTTTTCTGTTTTTGTTCTGCGTGTGCTTGTAGTGAAGTCGTGCACTTGCTTATTTCAAATCCAATACCCTGTCTCCTAAGCATGCACAGTGAGCGTGTTTTGTTTTTTTTAAACGTGTAAAGGTTTTCGTTCAGTTGCGGTCGTCTCCAGGCAGTGAGTTCTCTCTTTTTTTTCCCATTTCTACGGCACAAAAGTGTCTGGAAACAAAAACACAAATGTTTTTTTCCTCTTCTTTTTCTTCAAGAATACATCCCCACGTTTTCATTTTGCCGATGAAGATTTGGAGTGTTAGACGAAGACGCGACTGTGTCTGTTGAGTTTCAGGATCTTCCCCAGTCTCTGCTTGGCTGTGGCCATTCCTTTTTTGGGCCGCTTGCCTGAAGAAAGAAAAACAAAGAAGACTGAATGTTAATGGCAATAATTCATTAGAGGAGAATTAAGCATAATGCTGCACCGCTTAATCAACTAAACGTCATTATCGGCCAATATTCGCCTCATTGACTGCTATCGACCGGTCAGCAATAAGATGCCCTGGCTGTAAATATTTTTCCATATCACATTTGAGAAACTTTCCCTCTTCAGCAGGTGAACGTGAAAACATCCGTCTGCTGTCTCTTCACAGTAAAAAGACGTAAAAGATAATCTGATCTCCAAACCTTTCGTGGCCTGATTGCTGATAGGTGGGGGGTTGGGGGCGTGCCTCTTGGAGGGGTGCAGCGGTGGAGACATTGAGGGGTCACAGTACTGGTAGTCCGTCTCGGGGCTGCTGCCGTGGCTCCGGTTGAGAGGGCTGGGCAGCCCCTGATTGTCCCAGGCCTCGCTGCTGTTGCCCTGGCTGTCCATCGGGCTGTTGTCCCCCTGCAGTCGGTGCTGGTGCTGCGCCGCCTCCCGCTGCTCCAGCGGCGAGCACTGGCCGGGGCTGGACCACCAGGGTTTCTGGGGCGAGGCTACCTTCTCTGGCTTGGAGGAGCACAGCAGACCAGCCATAGACAGCATCCCCTGAATGGCCTCTTCTGTGCTGGGTGAGGTAGGACGTTCTCTGCAGGGAGAACACAGGACTCGTTTACATCTCAGTCACTTAAAAACAACAACTGACGGGACTATTTTCAGGCATTTCTTACCGTTTGAGTGGTTTGTGTTTGTGCCTGAGTTTCTGGCCAGACTGGTCCAGCTCTATGGTGTGCCCTGAGCCTTTCTGCTTCTCCTCCTCGTCCTCCTGGGAGCTCTCCGAATCCTCGTCAGAAGAGGATGAGGACGATGTTGACGACGACGACGACGACGATGATGATGACGATGACGATGACGATTTATGCTGCATTAACAGAGAGTTCATGTGTTTGAGCCGCACGTACTTCAGTGTAGAAATCAAGGTGTTGGCAGTTGATGTTTTTAAACAGCTCAGTATTGATTGTGGTTTTCCTTTCTTTCAATCAGTGTGACACATGATCCTGAGGTTCTTACCTCTGTGGGAGAGTCACTGTCTGACTCCATGTCTGACACACTGGAGTGTCCTGAGACTTCTTCCCTGAGTTCAGTCTTCATCCTCTCCAGACCCCCTGGAAAACACACGAACACACTTTGAGCTTAAAATGTTGATAACGATTTCAATTACTCTGCTGAAACATAGGTTTAATCATAATAAGAGCTGAAAGTAGTGACTTACTGAGGACTGTGGGTTTGTCAACCATGCTGTGCTGCTCGTGACCGTCGTGTGTCCTCTCCAACTTCACATCCACACAACTCTTTGGTGGGCCCTGGCCAACAGGTGACCGTTCACCCTCCGTCTTCACCGGGCTGCTGGCTGGCCGCCTCATATCTCTGCACACACAAAGACACACATTTAAATGATGTAACACGATGTAACCTCGCCATGAAATATAGAGAACCTGACTGCAGAATGTCAGAATAAAAATTCACACCATCAACAGTGTGAGTCTCTAAAAAATCTCTCTAAAATTGTATTCTCTGCGTACAGGCTGATATTATGTTTTTTATCAATGTATGTTGTTGTGATTGTCGACACATTGACATTGTTGGTTTCTGTTTTCATTAAGATTTTGTTATGATGAGATATTTTTACAAAACTAGAAGGATTTTATATCTGCACAGAGCTGTAATTATTTTCTAAATGAGCATATTATTCCAACATTTCTGAACATTTCAATGTGGTGTTGTGCACATAAATAAAACAAGTCTTTCCAAATTCAGGTTGACTGACTTATTCACATGTGCTGGCTCGACTTGTCTCAGTTTGACTCAGCACATCAGCCCAGCGCGGCAGGGATTAGCATTTAAGCTACCTGCTTGAAAGGTGCGTCTTTAACCGATGATGCACTTGTCTTGAGTAGTGGCCAAAGGAGCGGCTGTAAATACTTGTTCTCCCCACGGCGCTATCGAAGAATAACCGCTAATAAAGCTTCACTAATTCAGCTGCAAACACATTTAATTTCCCCCATTATTATTATTTTTTTAAGCGTAAAAAACAAGAAAAGCTGGTGTTTCAACAGCAGTAACTTATAACAAATGACCACTGAGTCTTCACTAATAAGAAGACTGAAGTGAAGCGAGCTCTCACCTGATGATTCTGCCGTTGACCAGCATTAGTCGGAGGTGGTTGTCGTCTAAAGACTCTGCAGCAGCAGCCGATGCAGTCGACACTTTGTTGAGCTTCCCGTGAACCTTGGCACAGAACGCCGCATCCTAAATGGAACAGACCATCAGTTAATAAACATAAAAAAAAAAGCAAATAATAATAAAAATAATAAAAGCAGATTTTGTGATCTTCCTCCTCACCTCCTCCAGCGGTCCCACCTCCAGCCTCCTCAGCACCTCCCTGGTGTGCCGCTCCAAGATGTCCAGGTTCGAGGGCACCTTGGGGGCCTGTCGCTGCTGCTCCCTCAGCCGCCTGGCCGCCCTTCTCGCCTGCCGGGCCTGGCACAGCTTCTCCAGTGTGGAGCGAGTGGCCGGGCAGCCGTTTGATCCAGATGCTACTCCACACCCACTTCCCTGAGATTTCACTGGCTTGCTACCGCTGACCGGTTCCTCCTAAGCAACAAACACATCATGGAGTCAAGTTACTACAGAAGTCAGTGAAGTTCACGAATTGCCTGGAAGATGTTTGAAAGTTTTCTGTTCAAGTAGCCTGATAATCAGATGTCAGTTTGGCTTTCTGTGTCTCCTGTGGGTGGGATGTGAGGTCAGGCCAAGTTGTGAGTTACGTAGAGTAACAAAGGCCATCATATAAAACAGAAAAACCAGAGTGCTCCTCGAAATTACATCAACAAGGCAAAATGAATCTGGTAACAGTCATGTATAAAAGAAAGAGAAGTGTCTGAGGACTGACTGTTAGACGCTACAAAAAGCTGTGGCTGTTACTTGTTTTCAGGACAATTTATTATAATTCAATCCAGCACTAATGTATCTACTCAGGGCCTTAGCTCCTGAAAATAGCTGCATATATCCTATATCCTTCCCTCTTCTTTCCCTCTTACCTCGAGGTAGCGGATTTCCTTAGTCAGCTCTTTAATGAGATGGTTAGGCCTGATATGATCCGGTACCTCACTGGTGGGCTCAGTCACCTGCAAAGCAACAGCAGAGCACATTGAGAACAGAAAGAAGTCTGTTGCTGATCACTGACACACATCCAGCAGATAAGAACAAACAGCGCTGACGTCCCAGACCGTGTAACAATAACCATCTGGACGGTTGAGATGACTGTGAGAACTCTCACCTCGCGTTTCAACCAGGTCCTCAGTGCACTGATTAAAGCCTTCACTCCCTCCACTAGGTAGGTCGGTGGCGGACAGTTGTCCTCTCGTAGCTCTGAGAAGGGAAAGAAAAAATAAATAATACAAGAGTTAAACTTGTAAAAACAGCAGAGAGAAAACTGGAAAATATTAAAAGGAGGATAACTTTGTACTCAAACGTCCCAAGAGACATAATATTTAGACCTTGGTGGGAAGATTTAACCTGACCGCCATCGTCTCTCATCCAGCAGAAACCACACAAGTTCTGAGATTTAAAATTTTTCATATACACAAAAGTATCAACTCTATGAAAACTGATCTCCCGCAGGCGATCACTTTTTACATAATCCTGTTTAGATCGATCTGACACAAAAACCTTTATATCCAGAACGCTCATTCTTTCTGCAGCAGACAGCTGAGTAGCTTCTGCTACTTAAATATGAACATTGTTCAAATAAGTTATAGAGTTAAGATGCATTTTGTTTTGGATCAATATGCTTTGTGTTTTTACTTTTAATATAATTTCCTTACTTTTATCATCTGTTATGCTTTAGTGTAGCCTTTTTAGCTTAGGTTGTACAGTGAAAGCAAAAACACCTATGTCAGCGTTTCTTTTTAGGTTGCCAAAATTGCAACGTTTTTATTCACGTGGTATCAGAGCGCTTCAATACTTTTGCCAGTGGAGATAAAATGTATCCACAGCACAGCAGTTTTTGAGCCTGGACCAATATCATAACTAATAGTGTCTGCACACTTTAATACTGCACACGTTAGAACAGATGCTCCTACAAAAGCAACCACCTGCTTTACATTTACAGCCTTTTAACTATTCTTATTATTATAGTCCTGACAGATCTGATGTGTAAAACATCTTACTTCTTCTGTGTTTGTACATATTACCATTTGTCTCTCACCTTTTAGCATTTCCAAGAGGTTCTTGGCCACATACCAACAGATGGCCTCAAAGTACGGAAACTTAAAGAGGTCTGGGGTTTTCAGACGACGCTCCATTTCATAACACCTGCAGACCAACAGATGGAGCACAAAATGGTTCAGTGATAAAGCAAATTAACATAAATGGAGCCATCCTTGTATTTTATGTGCTGTTTACCTGAGCTGCATGCCGATATTGAGGTTGTGAAGGAAGTTCCCTCCAAACGCCATGCAATCCTGAGAGGTGAGAACAGCATGGATCCAGCCTGCAGGGGGCGCCAGAGCACAGAGGTTTACACAAGGCACCCACAGACTGACAACTGACAACAAAAACACACTTAACGAGATGACAGCTAAATAGATAACTCAATAAAGGCTACTTCAAGGTTGTAAGAGCAAAATTCAAGAACTTTCAAGGTATGTTTTGATCATGATAATTGAATTCTTGTGACATTGAAAACATAATGGTTAAAATTAAGCATTTTCCAAACTTTTTAGGACTTCGTACGAACAGATATTTTTCGGCACTTATGTCTGATCGTGCACAAAAAACTCCTGTGTCTGGACAAAAACAAACTTCTTTCCCTCCCACAGTCCGCCTTTAAAAAGATAAGGTTGTCTGTTAAATGACGGGTTCTCCCTCTGATAAACATTCCTCCTTCTACAACATAAAGTGAGAGAAAGCAGAGTCTAAGGGGGTTTCTTTAAGTCTGATAGACAGGCCTGATAAAGCACTGGTTGACTGACCTACTGTGCTCTCTGACCCCCACTTAATTCCCACCTCTCCACACCCTCTCTGCCAGAAAGCTCTTCTTTACAACGCTGCTTCAGCCCGCTGAGAAAGCATTGCTATAGACTGATTGTCCAGCAGTTGACGGACTGAACTGAGCTTTGTGTGTCCGGGTGCACGGGGACAGCGAAGGAACTCGATCGGCTTAAAAACTCTTTTGAGAGACTGATGGATGGGTAATTGTATGACGGGAGACGTTAGCGTCACTTTCGTGAGAGAAAGCATGTCATATTCTGTTAGCGACACGTAACACAAACATCTTCTTACCCTGCTAGTTAAAGTAATGTCAGCTTACAAAGTCATGTGCAGGGAAAGCTGTGATCTGCAGCATCACTGCTACTTTCATCATATTATATAATAGCACTGTTTCTCTTCATTTTTCCAGTGTAATCATGATCATTGAGAACTGTTTGGGTTGTTGCTCAGGAAGAAATTCCCTCTCTGTTATTTTCCCCTGGCAATGACAGAGGACCTTCAAGAGGCCTGTATTTTCCTGGCAGCAGCCCTGGGAAGCATGATTATTTTCACTTTTGAACGCATGTGAAAAGACAAACAGATCCCGACAACAGGTCAGCTGGGTTGGCACTCGAGAGTTAGTCAGACGACAGCTACACCGACTACGTTTACACATGTGAAGTATTCTGTTTTTTGCCCCTCTAAGCTGCTTTCATAGCTACTGAAAAAAGGAATATCCCACTGATACTCCTGTTCATGATATTTATGCATATCCAAAAACATGTTGATATCTAAGTCGTGATGTTTAAAAGTAGGTGCGTCTCTCCTTCCAAACAGAAATGTGGGCTTGTCTCTAATCTGGCATCTCTACTTTGGATGAATAAAGGAAAAAGACATCTCTACCCCAGCCTCCACACACAGAGCTGACCTCAATCAGAAAATGCTACGTCCCAATTCAGAATATCTAAACCGAATATGCTGTTTACATGACGCCGTATAAAATCAAGAATGTAAATGTAAACGTAGCCACTGATACAACGTTAGTGAAACAGATAGCTGTACTGCATGTGCAAAATGTATTGTGCTCGGAAACCATAAAGACTCCAGGGGTGCTTTCATGTCTAACCTGCTTGGTTCAGAACAATCGAGCCCTGGTATGTTTTTTCATTAGACCTCAGTGATGCTTTCAACACACTCAACCACAACGTATTTCTTGAAAGACCAGAAACAAGGTGGAACTGTCTGGCACAGTCCTAAACTGGTTTGAGTCCTACTTGAAGGATGGAGACTACTCTGTGTTGATCGGTAAGAACACATCAGTCTGAATAGCTGCGTTTCCACCCTGGATTTTTTTATTCCAAGGAACTGCTTTTCAAAAAGTTTCTTTAGCTGTAAGTCTGTACCTACACTGCAGTTTAAAATCCTGCAAAGGTTAGGCAGGTTAGTCCACTGATGTATGATTATGTTTTTCATTTTTGCACATGACATTTGCCATTCGTCTTATGCTTTCTTCTTCAACTCCATGTCGATGTGTTAAAGCATAACAAACAAAAAGAAAACAGGTGTATTGGCTTTAAACTTTTAAAAATGGTGGCTATAATTAAAAGCTTCCACACCAAATCAGAAATGTTCAGGGCTGCAAACCGCACCCCCAAAGTTCCTGTACTTTTGGAAAGTACTACCTCTAGAGCAGGACATTTTTAGGAGGTAAAATAATGTCGCCAGGGCTTAATTTAGACCCTGACCCCTGCAGTTGGAAATCCAAGTTCCTACTAAGGTTCCTATTCCCTGGGGTAAGTTCCTGTGGTGGAAGCGTGGCTAATGTCTTCCTGTTTTTCAGTTCTTGGCGCATTTGTAAAAAGTCAGTGTGAACACAGACCAGAACCTTTTCCTTGGTCGGGACCAATTGGTGAAAGTAACATCAAAGTCAGCAGTAGAGGAACTTTGGCCTTTATGATCAACAGAAACTTGACACAAGCATAAACAAAGCCACAAACCTGTGGGGATGAGCAGGGTGGTTCCTTGGGGCACAACACACTTGTAACACTTCTCCACTTTGTCCCCAAAGAACACTTCACTCTGATTGGGCGAGGAGCTCCATGCCTCGTATAGTGCAAGGTTGGCGGGAGTGGGTTTGATCAAGTAGAAGACCTTCTCACCCTGAAGAGCAGAAGAAGAGAGGTTTGAGTTAATGATTGGCAAACTGAGATGTTGTGTGTCAGATCAAGGCAGCTGTGGTGATGCTGCTGCTACAAACACCCATGAACACCTTGAAATTAAGGTCAGCTTTAGTTCGTGGAAAAGGCAGGGTGAGATCATCACAACGGGCACAGCAGTGCTGCCCCCGGAGCTGCCTGATGAATAGATGTGATGTGAGAAGCAGGGTGACCTTTCAGCAAGTGGTAGCCAATCAGCCGTGACTGCCTGCCCTAAATACCTCCGTATATACAAACACACTGAAAATCACCCAGCTTGACAAATGAAAGGGCAGCGTGGTCCCAGATTAAACAACAAACAAGCAGCTAATTTAGCCTGGAATATGTCATTGTCGATTCTTGCCTGATTTCATGCACACACTCACCCAGAGAACATGGTACCAGACCGAAGTGCCCCCGAAGTCTATGTGGAAATCTGTGTAGCTGTCCTTGACTCCCATAAGGCAGTACTTCTGGACAAAGGGCTTGGGGAAGAAGGAGTCATCTGGCCAGTAGTTCTCTACCCAGGACATCTTCTGAGCCACGTCAGGCACCTCCACCAACTCTGACATCCTTAATGGGCGAAACAAAAGTGCGGTTAGACTCTGTCGTAAAGATTACTGTTGCTCACCTAGAAACAATATATCAGAGCACCAATAAAGAACCGAACCGATAAATTGAATCAGTGTCGATTAAATCTTAACGAAACCCATCTCTACCTGGCATACATGTAACTGGTTTCAGCTAAGTAACTGAATTCAAAGACCATGAAGTTGATAAGTGGCCCAGGCTAATGTTAGCTTATTGCAGATATATTTGTATCGGTATGTGTGCCAGCAGAAAAGTAACAAGCTATTGCAATTCAGAAAACAAAAATGTAACTGTCACCACATCTTATAATTCACAGAGGAAACTAATAATAGTGTTAAAGGTCATTCCTTGTTTTGTTTTTTGTTGTTATTGTGTTTTGTTTGTATGTGTTTGAAGCAAAACAATAAAAAAAAAGTTGATCGTAAAAAAAGTTGACAAAGTAAAACTACTTAAGATTCACTTGATAAGACTGGAAGCTCAAATAAAATTGCAAAACATAAACTCTAAAAAAATATTAGACATTTTTGTCACACAGCCAGTGTGTGACATGCCTTGACTGACTTGTACTGCTTGCGTTAATTAGGACTCTGTGCTTCCTGAAGCTCTTCCTTGAGCCAACAGAGCGATCAGACAGGAGCATAGCTTACTTAGTGTCAGAGAACTCCAGGCTGATGAGGTTGAGGACCTTCGGTCGATGCGGCGTGGTGAAATACTTGATGAACTCGCTGAGCTTCATCTTGCTGTCCGCCTGCCGTGCCACATCTATCACATCGATGACTTTGTCGCCACCTACATGGAAGATAAGCACCACTTAGTCCATATTACGTCAGATGGAGAAGTTCTGTAGTGTTGAATGAGAAATATCTTCAACTTTTTAATTGGCTGCTGAGTAGGCGTTGGGTTCACTGAGGTCAGTGGCCTGCTGGCATCTCCATGTGCTTTTAGAGATCAAGCCCTGAGGGAAACTGGCACCAATATGGCAGCGTGGGGAAGGGTTGTACAAGCGAGACAATCTGTCAATCTGTCCAGACCAGCAGTCCCTGAGGAGGGGGCGTGGGTGGAGGTGAGAGGGCTGCTGCTTTTTAACGCCTATGTGTGCGTGGGAGACCTCAAACACAGCGGCGAATACGTTTATAGATGTGAGAAAGAGTGTACATGTACAGGCTTCGTGTGGCGCATTTTTGCGCGTGCGAGACAGAAAACAGATGCTTAAAAAAAGAAAAGAAAAAACAAGTCAAAGCAGAGAATACACAGCTAACAGTTGGGACGCTACAAATCACACTCGGGTGACAACTGGGGCCGGAAGTAAGACCGAGCTGCAGTGTGTGCAGCAAGACAGCTGGTTGTTGTATTTTCCCCACACCCCTCCCACTCACCTTTTTTATTGCCCCTTTGCGTGTTCTCCCTCCCTCCCCCTCAAACACACACACACACACACACACACACACACACACACACACACACGCATGCATGCACTCACATACACCTCTGAAGGCCCAGCTGGCCAGCGTCTGATGACAGAGAACAGCTGGAGTAAAGGCAGTCAGTCACACAGTGAGAGACAAAGCTGCATGGAAACCACACAACGCCGAGCTCAAACACCAGCTTCACACACCCAACAGCAAGAAGCCTTTTATCTTGTCCAAAAGCTACAGTACTGAAGCCGCTCGAGAGGCACTTCAGCTACTTCATGTCCTATTGTTACAACTATAATATATCACAACAGCCAGTAATGTTAAAGAGCCCATTAATTAGGGTAATAGCAGCAAATATGTCCTTGTCAACCAGAAACTCTTCTTACTGCACTACAGAGCGGCGACATTAACCGATTAGTTAGGGAATAACCTCATGGAAAAAGTCAAAATGTTATTACTCGTTAGCTTCTTCAAAAGGTAGTTTTGTGATCTCACAGATGTGTACTGTCTGTCTGGAAAGATAAAGCACCTGCCCGGGGTTAAATGAGCGTTTAAATCCAGAGACGCTCTGATCTTCTTCACTGGAAGAATGTCAAGTCAGCTGCACAGGCCTGAGGAAATGTTAGATTTAAATGTTGGCTTTGGCCTGAGAATACATTTCATCATTCTGGGCAGAAAGTTGATTTCTTTAAAGATCTCAAATGTAAATTTAAAGACAAAGCTTGCTGTGGGAATGCAGGCAATAAAGTACAATTCTGACTTCTCCTCTTGAGGTCTGCGTCGAAGTGCTATTGTATAAAGGTCACAGATATATAAACATATATGCGCACGATTGTTGGATTATTAAATCATCGGACGTTGCCACAACTAAATCAGACATCAGTTTCTTACGTTTTTGGCATTTTTCTTCGCAACAATAGAGATACAGACAGAAAATATTGGGACAGAGAAAGAGTCAAAAGGTCCCTGATGTCTTAACCAGCATGTTTTTCAACATCTTTTCTGTGATGATTTAAAGAATGTGTCCACATATAGGACCAGCACTCTATGTAGTAAGGCTGCAAGTAACACATTTTCTCTTCAATGTGTCTATCTCTATCAAACCTTTAGTACAAGCTACATTTAGGGAACCTCCATCATAAGACGAGGTTGGGCTCAATCATGGGCCACACACGAAGTTGGCTACACAACTGCTTACACATTAGTGAGTCACACAAGACATCAGCGTCCACTCCCGTTCTCTCATTGTCTTCTAACTGTAAGAAACGTAACCCAACACTCAGTCCCTCGGTCACAACACCTGTGCCTTGGCTTAATGCTCAATAGGGCATGGGAGAGAGAGATAAAGTGAGAGGGGGAGTCTGTAATCTGAACTTAATGATAAAAACACCAGTGGGCTTGGTAATGGTCTTGTAATAGGAGCTGGGAAGTGGCAGGCTGTTTCACTAAGAAAGCGTAGTGGTCACAGAGAGGGTAGTGAAAGCTTAGACGTCACTCATTTAGGAGTCATTCAGCCATCGCCTGATGCCCGATAAGTGGGTTAAAACCCCATGAACCTGGAAACCTGTTCATATTGACACACAGATGGCGCCTGCTCAGCAATGGCCACTTAGCTGGCTGCTGTTGGGTGGCTCATAAGCTTTTAAGCAGACTTCAGGCTACTGTGTATCCCAATCTACATCCTTCCCAAAGGATAAACATCAACGAGTTATTGTTAATTTGATACAGCTGACGACACCACAGACACAGTATGTAACATTTCTGTGTTTAAATGTCGATTTCATATATATACACATTTTCTTGAGTTGTGTACTTATTACATTATCCCAAATGTTTCTAACAGGGTTCAAACTCAGGAAATCAACAAGTTTACTCAAGTTAGCGGTGCATTTAATTTTGTCACCTGTCACAATAACTTCCGGGGGAGAGTCAGAGAGTGAGGAAGGAAGTGGCCGAACGTGACTAAACATACATCTGTAAAAACTTTGGTTGTTATTGTTTTCTTTGCGTTTAACTTACCCACATACTGCTCGACATCTTTGACGGAGAAAGTAGGAGGAGGTAGCTTGAGTCCCAGGGCCTCCATCTCTGTGACCCCTATGGGGTAGTGGAAGCCGTGTCTCTCCAGGTACCTGGGTGTCACCAGCTCGCCCTTCATCCGCCTCATAATCTCCTCACCACTGAAACAAGATCATACAAAGTTCAGTAAACTTGATCTATTAACATTTTATTGGCATTATCTTTACAAAAAGGCAACATTGTGAGTGATTTGAGGGCTTCACAATGATGAGTTATATGTCAATGTTCAAATTAACTGGTTGACAGATGAGGCAATTCATGTGTGCACATGTCCATGTGTCCAAATTGATTTCTACCTGGCGAAGGTCCTGCTCTGGAGCTCCTTGATAAATACTGAGGTGCCAGCCTGCACTGGCTTCGATCCATCGTCCGGCTCCGTGTAGTCATGCCTGTGCCAGTTGTTGCGCTTTTTCACTGCAACAAACAGAGACAGCGGAGATTCACGGGGCTGTTTCATTCCAATTTTATCATGTCCCTCTCAAAGCTCCCAAAAGTGGTGAATTATGCATGTTGCCACCACTTTTTGTAAGGACATGAATTCTCCACTCAACCCCTGTGCTCAGAGATGGAGATGGAGGGGGGGCTTGTCCAATCAAAGCGGAGGGCTTACAACACCATTCAATTAGCCGGTTAATGTCTGCCCTCTGGGCTCCTCGAAGTTGACCCATCCCCCCATTTAAAGAAGAAAAAATCAGACTTGCAGAGAATGACCCTTTCCCCCTGGGACCAGTCCAACATACAGAGACAGGGGTGGGAGGGGAAAAACTGAATGGAACAAGGGTAAGACATGTAAATGTGAGGCAGAGACTGAGAGGACTGAGAGTTTGATGAATGAGACATATACATGTTATGACTGAGAAGAGAGGGAGACAGAGACAGAAAAAGAAAAAGCCACTAATGACAAACAGCTGTACTCACTCAGGGAGGGTCCTTGTAGGACATCACAGTTGGGACAGTGGTAAACATCGATATCCACAGCCTGATGCTCTTCTACCTGCACACAGCTGGAGATGGACAGGAGACAGAGTTAGAACAAGTTCACACACTTTCAAACACATTTAAACCTGATTCAGGCTCTTCTGTCACACACACCAACCTCATGTGAAACATCTTTATGGCAGTGTCTCAGTAAAATACCGGCCAGTTTACCATCATAAAAGACGAAGAAATACAGAAACGAATAACACTTGATGTGCTGGGGTTTAATTGCAAGTTAAATCGTCAAAATGATTTCTAGGCTCTCATTAGCAAGACATTTTGAGTGAACAGAGGTTTAAATTGTTTCAGTGAAGCAGATGTGCAAGTGCATGTATCAACTCCAGCAGTGTTGACTAAATTTGTGGGCACCATTGAGTTCTTTGTCTGACTTGGACAAGTTGAAACAGTTAAATCACACCCAAGCTAACGTCAAACACCGTTTGTGTTACCAGAGGAGATGTCAGGGGTTACAAGTTCTGGATAAACAAACACTGAGGAACTGCAAAGTACAGTTTGTGTCTAGAAAATGACCTTTGCTCTGATCCGTTTTTCCAAACAAATGCTGTACAAGTTGTGATCCAGATTCAAAGATATAGGGCTTCAAGAAGTGTTGCTGAAAAAAACAGCACATATAGCAGATGCATATAAGAATCTATTAATAACACCAGTGCTTGCGATAGTGTAAAACAAAACAAATCACATTGTGATTATTTTTGACAGATACTTTGATTGCGATATGATTCTCAAAGAGGTCATGATAATTTTTGCTTCACAATTTTCATTTTCACCAAATAAAACTATTAAAATCCTGATGATGTGACATTTGTTGGGGTCTGTAACAAACAAAAACAACAACAAGACTGGTGTGTCAGGACATCTCTGCAGCACTACACTACTTCATTATAATACTGAAGTTTAGATTTTGAATTTTTTGAATTGACAAAAAAGTTGTGTCGCACAATTTACCCGCCTCAAAACACTGCAACTTCAACAATTTTGGTATTGTACTTTGCCATATTGCAATTCAGATAATTTTACAAATAAGTGTGCAGCTGTAATTAACACTTATACAATCGAGTCAGCTTATTTTAAAAGAACTACACCCAATTTGTTTTCACTCCGATGTTGAAATAATGGGAGGTTTCCTGTTCTTCCCATTCTGCTTTCATTATGTGACAACGGCATAAAGTCAAAAACTTGGCTGTGCATCAACCGCTTGCACAGACAATGACATTTACTGCAGTCTTGCAGTTTTCTCCCATGGATTTGCAATGGTGCTAACTCTACCCCCGACTGTCCTGCAACAGCCGAACCACAGGCACCAACACACATGCATTCCTCTGTTGCATACCAGAGCTTCATTCCAGAGCAGCATGGGTTGAGCAGCAACCCAGTTGCCATTCAGCCTGAATGGACACCAATGGCTATTTAGAGGTAGGAAAACCTGCAAGGTGCATATTTGTGCGACTCAAGTATGTGCACAAGTCATTTTTATGGTTAAGTGATGCTCACTAAGTGGTGAAGAGGTCGCACACAAAGGACCCTCTGTACTTGTAGGCCGCCATTATGCTTTTCATTTTAAAGTGATTTTTGAGCTCTGAAGACAGTGAGTGCATTTTATGAGATCATATGGCGTGTCCCCACTTGACCTGAAAAACCATTAAACATCATCTGGCTGTATTTTTTAGATGTCTGTTTCTAATACTCCTCTGGCAACCCGTGGACATTTAATTATTTTGCTTAAACGCTAAAAAATAAAAAAAATGTGGATAACTTGGACAACAACATGTCTGGAAAATCTGATTTAAAGCAAGTTAAATGCTTAACTTGCTTTAAGAGCAAGAGAGAGCCTCATACAAGAGAACTGACACTGGTCACTGGCTTCAGTTTGACAGTGAGTGACATATAAATGACATATTTGTTGCTGGTGTATTCTCTGTTTTTAAAAAGGCGGACGTCTGCAGGAGGGATGGAGCTACTCACAGCCTGCTATCAGCTTTGATCTACAAGAAATTGCAGGAAACTGTAAAGGAAATAAAGCTGAGGGCCATTAACTCATCAGGAAGTGGTGAGCTTGTGTGAATGCTGGCCCCAATCACCCCGGTGCACTAACAGGATATAAACAGTAGCTCATGCACCCCCTTTCACCACGTATGCAATCTTGTGCTATTATTGGCTGCACTGCAAACACCCATTTGTTGAAAAACCGCATTTGCAAAGCAGACAAGCATGTACAGTACAACTGTCAAGAGGATGCCTACAATAAAAACAGAGATAGAACATTGTCATTAGTAAAACATATAAATACAATGCCATCAACAAAATACAGAGATAGAAAGCTGCCATTAGTAAATTACATAAATAAAATGTTATAATTCATAAAATACATACTGTAGGGTCAAAAAGTCTAAGACCACCAGTCAAACACCTCCACCCTGCACTCTGAAAAAGCCAAATCCCTGAAATATGCATGTGGATTACAGAATATCTCAGCACCCGGTAGGTCCACCTCCTGTTTCGATAAAGCCGGCATGGACCCCACAAGTCCATGCAAAACCTGACGATCCATGCCACCGCATCATGAACCGACAGCGGCCCTAAGAGAACATTGCGATTCCACAAAAGCCTGGCAAACCCTAGTCCCCAAGCGCCTGAACAATTGACGGTAAAAGCAGCTTTCTAAACAAATGCATCATCAGCTTTGCTGTTACTGGTGGAATATCTCTATTTCAAATGTTTTCTTTGCCATTAAAAAGGCCAGTTTATATCAGAGTTATCTTTTTCACAAGTTGCCTTCAACTTCAATAGAAAAAAAAAAGCAAACCTGGGAAAAAAATCAAGAGGAAATGGCAGAAAGAGGCTTAAGAAACACTCCTGCCCCTGCACGTGAGCGAGCGGATGACCAACAATAACACAGTGCAGTGCTTGGCTGTAGTATTAAAACTAGCTCATGTATCAGGAATCTCGGTTCAAACATGTGCCTGTTCGCTGGGGGAAAGCATGAGTCACACACAGCCTCTGCCATCGGCTTCGTCCTGGTGTGAGAGCAGCGAGGTGACTTCGTTGTCCTCAGCTCACTTTCCTTTATGTAATGCCACAGCGGGAAATCAGGGCACTGTGCCACATACGCTGGCCTGACTCAGTTTATTCGTCACCTGTAATGATTATTGCTTAACAAGGCACCCGAGCTTGTGAAACTGTGTGGACTTGAGACAGTGTAAAAAAAAAAGAGGGGGAAGGAAGCTCAGCTGAAAGGGAAAGAGGGCCAAGTATTTTCTGCCTGCCTTGCTAGGGCTTTATGATGTGTTGCATCATCGCAGAGCTGGTGAGTGTGCAAACAGCTCTTGAACCAATGTGAACCTCAGTTGCTTCGAAAGCAATCAGAGCGAGGATCAGATTGGAGAGGAGAGAACTTGCGTCATCGTCACACTAAATGAGATAGTGTTATCAAATGTTGTGGGACAACAACAGAGCGTATTGTTAGAGAAGGTGAAAGAGAGTACAGTCAATGTGTCACAGAGATTAAAACAAAACCTCGCCTTATTCACACTGGAGGGTTATTGTGTGACGGCACTGCAGCAGATTACCAAGCAAAACATCCCTTCCTGAATGAGGAGATGTGTGTGTACTTGGCTAAACCCCTGCCATCAACAGCCCCTCTCCCTCCACTTCCTCTCATCAAGGGCCTCCTTCCTGTGTGACTGAGAGGGCTTATTCATTAGTCCATGCACTGTGAGGGGTTCATTGTCCTCCATGATCGGTGCAGAAACACAAAAGCTGGAGGCGGGCATCACCATTATTTTAAGCTCTAAATAACTGCTCTGCATGGGGCAGCGACACGCCCACATTAGGGATCTGGCAGATCCCTAATGGATGGGTGGTAAGAGATAGAGATAGTGAGGAGATGAGGGCAGTTAAACACACCTGGCTATCTTTATCTACCCCAGAGGAGCACCTGACTCCTCCGGCCCGTCTCCCTAATGCACTCAGCCAAAGCTTACATAAACAGCACAGGACTTGGACAGCGGTAAGAGCCACTGAGCCCTGACAGATGGATAGGGATCTGTCATTTTTGGCCTCCCTGGTTAAATCATTTTAGCAAGAATAAGTGTAAAAAGCGACCCAGCATCCCTGCAGTGGTTACAGCGGGCTTCTCTGTAGTCAGCTGGTAAACAACAAAAGAGGATCACTTTGTTGTTTATGGGGCGTCATGGGAGCCCCGGGGAGTTTTACCAACTTAATTGTTTTTGGTGCAGGTTGAGTTGCCTTGAGGCTCCGAGCACTGGGGCTCTGTTTTCACACATGTCTTCAGCATGGTTGTCTTAAGGGCCCCCAGCGCCCCTGTAAAACCTACAAAGTCATCAGTCTTGTGACTGTCTGCTGCTGAAACACATCAGAGGACAAACTCAGTCTGAACTCACCTAAAGACTGACTGGTTTGTGGACGCAATCCTCTGTCTACGCTTGTCGTTGAGCATATTCATTACTTCCTGAATGCCAAACACAATTAATAACTAAGCTGTCCATTTATATTTTAGCCAGTCTTGACAGTTTTCCATTGAATTTGGATTCAATATGATAAAGAGATCCAAATCCACTCCCAATCCATAAGGTCTAGTGTTTAGGATTTAGGGTAAGAAAAGGAATCCAATATTCATTACTATTTTTTCATTAGTTTATAATCATCTGAAAGTAAGAATCAACCGGGTCCACCATGTTTCTACAATAGCCCAGAACGAACAAACCAAACACTGTCACGTCTTCAAACTGCTTCTTTTTTCCAACCAACAGTCCAAGACCCAAAAACTCTTTATTTGCTCTCATAAATATCAGATAAAAGCAGAAAATCCTCACAATTAGGAAGTGAGAACCAGCAAACGTTTGAACATTTTACTTGAAAAATGACTAAAACAAAAAATAGATAATCAAAATAGTTGGCGATTAATTTTCTTATTATCGACTAACCGTTGCAGCTCTATTGCAGAGTGATATTTCTTAAGCCAGAAGTGATATATCTTTAATATCATAATTCAATCTGACTGGTAATCAATACATGAGGCCGCTGACCCCTAATCAACATTGATTAAACTAAGAGTAATGCAGTTTACCTGCCCCCATGAGACAGCCTTGTTAATGAATGTAAACATTGCTTTTAACAAGAGCTACGATGTCGCTCTTTACTCTGGCTAATTAACTTAACACACATCCAAACAGACGATTTGAAATGTCTCTTTCTTGGACAACACTGGTAAAAAAAAAAGAGAAGAATCTTTCCACTCGTCCATCCACCCACTTAGCGTAAACATTAAAAAGGCACTCTGAGAGGCTATCCATCTCTCTTTAGTGTGCTCACATTCTGTGCGACAATGACGGATCGTGCATTGAACTTGGCTAGCCGGAGCGTCCATCAATCTTTCCTTCTGTCCCCATTGCGCCCCACCGGTCTATCATCACCCCCCCACAACCATACCTAAATCAGACAATGGCCTGACCGGAGTGCCTGACACCTACGCCGGGGTAAACCCTGTGATCTCACTTGACCCAGTGAGGATTTCCAGCATGCCAACATCCAGAGTGTTGACGTAAATTGGCATCTAGGAAGCCCTGGAAACAATCCATGTCCAGAAGCAGGTCTTGTAATTAGGCAAGTCTCTAAATGGTAAATAACAGAGTTCAAACTAACATTTGTAATCCAAACCACAGGACCTCGTAGTGGGTTTCAGTGCCTGCCTAGATGATTCTGTCAGAGCAGTGGCATTCAGGAGGAATCTGGGTCACGAGAAAATGTAATTTTCTCAGGAAATGGTGGATAGTTTTAGCCCCTCAGGGTTTTTCAGATTAAACTATTTAAGCAGGGAAATAAGTCTTAAGTTGATCAGATCAATGAATGACGTGCCTTCACACATAAGCCAAAAGGTTTAAGAAGCACTGCAACTAGGGATCCAGATATCCACAAACAACATGAACAATGTTATAAATTGATCATAGTCAGATATTATACATAACATTTGTGCGCTCAAATGTCTAAAAACGACTTAACTATTGTTAAACATTCAGTTGAGTTGTTTACTTACATTATGCTAAAGGTTTCCATAATTTTGTTCAAAGTAACGGTGTCTTCCATTTGGTGGACTGTCACTATAACTATAAAAGTCGGTGAACAAGACTAAAAATTACACGAATAAAACTTTTAAGTGTTACCGCATTCGTGAACATTTCTTTCTGAGTCACGCAGACAGAGTTTCATTGGCAATGGTGGACATTAAATAATGATGCCAACAACTCCCAGGATCCCACCCTACGCATGTATTTTGTTTGTTTTGACTGAAAGACCTCTACTGCCAGAAAATTACATACTGTGCATTTAGCTATCTGCTCTCCTTATTTTATCGGCCTTCTACAGTCCAGTCCTGATCAACCTCTGATTGACTGATCTAATAATAGGCCGCATTTACCACTGTACCACTGCAGTGAAGTATACAGATTTTGAATGTGGGGAAATCAGATATTGGCAGATACTCTGAGCTGAATCAGTATCAGGGGAGGAAAAACTTGGTGCAACTCCAACAACAACAAAAATTACTTCACTGATCACCCCTCCCGAACAGATAAACCACACAGGGTCTTGTTTACCAGACCCAAGTCTTCATCCCATTAGAGTCCCGGGCTGTATTGTGCACTGAGGGATACAGGTGATGGAAAACAGGACACTTTCCAGAAACTGAAGCAGCGAGACAAAGTCCCCCACACAAACAACAACTCAGCTAGCACACTGACAAACGGGCACCAGGAGGTTGAGCTCCTCTCCTTTCCACTCCATCGGCGTGCCACCATCCACAGCCAGAGAATATCCCTTTCCTTCTGGCCAGCCTCGTGGGAAAGAGGCAGGAAATGTGGCCGTTTTTGGAGCTCCGCTTTGTGTGTGTGTGAGTATCTGCTTATTAGTCATCAATGGGGGAAGCTCCAACATTTGTTCCTTTTCTTGCTGGCGCATGACACACAGCCAGTCTTTTTTGGCTCCGATTCGCCACAATCGCTGGCCGCCAAGTTTTTTGGCAGAATGCTGAATGTGGTTACGCAATGGCTTCCGTCATTTCAACACGAGCAAATACAGATTATTGTATTCATAAACAGTTGCCATGGAGATGCGCCCACACAGGCTGATTCAAAGAACGGGGCATGTGTAACTCTTGTCCAAGTCGGCCTATGGACTTAGAGCAACGTAGATAAAAAGTGACAGTTATACAGTCAGGTCAGGTCTTGCTGACTACATGTGTATGACACACAAATTATAATTTGTAGGGCTGCAAATAAAGACTATTATCATTGTTGATTACGTTAAAAAAATAGAAAATATTAACATTTAAGAAGAGTGAGAGCCGATTAATCAATTCTTATCTGTCAAAGTAGTTGACAACTACTCGATAAATCGCCGCAGCTCTAATAAGTCAACAAAAGTTGTAACACAAGTTCTTGATACCCATGAGGAAATCTTGTAATCCTGCTTCTCTAAGGATCAGAGCACACAGTGAGCCAAACAACAACCCTGTCTCGTCACCTTGGCAGGCTTTACACTACCTGACACAATCTGTACAATTAACTCTGTCACACCAAAACAGTAAAGAATGACCTTAACCGCAAAGCATAGGGTGTTTGTCTTACTATCATGTGCGGACTAGAGCACGCATGACTGAAATCTGACAATTTAGTCCATACATGCCCAGACACAAAAGGGTTTGATTACACAACAACACATTTCCCATTTTGATTTTGACATCACCCACCCACACATAGCATGAATCATACAACACATCTGTAAAACCACTGGCCTGCTTGTAACATGAAATGAGGATAAGACACTTAAAAATACAAAAATAGGACAAAACATAACCATAAGCAATTCAGGGATATATTCCAGTCTGGTCCCCTTTAAAAAGTCCCCCTGCTCACCACTAGGGGTCCCCTGCCATGTGCCTCCTCTGCTTGAAAGGGGGATTTAAATTTCTCAAGCTGTCAATCAAAAGCCCGACCATAACAAGCTCCTTGTTCTCTACCATTGGCTTTCTTATAATATAAAACACAAGATACACACCAAAACACAAAAAACACAAGTTACATACACAACTTGAAATGTGTATGTTGTAGAAAAATTGAATATTAATTAATCTGATGTAACAAAAACCTAGTGATGGTGTCCAAACAAACAGAAGTTGATTATAAAATACATCTTATGAGGATAAGTTTAAAGTACATGGGTTTGGCTGCGGTTGCCATTACCTTGAATAACCTAACTTGGTGAGCCAGATTCCGAGGATTCAGTCCTCAACAACTGGTCTAACTGCATTTTAATCTCAGTAAATCAAACATTTAACTTATCTCTGAAGCGATAACAAGACACTGGCAGACGTGCAGCGCTTGTATGTCACGATGACCCCGGCAAAGCTTTTGATCACTCAGGTTGACTGACACAGCTCGGCGATCCTAATAGATCCGCGTATTAGTGGATAAAAACTACTTGCTTTGGGCTATATTTGAGTCAATAACGTTCCTTATCGGCCTGATTACAAAGAGCAGATACATGTCGTATGTTCTGGTGTCACTACCAGAACAATTTAAGAGATTTTTCAGAGAACGAAGCCCCACTTTCTTTCGTAAAGTCGTGTCAATAGACGGTTTAAAACCCCCGTCGCCCACCGCTAGCGTTAGCAGGCTAAGTTAGCCACCAGTCTACACCGCTCACAGAACCGTCGCTTTTCTTTGAGAAACAACCAGTGTTTGTCGCTTCCAACGAGCCACGTCTACGAAAGACATTATAACCGACGTACCTGCCGTGAAACCAGTCTTTACAGATGTCGCACTCGATCATAAACCGGCTCACATCGTAGGGCTGCCGGCAGACACAGTACAGCGGGGCCGCCGCCATCTTCCTACTGTCCCCAAACAACGCAGGAATGGAACGGGGCGGGGATTTAACCCAACGTCCGGAAATACCCGAGGGCCGAGCCGAGCGTGCACGAGGTGCTCCATTCTAGGCAATCCCACCTCTGACGTCAGTTTCCAAATTATTCATTTCCATCTGGTTGTGTGGGCACACCAACAATAGACACAAACTTTTTCCAACAAAGGAATGACATAACGGGACTGTTTCGGGCATTTTGTCAATTTTTACAATATGGGGAACTTATTCTCAGCGAAATCTGATCTTTTGTAGACTAAATAAAGGAGCATGTGTGAGCCTCATAGGCCTTAATGAGTAAATTATGTCATATAGTATGTTATTATATCAGTTAACATTATGTGAGGATATTTTTTAAAAATGTTACTCTTGATAAACCTCAGTGGATGTATTAATTTAACTCATTCAACCTACTTTATCATTACAAACCCATGAAGACCCTCCAGGAAGTCTGTCTTAAATTGATGTCCATACAGAAAATATGATGATATTACCAGGATGCATGAATGAGGATGAATCAATGCACATTTAAAAATAAATTATATACATTAAATTTAATCAGGAAGTCACATTAAGATCAAGATCTCATTTACAAGAGAGTAGTGAAAAAGAAAATAGAATAAAATGAAAATAAAATAGTAATGATATAGAAATAAAGGAAAAATATACAGTCATATAGACAACAACATGACAAAATGCATTCTAAAAGAATATTCTGAAAAAAAAACCATATGCCATAGACCACAACTTGACAATATAACTAGATAACTGATTTTAATAAATTAATGCATTCTTAAATGTCTTTGCCAAGGTATAAAAAAGATTTTAAAAAATCAAAATCATATTATGTAAAACAGTCAATTAAACCTCTAACCACATTTTTTGAATTGCCCCATTGATACCAGTGTGTCATGTTTCAATCTACTCTACATTATTCCAGATATTGATTAGCGTAATAATGAAACCATAAAAATCAATCCCTTAAATATTCACATTTTATTCTGTAATGCTGTAACTAAAGCGGCCAAAAATTAACAATACATTAAACGCTGCTAAGACCAGCTGCCTGGAATAACTTCCAAATGTGCAGCATCAGCATCGACTTATCAGTGACCTATAAAAGCGGCTGATAAGACATAAAGAAATAAAAGCATAATTATGTCACACAATCCGAAGCTGCTCCCTCAGCAGAATATCTGCACAGTAGCAGAGTTTATCTCCCTTCTGTTCTCATTGAAGAGCCGGTTCCTCTGTCCATGTTCTCAGACACAAGCATAAGAACACAATATCCACCCCTGGTATGTCTCCGTGGAACGTGTCTGACATGCCCTACGTGCTTGTGTGGTGAATAGCAATGGGACCACCGACCCACAGCTTGATCTGTGAGCTGACAGCACCCATCCCCCCACACGCCCATCTGTGCTGCTCTGCATAGGCAAGCAGGCTCGGTGCATGCAGACACTCATGAAGACACATGTGATTCACCGGGTTCATGTGCACATCTCAGCCTGATTTTTGTCTTTAGTGCATTCTCAGCCAACAGCCAAGATGTAAACATCTCCTTTGTTTGTCCTCAGGGTGATAATAGCAGCCTGCAGCACTCGTTTGTAGTAGATCATTATCATGTCTTCACTTCAGGTTTTCTCTCCTGTCAGCTCAGTGTGTGCAGTGCAGCTTCGTGGCTGCTGTGCAGATGCAGATCCACCACATGCCTGCTGCTGGAAGTTAATTATCTCTTGTAAGTGGAGGTCAGTGCTTCTTAAGATGTGTTAGTGTCACTGCTGATGAATGACTACAGACAACTTCTGCACTCCTGACATGAATCCTGTGATCACTAAGTGTTAACAGGCCAGTTTATTCCACCTGAAAATGAACATCATCAGTGCTTGATTACCATTAATAATACATTATGTGGTTAATTTATGGGCTGATGTTACAAAATGTAATTCCACTTTATATAAACATAGAGACTTTAACATCTATATCAAAATATGGAAATTGAAAGCAAGCTCTAAGTAATCAGAACATGATTTTGCTGTGTTGGCTTTAGATTTCACTGCAAATAAGGACTTTAAATGTTCATATTAATCAGTCAGATCATTTTAAAACTAGACTGTCTGAAAAAATGTCTAAGTGTGTTACAGATAAAATGGACAATGGTGTGCTGTATATCATTTTTAAAGTATCATCAGATAATGCAAACTTGTTATATGAGTAATCAGGTAAATTTTTATTGATTATACGCATATACTCATTACTTTTATCTAAATGATAGCATTCATTAGTATTTGCAAAACAACTTTTTACAATATCAGGTGCAATATTACTTTTTCACTGTTCACCAGGTTACACATCTCTTCCAAAATGTATTTTATTTAATATGTATTCTTATTCTATTAGGCACTGGTGTCAGCATTTACTCCTTTGATACTTTTTTAAATTATTAGTCTACTGTGTTTTTGTATTTTAATCTGATGTAACTGTTTATTTGAGCATTTTCTGGCACAATAATTTCCCTCTGTATTGAAAAAAAAGTTATATTTTAACTTGTCTAATCTTATTTGATAACATTTTCAATTTTCAAGTACTTTTTTTACAGCGTAGTAAATGATGTGAGAACTTCCTCCACTACTGCTCACGACTCATTTTGTATTTTCGAAATCAAGCGTGAAATCAACGGGATTTCTTATCTCAAACTAGACAAAGATCTTTTTTTAATCCTAGCCAAAATAAACAAACTCTCTAAGTCTTCATGGCAGAATAAACTGAATAAACAAACTGACTTTAAAAGGACAACACAATTTCAAGCTGGTTTACTTTGTTTATATGTGGCGGACCCTGCCACCTTTCAGTGTCCTGGAGACCTTCTTTACCTCTGAGAACAGCCTGTTTATTCACAAATATCCTGAGTTTGTATTATTACCTCATTAATATTATAAATACATCTCCAAAACTACACATTGCCCCTTTAAACCAGACACCACTCTACAAAGAGGGGGCAGCGTGTCAGTATTAAAGCGCCACCTCCTGTCTGAAGAGCGTCAGCGTTCCCTGCGCGCTCACGCCGCACGGCTACGGACGCGCTGACGTCACGTCTTACCCAAACGAGGAAGAAGCGAGCCCCGCCCCCCTCCTCTGAGAGCTAGCATGGAGGCATCAAGGTGCAGCAACATCCAGGTATCATCCAGGCAGCTGTCATAACATGAGGACTGTGGCTGCAATGGAGACTTTACCGCGAGTTAACACCTGAATACATGATACAAGAGGTAAGATGAAGAATGAATAAAAGGTTTTAAATGCTTTATTGAGACGGTCAGTAGATTAATGTCACCATTTATCAAACATTTCCAGTGTTAATACTGTTTCCAAAGGTTTAGCCTATCTGTTATAGTCCGTACTGACTTTATAGTAACCTTAGTTTATATTATTCTGTCGTATCTGATGGTGACACGATAGAATATTATTATTTTATTTATATATTTTTTATATATTTTATATTATTATGTTGTATAGGGGTATTTATAGTGCATGACTTATTCAGCATATGTGGTTTTGGGTCCAATATCAAGTGTTGTAAGTGTGATATATATGGGTGCGATTTTGATAATCCAGTGTAATATTATTGACAATGCAGTGTGTTTGAATATCACATTTTTTGTCATTTTTAATGAAATACATTTTGTTTTATTGAAAAAAATACAAAAAAAGCTTCAATATTTGGAAGCCATTTGAAAATATTATTTAATTTTATGTTTATTAGTCACCATTTTATTTCATGTTATTTTTAAAAACTCAATTATATCATCAAAGCAAAGAGTTATTTTGTGCTAATATCTTTCAGTGATTGGAAACAGTGTTGTGTTATTATTAAATCAGGAAAGCTGCTAATGAAGAGTGTTTTACGATGTCTGCAATAGACACATGGTGGTGTTTTCTTTAAAGGAAAATATCATTAGCAGTTTCTGATAAAATGATCATGTAAACGATTATATATCTGCAAAAAAATCCTTATTTTAAATGATACTTTCTCAGACGTGTACTGTATTATTCTGGTATCAGTTTGTTCAGAATCAGAAATACTTTTCTGATCCCAGAGGGGAAGTAGAAACAGAGCAGAACTGTCTCTACCAGCATGTTTAGAGAGGGTGCAGGATCGATAAGTTAGAAATAAAAATCAATGGTATGAAGTATGCTAAAAGTAGAAAAACGAGCAGGAGCACATGCAACAGGCTGTATGCTCTTTGACTCGGGTATTGAATGTTGCATTGTTTGTATATTTGCATCCTTGCAACAGAAGTATAAAGCTGCTCGTTGCAGACTGGAGTCCTGAATATAACACTGAGGCTCTGTTCTATATTTGTGATTGAGGAGGTGGAGATCAGCCCAGAACCTGAAGATGAGGCGTCTGTCACGTAAGAAAGCCCTGAGCCTGGTGAAGGAGCTGGACGCCTTCCCCAAAGTGTCTGAGAGCTACGTGGAGACGTCAGCCTCCGGAGGAACAGGTGAGTCACTCGTCTCACAGTGAAGACATCAGACGTTTGCTGACAAACCTGGTTTGACACAACGCTAACAACCCCTGTCTGTCTCATCCACAGTGTCCCTGATAGCTTTCAGTGCCATGGCTCTTCTGGCTATCTTAGAGTTCTTTGTTTATAGAGACACTTGGATGAAATACGAATATGAAGTCGACAAGGACTTCTCCAGGTAAGCTTCCTGCTTTCAAAGAGTGGCAGACTTTCTTTTGACTTCTGTCCACTTTCTTACATGCTCAAAATCACAGCATATTGCAGGAAATTACCGTAAAACTCAAAATTATTCTGTTATCTTTTCAGTAAATTGAGAATAAACATTGACATTACAGTCGCCATGAAATGCCAGCGTGAGTACTCCGTCTCTCACATAGATAATTTACTCATTAAAGTGCATTACAGGTGTAAATATGTGCCAGTTACTGCAGTAATCATGTGTGTTTTCTGTCTGTGTTTGCAGATGTTGGAGCAGATATTCTGGACCTGGCTGAGACCATGATCACTTCCAACGGCCTCCAGTACGAGCCTGTGAGTAAAAAAACATGTCTCCTGACTTTAAGTCAGGTTTGATTCTGTGTTAAATTGTTTTGTTTTGCAGAAGACAAAAGGCATTCAAAGTTTTTCACAACTGCATCTCTTCTTTTGCATGTTTTTTCAGGCGATTTTTGAGCTGACCCCAAATCAGAGGCTGTGGCAAAGGTAAAATGTTGTTTTTCTTTCATTCTTAATTGTCTTTTTTGCGATTATCTTCGTCATTTTTACGACCTCAAAAAGTGTATTAAAAGTGATAAAACTTGCAGCCACACTGAAGAAGAAACTTTATTTGTGTGGCCATGGAAAGCAGAACATTATGTAGAAAAACTTGAACAGACATTTCATCTGTCGTGATTCTTTGTCCTTTCAGTTATTGTATTTGAAGTCGTTCCTGAAGCGCTCAGCTGTATCTTGCATGTGTCAATGTTTTTTTTGTCTTTAGCACGTTGACGGTCATTCAGAGCCGGCTGAGAGAGGAACACGCTCTTCAGGAAGTCCTTTACAAAACTCTGCTCAAAGGAGGTCCCACTGCCCTGCCGCCACGGTTAGTTTCAGACGTGATCAATTCTTCATTAACTTTACAAAAAACAAAGTTTTGTTCTTATTTGAACAGAATAAAGTGATGTTTTCTGGTATAGCTGCTCAGATATACTGCTGATGAACAATTAAGGAGTCAATTAACAGTCAGTGGCCAATTTATTAGGTACACATGTACAATCTAATGCAATTCAGTCCTGCTTGATGGAGGCAGAATATTATATAATTAACACCACTGTGACAGCGTAAGAAAACCTTGAACATTATTATAGGCAACATAAAAGAAGATATTATGTTGGAGCTGTATTGGTATATATTCTGCCTGTGTGTTTGCAGGGAGGATGCCTCTATGGAGCCGCTCAACGCCTGCAGGATACATGGGCACGCCTACGTCAACAAGGTGGCAGGAAACCTTCACATCACTGTTGGAAAGTAAGAAACGATCTGTTCAAAATGGAGCTGACGGATAGGACTATTGGTCGCTCAGCTCCACGTTAAGACTGCAGTGGACTGGGACGCCCTGAAAACTTGGTAGTGTTTGTGTTTGTGAGCCTCGTGGGCATTGTTGCAAGAATTATGAAATGAATCACATATTTAAGAGCGGCATCATCGAGATTGGTTGTTTAAAAGCTTTTTCGGGCGTCCCCGGGTAACCAATGGTAACCCTGTGTTTGATTACCACTATGAACTGTGGGTAATTCCCTCAGGAAAAATCTGCAGAAATGCGGACTTCTGGAAAGTGGCTATAAAGGGATTAAAATGTCTGCGGGAGAGCCTTCCTGCATCTGATGATTTGACAGTGGACCAGCCCTAAACCCTCGCATCCACCGTGACAGACTCCCTATGTGGACTTAGTTCTGCTTTATACCATGTCACCAGACTTCCTAAACACTTCCTAAGAGCAGACATCTATTAAAACTGCCAAAACCGGCTTACAAGGCAGACAATCAATTTCCATCTTACAGTAAATACTGCAGGTGTGAAACCAAATATTCAAATTAGAGGAAAACAAGGTTACCTCAGAGCTCAGAGCGTGGGCCGAAACAGTCATGGAGCTCTCCAAAAAATGAGTGAAATATCTGTTTTTTAGGGAGTCTAGCAGTGAATTCCTCAACATGAGTCCAGTTGACATGATTAACTGACATTGCTACATAATGCTGATGGACCTCTTTCGTCTTTTTCAGGCCCATTCACCATCCTCAGGGTCACGCCCACATTGCAGCTTTTGTGAGCCACGACAGTATGTAACTGTTTTTTTTCTGTTTATGCTTGCATTGCATTCTTACTTTCCTTGGCTTGCTTAAGAGCAAAGTAACTGCATTTGAAAGCTGTTTTTTTCCTATCTATAATACTACCATGAGTAATTACTTAAAAAGCATTATATGCAGGCTTTTTTTCCAGTTTCACTCAGCGACTCCCCGCGTCCTTGACTGAACCTGCGCTTCCTCTCATCTTTGCGTTCCAGCGTACAACTTCTCCCATCGAATAGACCATTTATCTTTCGGGGAGGAGATACCAGGCATCATCAATCCTCTGGACGGCACCGAGAAAATCACCTACAACAGTAAGTTACTGCAGTTTTTCAGGAGATAGGAGAGGATAAAACACATGATGGAGTGGTTTCCTATATTCGAACTGAGTTTTCAGCAGAATTAATGACGTGTAGAGACATTTATTGCATCGTGAATTAACCCAAACTGTCCTTAGCTCACCTTGGATGATCACTGCTAAGTAGGTGTTATTGGAAAGAGTTTTTTTTGTACAGATAGCTGTGGTTTAGCATAGTTTTCCTTCATTAAATTTATGTAAACGCCTAAAATATTGGGATTTTTCACACATTATTACATTGTTTTACTCCAGATAACCAGATGTTCCAGTACTTCATCACAGTGGTTCCAACCAGGCTGAACACATACAAGATATCTGCAGACACACACCAGTTCTCTGTGACTGAGCGGGTGAGTAAGAAGTATTCAAAACCCAATAATATCAATAAGCTACACAGAGGATGAGAGAGTTAAAACAGAAACTGTCTTATTTTTTCCAGGAGCGGGTGATCAACCACGCAGCGGGCAGTCACGGCGTTTCCGGCATCTTTGTGAAGTACGACACCAGCTCTCTGATGGTGACGGTCAGCGAGCAGCACATGCCGCTGTGGCAGTTCCTGGTGCGACTGTGCGGCATCATCGGGGGAATATTCTCCACCACAGGCAAGTCTGGCGTCAACAGTGGCAGGCAGGAAGAAGAAATGCAACATAAGTGAAGGACGTGGGGCGTTTAGCGAAAGTCAATTTGAAGCCCTGGATTCTGCAATTTTGAATTCAAAGTAAAAACAAGTTCAGTTAGTTTAGTTTTCATTGCTGTGTTCCTCTGTTAAAGGCATGCTCCATGGACTTGTTGGCTTCTTTTTCGATGTTGTCTGCTGTCGCTTCAAACTTGGAGTATATCGGCCCAGAGAGGTGAGTCTTTACCATATCGAAAATACAGGTGTCTTAGCTTTTTTGGTCTCATAAATATGCAAAATAAGCTCACAAAATATCAATAAAGGAAATATTCTTACACTTATTTTACTTATTAAGCAGAAAAGCGGCTGTAAATCACCTCCAGACTGTATCCCCCTGTATTTAAACTGACCTCCATTGGTCTTGGAGCCTCCAATCAGCTAATAGGGCCATTAGATAACCAGCTAACAGCAGCTTATAGCTACAGCAAAGAGTATAGTGAGCAGCAGTTGGTGGTTACTGTGGTAATATGCTGCCCCCTGTTGTTTTGGAGTGACCATGTCTTACACATTGCACCTTTAAAATCAGTGGTTTTTCACCTTGAAGCAGATCTAATAGACGTACCTGTGCTGAATCTGTTGCAGGATGTGCAGCTGCAAAACCACATGAACAATCTAAACAATCACCAGACTCCGTTGTTGGCTGACAACGTCCCTCAGGAGTAGCGGCCATCGTCAAACTGCTGATTCTGCCTTCTGTCCTGACATATCAGTCCTGTGTTACTATATGTGTTTTTTAATTTTCCACATTACAATACCTCATGAAATTGTTTTTCTACTTAAAAATGTAAAGCAGTCTGTTAAACACTGTACTGTTTAATATTTAAAGTGTTTCACAGACTTTTCAGACATATTTCTGTCCACCACTTTGTATTTATTGTGCTTTTGTTAACCTTTTATAACATTTCCTTTTTAACACCTGTGATGGTGTTTCTTAAGAAATGTTGTCAGGCTTTACGTTCCATTTGCTGTAATAGTATCCATTAAAGTTTAAACATAAATAAAAAGTATGTCTGTGATTTGAATCTGTGGAAAACATTTCAATAAGAGTCTCAATAATGCTTCATAAGAGTCACAAAAAAAAAAGATAGATGGTCTTCAAATACGTGGACCTCTTCATTGGGTTAGGTTAAAAAAGATCGCTAATAACTGATATTTTAGGTGCAGCATGTGAGTGTATTTGGTGAATTCATAAGCTTATTGGAGTGTGAATAGCAAAGAAAATAAGGTAATTTGAAGTCTGGAGACTTAACAAGAGAACATGAAACAAAAATTTTAGGAGTCTTATAGAACTGAAAAATTCCCTAAAACCCTCCGATACTGCATAAACGCTTAAAGGGCATACCTGTTATTTACCACTGTGCTTCGGAGCCCGACCTTAATATCAGTTGGCTGTTATTGTTTTAACTCCCCAATATTGGTATTAGCAATAGGCCAAAACAATAGAGTATCTGTCAGGCTCTGTTTTATTTGTATTAAAAAGAACGGTTATAAATAAAAGCAGCCGAGACCAAAATATCATGACTTTGAAGTCCCTAGTGTGAATTAAGCTCCAAACCCCTGGATCCTACATTTCCCATAATGCAACTAAACAGCTTCTTTTGTAGAGCTGTTGCATAGTAAATGTCTGTGACCTTCAAGCTCCACATGCTCAGTTTGTAAAGCCTTTGAACCGAAGCTAAGATAATGCTGACGACATCACTGGGACATTTTACTTCAAACAAATAAAAAAAGAAACAAGACATTAAACATTTACCGTTTTCGTTCACTGTGTTCTCTCCTCCTGACAAATGACATGTCACTTTCACCTGTACGCAGCTGAAATGCCAGAAATAAATAACATTATTTATCAAAAGGCCAAACGTCTCAGGTGAAAGAAGCCGGTAATGGATTTATGAAGAAACTACAAGCGGAGGTAGAAGGTGAGTTGAATGGACTGCAGCACACTTGCACTTTTTCTCTTTTATTTTATTTCAGTTTTGCCAAGCAGACTTGAATGAAGTGTTGTCAGAGCAAGGGGAATGAAGGTGCTCAAACATTTTTGCAAATGACACCAGAAAGTATACAATGAAGTAATCGGTTCCCTTTTTTTTACGAGTGGCGCTCTGCAGTTGGTTTGCAAATTCGGTCAAACAGGACACACAGAAGAGCAAAACGACAGCGTTGCAAAAGCCTTGTAGCTCTGTAAGAACAAATCTGACGAAACCACTTCATCATACAGGCCTCGCACGACTCTGAAAGTGAGAGGACAGTTACCATGACTACACCACAGACACGGGCTTTGCATAAACATTTATTTAGTTTTTGTCCCTTTTCTCCCATAAAGGCTCATAACTGTTATGTATTTGTATTCTGTCAAGAGTCAATACATACAATACTGTACACAGTTTTCCTCGTTTGTTTAGTAAAAATCAGACTTGCCTGTCACACTTAACACTTTTGGTAGACTCTGTGGGAAGCTCTGTGGTGGAATCCTATGAAGACACTCACCAAGCAAAAAATCAACAGTCAAATACAATTTTTTGGTACTCTATAAGAATAATATATAGTTCAACTATTTACAGATCTTCAAAACTCGGGTCAAGGATGTAACTCCAGGACTCCCTCGCTTAATAACCTCACACTTTTGTGATTTTAAGTCCAGACTAACAGGTCACAGGTCAAGAATAGTAGTCCATCTCTCCATCAGATAAGGTGTGGTGTCCCTCAAGGCTCCGTACTCGGACCACTAACTTTCACAATATTCTTCTGTTTGGAAAAATCATGTACAGGTGCAGCTTTAATCTTTGCTTCAATAGACCATATTCACACTGACGTCACACTCAGGGTGGGAAGCTCAAATGTACTGCTGTGTGCAAAATTCTTATCATTTCACCGTTTCCTGATTGATCAGCAACTGCAAAGTTGTTTAATCTGTTAATCAAGGTTCCCACCCTGGAGGAAAATGTCCGCTGTGTGAATACACTCTATGCAGATGACACTAAACGTTATATTGCAATCAGCTGTAATGATCGCTTCACGCTCTGCCATGTTTACTAGCTGTCTGAGAAAGATCTTGCTTTTCTTACATATAGAAGAAGCTGAAACACTTTTTTTCTGGTTTAAAGGGGCTATATGAGAAATTTTCAAAGACAATATCAACAGAATTGTGAATAAATAGCAATTTTGATATTGTGATGTGTATGCATTTTGTTGCAGAGATATCAATTGAAGTTAGCATGCTAACGAGCTAGCCCTGGTCCCAAACTCCTCTGCAAGCGCTGTTAACGCAAACACTCATGGCTAACTGAGCTAACTAGCTAACGGCAGCAACAGTTAGCAGCAGTTAGCGGTTACTCTGATGATGTGCTGCCAGCTTTCAGCCCAATTTGACCAATTGTGGCCTCCCTGCTTTGGCTTACGTTTCATGCTAGGCCTGATTTTTATGATCTACCCTAACATATAAACATATGATCTTTCTCAGACATATCTAACAAACCTCATGACCTTTTCAGTATCCAGAGGCCTGCCTCAAGAACTAAAATAAATCTTAGGAGTCTGAGGTTAGTGTTCTTAAACAACCTCCTGGGATTTTCTGACATCTCCAGGTAATTATTTCATGGAGAAATGGATGGTTAACTGTAATGATGAGAGGCACGACCTGGGGCGAGGACTCCTTCATCTTAGCTTGGTCCCCCAACACCACATACCTACAATTCTGACATGGATCATTGATTTTGGACTTCTTTAACTGGACCCGTTCCTTGGACTCCTTAATTTTGGATTCACAACATTAGCATTGGACCTTTTAGAATCCCACTGGTATTTCTAACTTAATGTTAAGTTTGTAATTTCCCCACTTATGGCTCCAACTTCAACCCCAATTCCTTTTGGGCTTTGAGCGAGTTTGTCCCAGAAAACTTGGGCTCGGTTGGGAGACATTGTACAGGATGTGATACTGGGCTATACAAATAAACTCGACTCTGAAGTACTCTTATTTATATATAATACACTGCCAAGGTCTACCACATATATCAGACTAGCCTTTGACGCAAGTATAAAGATGTAAAAGTAGTAAACTTAGTTTCAGTACAAACTGCTGTACAAACAGGCAAAAAGTGGATGAGCATTCAAACAAACAAGGTTTACGTTCAAAGTGATAGTTAAAAGTGACAACCTCAACAGCAGGGACGATGGCGGATCTGTATGTTTTGGTTTAAATAGTGATAAGTTGTCTTGTGTGGTCAGAATCAGCTTTAATACTCATCTCAATAATCTGTGGATTGGCCTTGAGACAGAACCACCACTTAGTTTTTTTGGGTGTAATCTTAAAAAGGCGGTAGATACACGTAACGCAAGACATACAGATATCCAAATCACCTGCGTATTAAAGAGAGGAGTTGGATATCTCCACAGTAGAAAACAAAATTATCGTATAGAAATCGCCCTCCACTGAAGCGCTGCCATATTTCAAGTATGAAAAAAAATTATCACAAGGCAAGGCGATGTACCGAGATTCAAGAGGATGGAAACAATGACGTGGGGAAAGAAAATGGAAGTCACACAAAAGGCTTGTTGTTGCATATATAATTGGCCACTTTGAGAGGAAAACAGTAGGTACAAAATGATAGCAACACTTTTTTTCTGGACGGGGTCTGATGACTGAACAGTGCATGTACTGATGACAGGAACTAAACAAATAATTCATGGCTAGTAGACCTCTTTTTTTCCCTTCTGAGTGCTTCACTCAACTGCAGCCCCCACCTGTAGAGAGCTTCCTTTATAATCCACACTCAAAGGAGGATTTAGAGCGTCCTTTGTAGATGGTCAGAGTCTCGGATGTAAAGGTGAGCGCTGCTTGTCTCTGGCTTGAGGCGGCGAGGAAGACTCAGTTGGTTAAGGTGCTGGATGCGCGGAAGTAGGACAGAAACTTGAAACAGAGGCTGACCACAAAGTACCAGATGTTCCTGGCCATCTGGGAGCGGGCGATAAACACCCTCCAGATGAAAACCACCAGCAGGGTGTTGAAGGTGTAGCGGATGTTCCTCAGTCTGAGAAAGAGGAAAAGGAGAGGAGGAATAAGGAGGGGTTTAAAAAAATGCAGCGATAACTAATTTTGCATTTTGTGCAGAAAATGTAGTTAAATGGATCCTGAGTACAATTTCTTATCTTTTGGGTAATTTTGAGAGGTTGAAGCTGTAATTTCTCTTGTTTACTACTTTTTCTAATATAAAAGTTGACTTTTATGCAAACTAGCATCTGCTGTGCCTCTTAACAGAGTATACAGAAAGGATTATTTATGAAACCTGTAGGGACACTACTTAATGTTGCATTAAAACAAAACACCACTGTTATTCAAGTATGGGCAATGTAGAGCACAGACTGACCCCCTCCCAGTCCTGTTGTGTTTACTGTGTGTTGTTGTCTCTCGTCCACTTACTTCCTCAGATGCTGCCTGGCAGCAGGAATGTCGGACATGTCTTCATTCAGGACGTACTTCTTGGTGCCGATGCAGTAATTCTCAATGTACTCGGGCCAGTTCAGCTGGCGCACGTCAAAGTTAAACGTCTGCAAGATGGAGAAGATGGTTAGGACAAAAAAAAGGCTGCAAGTTTGTAATTGAAAATGAATGAAATTCCACTTTCAGTCACTAGGTGGTGCAACTGACTCCAGAACACCATGTAAATGTAGGTTGTTCCCAGAGAGAACCACTTTCCCTCTCAACAATATGAGGGTTAAATTACTTTAACTTAAGTAAATGTACAGTTTTATAAGTAAAATGCACTAAAAGTATCAAAAGTAAAGTACTCATTGTGGAGAATGACTGCTTAACATACCGTTATATCGATATTATTGCAATGATATGAAGCAGCAATTACATAACGGTGTATTTAGTCAACATGGGGCCAATTTTAACTACTTCTAATACTAGTGGGTAGTTTGATTTATAGAAATTAATCATATTTTGCAAGCTGATAACATACTTTGTCTTGTCTTCGTGATCTACAGTAAAATGTACAGTATTTCCTTCTGAAATGTAGTTGAATATGAGTATAAAGTGACTAATGGCTGCAACTAACTAATTATTTTCATTGTCGATTAATATTCCCGATTAATCGATTAGTTGTTTGGTCGATTAAATGTCCTTCATTGTTTCCCGAATTCCAAGATGACGTCCTCAACCCAAAGATATTCAGTTTACTGAAATAAAGTAAAGAAACCAGAACATATTCACATTTAAGAAGCTGGAATCAGAGAATTTTCACTTTTTTTTCTTAAAAAATTACTCAAACCGATGAACTGACTATCAAAATAATTATAGCTAATCGATTAAGTGCTGCAGCTCTAAAAGTGGAATAAAATAGGAATACTTGAGTGCGGTACATGGTTTATAACGGCCGTTGAGAATCATGAAACTGTCTTTTGTGAGTATCTGCATCCTAAGTAAGCTCAGAAAGTGGAATATTTGGCCCAAACTGACAGCGTGTACGTGGATGAACCGACCTTCCTGTCCTCCGGGGTGAGCTGGCTCATCAGCATGTTCAAGTTCTCCGAGTTCCACTCCCAGTCCTGACTGCTAAAGTACTCCAGCAGGCTGATGGCCTTGTGCAGACGGTTAAAGATGCGCATCATCCTAGAGGGAGACAGATGGAGGTCAGAGGCTACAACACTGTTGACCTCCTCTTGAGATTACAAGTATGAGACAGATCGCTGTGAGTCTTACTGCGGCTTCTGTCCAGAGAGTCGAAGGAAGAGGTCGTAGATGAGGGCGGGGAACTTGTGGCTGACCAGGATCCAGTACTGGTTGATCAAGTAGTTGGAGGTGATGTTGGCGTTTGGCCTGCGAAACGCCTGCTCCAGAGGGTTCCTCTTGAAGGACGACATCACATGGTGCTCTGCAGAAGGTGCACAAGGAGGGGTTAATTAAACAACATAATAAAGTCTTTTTCTCTGAAATAAGGGAAAATGTCAATCCGATTTGTGTGTCTCATTACTGCAAACCACTGAGCTAACACTCCTCTAACCAACCGAGGATGTACAATAACAGCATGACATTGCTATAGGCCGATAAAAGCTTTAACATGAAATTTCTGACAAGATGACGCTTTAACTGTGTGCATGTGACGTGACCTGTTGACAGAGTGGTTTTCTTGCAGCATGCTGCACAGTGAATGTGCACATTTCTAAAAGCATTGTGTCTGCATCTGCCGGTGGACCATCATGATAAGAGTTGGCATAAGAGGCTTGATGTTCTCTGCATCAACCGGCCTTACTTCGCTCTGTAGCCTGAATGTAACGATAATAAAGTCAGTGTGGATTTCATGATGCAATGCAGCGAAATAACTGTCCTTTAAAGCTTTTTCTAGTAGCCCAGCTTGTCAACTCCCACTGACCCGAAACTAAAAAAATGGTTAAGCGAACGGACAGATTGCAGTTTCAACATAAGGATCATGACTTCCAGGAAACATGGCTGCCCTAAATCATAACATGGTTTTTCAGCTCTGGTTCTCGGGGGAATATCAGGCGGAAAAGCAGCCACACAATGACTCCCCCCGCTGGGCAGCACCTCCTCCTCTTCCTCCCCCCCCTTTCTCCCAGAATCCAGCAGCAGCAGCCATCCACAGACCCGGAGAGCAGCCATGTGACTACAGACATTACATCACACACGGCACGCAAACTAGGCCTCGCAACCGTTAGTTTCCATGGCAACAGATGTGCGGTGGTTGCAGGGGCCGGGATGACCAGATCCGAGGTGACAGCCAGCTGTGGCTCGGCCCCCCTCGCGGCCCGAGTATCGCCGCTAACCTTGAGCTGCCCTCCGAGGTGTGGGAGTGGAGACGAAGGGGCCGGATCCTCCTGCTTCACTTGTCATAACGCATCATCTCCTAACATCATTTATTGTTTTTCGGCCTCTTCTAATCCCCGTGTTTTCAGATTAGCTTCATTCCTTCGTCTCATTCGGTGAGAGTGAGATTAGAGAACACGGCTCCTCTTTCATAACAGCGAGTTGCAGCGATGAGACCTAATCCTGCTACGAGCCATCTGGTCGCAATTTCCTCGGTGAAGGGAGCGTGTTTGCTAATCTGAGAGGAAACAGGGGAAGAGAGGGTCCTTTGTCATCCTGCCAGCCCGACATCTACACAGCCCTCTAATCTCACTGTATCTGATGACCGCTGGGATGGAAACAATGAGAGTTTTTCAGTCTTCATGTGTGATATCAACGCTGCTATCGTGACCTCAGAACGAGAACAAGTATCACAAACTACACAGGCTCAGACTCACATCGACTGCGCCTGAATACATCACAAATCTGCTTAAAATTCAGGGAGGAAATGATGTAATGATAAAAACTGTCTGTAAATAAACACGTCAAAGAACTATGTGTGATTACAGACAGCACAGCTCATGAGTACGACACAAGTCAGTCATTTGTATTTTTCATGAATTGGGGTAAATGTAATAATAATTATGAGTGATTCAAATTGTATTTTGTCCCTTTTTATTATGAGCAAAGGCATCACAGTCAGTGCCAGATGCACGGACAGATTACAAGGAACAACCCCAGGGCACAATCATTTTGTGTCAGTGTTGTGTCTCTTTGTAGCCGCATGATTGACTTTCGCATGTCATTTTTAAAAACACCAAGTGTTTGTAGTCGCGCTAGCTATGTGAGGCTAGACCTACACATGGTGGGGCTTTTCCCATGCTAACGTCAGCATGCTAACATCCTCAAAAGGACGATAAACAGTATGTAAATCTGTAACATCAGTTACATGGTTGAGAGAGAGAGAAAACGGCTGAATCCGCCAGCTTATATAACTGAGGAGCAGCAGTCACAGGTGGTAATTAGTGGTGCACTTCCTGCTTCCCTCCAATGAACCTAAAAAAGAAGGAAGGGTCATTACGTCACCGAATCTTGCTTTGGTGCCAGACCGTGGTATAATCTGTATTGAAGTCGTTAACCTTCTCTCTGTTGTGTGTTCTGGAGGCATTTCTTCATCAGGAGTCATACAATGTAGATATGTTGGGTTTTAGTAAGTTTCTCGCTGCATCTCTCGTTGACTTCACTACAGCTGACACCACAGTCCGGCCCCAAGGCGAGATTCAGTGACATAATGACCCTTCCTTCTTTTTATTTTTTTAAGGTTTCTTGCTTCCCTCCAACCAAAGAAGTCAAGAGTGCTGAGGGCTGTCACACATGCTAATGTTCAGAAAGTAGAAGTTTAAAGTGTTTCTTCACAATCTTAGTTCAGCATGTTTGCAAAGTAGCACAACATTCAGCTGAGGCTCATGGGAAGAGTTTAATCAAAAGCTAATCTTCATCTCTGTTCGTATAAAAACATCCCCTTGGCGACTTTTCTATTAAATATTGGGACGTCATCATGTGGAAATCAGAACGTACTTTTAATAATTCAATTAAGAAGAAACAAAAAAACAAAAAAGCCGATTGATTTAAAGACTTGTGGGTTAAAGTAGAATAAACAAAGATAATTTAAGGGCATAGTGCCGAGATCTTCCAAAACAGGGTTTTACAGCGTAAACCTTTGAAAGTAACTGCGCTTATCTTAGAAACCGGTTTTATCCTTGCTCTCAAGAACAAACCAAAACATCCAGATGACCTCCTATGATATGAAAACATGTCTGAAGTCTCCTGCTTACACCCTCCAAATGTTTAAATCCATCTCCTGTCTCCTTCCAGCAGGTGGCACACACTCCCCACAAGAGCCCCGACCACAAACACCTCGACTTAACTACATCACAGGGACATTATGTCACAACACTGGGGTATTGATTTGTGATGATGAACGTGAACCGGGACAACAATACTGCGGGATGCCAGCGGGCGCAGACGAAAACAGCTCTATAAATATCCTCGTGCGGTGACAGGTTTCTATTACCTTTGAGCAAGACAACAAACAGTGTACCTACCGATCTCTCCCCAGTGGAACGGGTTGATGCCGCCGGTCGTGCAGTTGTACACCAGAGCTGATTTGGGTCTGCGGGAGAAGAAGGTTGTTGTTATGCCAGTTTGATTCCTGCTGAAGCTGCTCTGCATTCTGGTGCACTATCGCTGCTATAGTCACATAACAGGTGGCAAAGTTGATGCATTATTACATTTGTGAGATATGAGCTGTTTCCCCTTTTATGAAAAATGTCTGTTTGGATCTAATTTGGGTCTGAAACTCAGCTGTTTCAGGTTTATTGGTTTTTCTATCTTATATCATACGGGAGTGGTCGGCTCAGCTTTTCCTCCACTTTCTCTCCAGCATGCAAAATCTGACCCGCTCAGTTTTGGCCGAGAAGTGAGTTAGAAGTTTTTTTTGGTGAGTAAGACATTTTCCAAGGAAAACTTTTGTCATGACTAAGTGGATCTTGTTTTCCCCCCACTTCTTCTCTCTGGCTGAGGAACCTTTAGCATATTTGCTAGCTGGCATAATAGGTTCAATAAAAACAGACATGTTGTACCAACAAATATCTTTAATCTGTTAATCTCATTTGTTTGTTCTGACTTGCTGTTAAACTCTGAAGTAAACTGAAGACAGCTCGAACAGTTTGTACCTCGTGCGTGACCTTTTCTCTTCTAACTTCCTCTATCACTTCAGACATTAAAGGGTCATTCCAGTATATCTAACACGGAGTCTATTTTTACATACCTTGCTGTCTAAATGACTAATAAATACAAGAAGTCCCTCCCTCCGAGCAATTGCTCACCAGACTCCATGGACAAAAACAGCAATTTAAGCACACAGAACACAAGAGGTGCTGGTTTGCCTTGATCAATTTGTTTGTGTTATTGTATGACTAAATATATAAATAAATAAATAAATAAATAAAAGGCTTATTCATTTCATTTCATCATTCACTATTCCAGGTTTTCCTCAATTAACTTGTTTCTGATCATCACAAATCTTTATTCTCATTTTTTCTTTCTAACTGTTCAAATAAAAATCATTGTTCTTTCACTGCCTCTCTAATGCGGGTTTGAAAATGACCCGTATTCACTGCCAGGACAAACCCGTTGTTCTGGCGCTCACCTGTGTACAGCTGTGTACCAGCCGGCAGACAGGGTGAGGTTGATGACCACGTCTACGGGGATCAGATCAGCCACGGCGTCGTTGTTGGCTCTCATGGTGCGCAAGATCCCCTTTCCAGCCTGAAAACAGACAAACAGCGTCTTAGTGTCATTGTTTTGGTTTTCAGTTTAGACGTTTCTTGTTTTATTTTGTAGAATTCATCCTCATCTGACTTTCCACTTCCTGTCTTTGTCTCTTTACGGCCTTTTTCTGTGTATGTCTTTACCTTAGCCTTTGTCAGTTTTGTTCCCGGTGTCACTGTGTTTGCTCCTCGTGTTCAGCTAACTTAAAGATCGCTTTTTGTTTCTTAACCTGCCCGCTGTGGTGTTTTGCATCCGTTTATAATGTTTTTATGTATTTTAGAAGATTTAAGAGAAGCATTTTTACTTACAGCTATAAAGACTCCACTTGGTCCGTTGAAGTTGTCGATCCAACCCTGAAGAGCAACGACAGAGAACATGAAAATCATTAGAGACGTACGACACATTGGACATTAACACACGTTTACACCTGATATTAAAATCTGATCTATATCTAGAAACATTATCTGGATAAGGAAAAATGCATATTAATACAAGGTGTAAATGTGTTGTGAACAGATATTTGTTTTTAGTGAGGTAAGATAGAGGTTGTTGTTGAGATTTAGAGTGAGTAAGCATGAAAGCTGAAGGAAACACATCTCCAGTTACTGATTAAGTCTGTTTTGTGCCATGAAAGTGACAAAAGTTGTGTTATTCAACAGAACAGTGTGATAAATTGAAGAAATCGGGTGGAAAATTAATGACGTACAGTAAGAAATAACAACTGTGCAGCTAATCTGCTGTTAATGAAGCAGATCTTTTATCTAGTCAGCGAGAAGCCAACATGCCGGTTCTGCGATGTCAGGACAACCTGACACAATATTTTTATATGAAGAAAGGAATAACTTAATGTATTAAATATGCCGAATTTACGATAGGGGACAAATAATTAAGAATTTGTCACAGATACCGTTTCACGAAGTTTATAAAGTTTCCCGTTACTCAAAAATCTGCAAAACTCTGATTTTTTAAAGGGAGTGTGGGACCTCAAATTCCTCACAGGGGACAGAGATCTCAGATTGGATCATTTTTTATCCGGATAACATCAGATCCCTTTTCAACACCAGGTGTGAACAGGATGTCAGTTATAGATCCAAACAGAAACACGTATGTGGTTGTGTACGTGCTGCTGAATCAGCCGGTCAGAGTCATGTTCCTTCCTGTAGTGCGAGAACCGGGGAGGCTGGGTAGCACTGATTGTCGACTTCAATTAGAGGCCATTAAAAATGGATGAAACCACTGGTTATAGACTGCTGCAGTTTCCAGTGTATCCGACTGGAGTCCCATTATGTGGTCTTGTCCTGCGTCTAATAATATGTTCTGCTGCAGATAGAGTGCAAAGAGGAACAGGCCACTGAGGCCGGCGGCGATTTCAGCACCGCAATCTGTTGGTGGCTTCCTGCCAGGTTTAAGTAGCACACACTTCCATGAATCTGCATCGTATACGGTGGTTAAATGACGATATAAGAGTCATGAAATGACCGAACTAGACACACACTGTGGCTGTAAACACACCACACATCAACACAAACATACAAACAGGCAGTCCCATCCCCCCCCTCTGCCTCACAGCGCCTACTGGCACGAGCTGCCAAGGCGATTGCATGGCCAAGCGTGAGCGAGGCCCTTTGAAGAGCCGCTGCCAGGCCGAGCTTACAACTGAAGGCTGAGCACGGAGCCAGGAGCTGCCGTCACAGTCCCAGCGCGCACACACACACGAGGCCGACATTTCCTGACGCCACATAAACAAGGACTTTCCTGTGTTGTTCTGCTATTTTATCTACGTAGCATCATTTCTGAATCTCTGAGTGGCTTTGATTATTTCACAGGAAGGTTCTGAACGACTGTAAGCGTCTAAAGAGCAGCTTTCATCCGACTGCATACAACGAGCTAAAAATAATGACCTTTAAAGGCAGAATCAACCACTACGATCCAAAATAATCTTCGACTTGAAATAGGGCTCTTAGAGCTGTAAGGGGTTGATTTATCGATCAGTTTCCAACCATTAAAATCGCTAAAAAAGTCAAAATTCTCTGATTCTTTAAAATTCAAATTTCTGCAAGTTAGCATCATTAAAAATAAGCAGAATTATCTATTAGTACTTATAGTTCACAATGCACTCCTGAATATACAGACAGCTGTTACTAGATTACTTTGATACTGCAGAAACTGTAAAAACGTGATGTTTCTTAAGCAAGTTCTGCATTCTTATAAGAAGCGTCTTTTTTCTTTAAGCGTTAAGGGGATTTATGGGTGTTTACTTGCAATGGATGAGGGAATAATGATTTCCTCTTTACGTATAGAGAGAAGAAAGACCTCACTCTGAGAGGGAGTAATATTTCTGTCCTTCCTCACGGTTTTAAAAAGTGAAGATGTCAGGACGCCTGCAGCACCAGCAGCTTGACAGAAAGCAGCTTAATCATGGAAATTCTCCACTTTCAAGTTAAACTGTGCTGATCTCTCAGTGTAGCCTTCACATGAACTTCTGTGCTCTCTCCAACTTCCCGCCCTCAATGTGACATTCAAGTTTTGTCGGCGTATCTCCGCCCTCGGTGTCCCATTTCTCCGCCACCCTGAACTCCATCCCGGCAGCAGCTGTTGAGCACTCGGTCGAAAACGCTCTTCAGCTCAAGATATTAACCAATTTGTTTTAATCCCGCGCCACGTAAGATATAACCCACAGGGGAGCGGCATTGACCCGTGCAGGATTACATCGATCGATATCTTTATTTCCATTCATTTCACTGACACGTAATGAGCCCGGGATCAAGACAACGTGACCGGAGTCTTTTAAACATGTTGATTAACATTTACGAGCGGCGATGAGAAAGATATGAGTCATGCTTCATAACAGCAGACACATATATCAGAGTGAAATATTGAGTGGGCTCACGGGGAAAGGCTCCTGCCAGCTGGCTCCCACTATGGAGGGTCTGATGATGGCGATGTTGAGCTTGTCCTGCTCCTGCTGCACCACGAACTCGGCCAGGGCTTTGGTGTAGGTGTACGTGTTGGGCCTGTCGCCGATGAGCCGCGGTGTGATGTCGCGCACGATGCCGTCGTCCATCCACCTGCAGACAGGAATGTATTGTTATGGTTCATAATCATCACATGAGGGTTATAACACTGTCTGTAACTAGATACTACTCGGTAAAGGCACATCTTGGTCATTTTTCATTCAGAAGTCCATATTGTTTTTAAGGTATTCTACAGATGTACTTTTAAAGATTAAGACAGATGTTTGAAGAAGCTGATAGACTTTCTGTATCTCCATGTTTTTAATTAAACTGAACAGGAAACTCAGCTTCCCTTGTGCTCGATATAGAAGCAGTATTTCTTCTGTTGCCCATTAATGCCTCGTTAAAAATACAGTAAATGTCAGGACAGGGTTTGGTCTGATGATGAGGCTGAATTTCTTCATTACTTCTGTTCATTTCCGTGTGGGATCAGCGAACAAATCGGAAGATGTGGGCAGTGATTTGGAACCAGGCTGCAGCCGGATATCAAACTCAGTACAGAAGGAGACATGTCATCGAGTCCCGGTCATGTTAATTATCTAAAGTTGAAACTCTGATACATAGTTGAGCCAGAATTATTTGCTTTTTTTATCTCCGTATCCCCCATGTTTGGTTTGTCAGCAGGATTACCCAAAAACTACTTAACAGATTTCCACGAAACTTGGATGGAGGACGGGTTCTCGGCCCAGAATAGACCTCATTATCTTTTGGTATCCAGATAAAAGGACAGATTTATTTTTATCTCACTTTCTTTAACATTGAGAGATGGGATGTTTTTTTGACATTTTGGTTCATTTTAGTAGGAAAAAAACAGGATTGTTGGGCCTTGGCGGAGGCATGTGCTCTCTGAGGGGATGGATTTCTGGCAATAAGTCTGGTGAACTTCTATATTTTTCTTTCCAAAGCCTGATATCTTCTTCCTCTGTGCCACAGATCTCCATTATTTTCCCCCAAAACTATTAAAAACACATGAGTGAGCCACACTGTTGCACTGGCCGACATTTTCCTTCATCACCACGAACACACACACACTGTTTGCTTTAACTCAATCCTACACACACTCTGCTGCTGTAAACACTCACTAGAGCAACATGTGGATTAATCCGCCACTGAAAATAGTCGCCAATCATAGTTAATATATGATAAAATTAAATATTGTGCTTTTTAAAACCATATTTCATTTGATATGGATCAAAAGAGGAATCGATTCCACGTCCCTGGGGCACAACAAGCTTTTCATCCACTCACTCGAGAGACTCGATGAGCTTCTTGGGCTCGACGGGCGGCGGGTAGATGACCTCGTCGATGTGCTTGCGGTTGCAGTTTGCATAGGCGGTGGAGATGTGAATGAAGGCCTCGAGGTGGTGCATCTGCTTGGCCAGGCTGAGGAGCTGCTGCGTGGCGATCACGTTCAGCTGCAGGGCGTGTCTGCCGGAGAGGAGAGAGAGATAAAACCGTCAAACACTGTGCATCCTCGTGTGAGTGCGTAGGAGTTAAAGGTTTGTGTGTGCTCGAGATTAAATGTGTGTGTGTGGGGAAAAGGCTTCGAGGGTGTATTTGCCAGACTGCTAATATCTCCGTTTGAGCATTTGCATGCGAGAACGTTTGTATTTGCCGACTCCCGAGCGCGCCATTCAAATGAGAATTTGCAGACTAGCAGGAAACATGATTACAAGTCGGAGCAGAACGTCACGACAGGACGGTGAGACATGAAACCAAACAGGAGGGGGAGGACGAGAGGATACTAGAAGAGAAATCTGTTGCTCTTCCTGAAGTTTCTCTAATCTCTCTGTAGATTGCAATCGATAAATGTCAAGACCGCGTCGGACCATGTGATGATGCACAGGCGGAGGAGGCAGGAATAACAACAAATCAAAGCTGTTTGTGAGAGAGAGAGAGAAACAAAAAGCTTCAGAGGAACAAAATAAAATAATCAAAAGTGAGTCACAACAGAGCGGGAACCAATAATTATGGTGATTCTAATAATTTGCAGCTGTGCCGTGTTATTTGTTCTTTTTTACCAATAATTGCTTTGCCTAGAAATGTCAGAAAATTGTGAAAAATACCCATCACAGTTTCCCAAGAGCCCATTTCACGTCAAATTTGATGCCAAAAACCAACGATATGTTATTTAAAATGACTGAAAGAAAGAGAAAAGCAGAAAATCGTCACATTTGAGAAGCTGCAACCAGCTGATCTTTGGATTTTTGCTCGATAAATGACTTAAAATGAATTATGAATCCAAATTTGCTTTACAAACAATGTTTACAAAGTATGTTTATTACATGAAGAAGCAGTTTTCATATTACTACACTGCGAACTGCAAAACAACACCATAACACAAACATTAGCCACCACCACAGGCAGGGGATGCGTGATCCTAATGATAAATCCATTATCAGGATTGTTATTGATCTACATAAAGTACACAAACAGAGTAGTGGAGGGAAGTGGGATGCATCATGAATAAACGTCCATTAATCCACTTAGAAATCATGAAATAAAATTTCCTTATAAACTGCAGAACTCCCCCGAGAATATCACGTTTTTAAGTTTCCGTAAGAATCAAAGTAAAGTGGTGATATCTGTCTGTATATTCATGAGTCCACCGCAAACAGCAACCGTTAGTAGCTAATTCGGCTAACTTTTCAATGGCGCCAGCTAAATATTTTATTAAAGCTCAAGGGAAACGGCAGCCAAATCACATAAATCACAAAACAAAAACAAACCCTGAAATCTTAAGAAACTACACAAACACTAAGAACTTGGAACAAACAAGGAAGTTACGCTCGGGAATTTGGGAAATTTTGCACATCTTCAACATAAAATCCCCCCCCAGTCTCCTTGAGTAAGATACTGAACCCAAAATTGCTCCTAATGAGCAGGTCGGCACCTTGCATGGCAGATTATGAATGTGACAAGTGTTGTAAAGCGCTTTGAGCAGCAGCAGCACTGTAGAGATGCAACTCCATTTACCATTAACTTGAATAAAATGTATACAAATCAACAAAATATACATCAGAGTTCTCGTCGTTTTTAGATATTTGATGCAGAAATACTGCATTTATCAACTCTGGTCCTGTTGAGCATCGTGGGTTCTCGTTTTATCCTGAATCCTTCAGCTTTAACCTCCTGCGGGCCACAAACCGAAACCTCAGAGTTTCTCTCCATCGCTCGGCAAACCTTTGCATTCAGCAGTGGATCTGTGTCCGCTGCCGAGTCCACTGAGCCCGAGGCGACAGAGAGAAAAACTGAGGATCAGTTGAAACAGACACTCTGCGATACGAGAGCTTCTCTGGCTCTGTGTGGGCGGTGTAGCTCGAGAGGTATATGTGTGTGTGTGTGTGACAGGGAGAGTATGAGCGATGGACAGTGTGTGTTGGTGTGTGTGGGCGGCGGGTTCACCGGCTCGAATCAGGTGGTGCCAGCTTGTTAGCGGCAGCAAAGCGGTGACAGTTGCGTCGATGAGGGAGGGCGGCGATGGTGGTCATTAGAGAACGAGCTGAGTGCGTGGGCACGTCGTCTTCTCGCCACCTTCTGGGACCATATGCAGGGCGCCACGGCAACAGGACAGTCAGAAAAAAGGATAGACGCACCGCTGTGTGTCTTCCTGCGTCTGACTCAACACCCATCTGTTTTCTCTATTATCATTTGGATGAAAGAGCTGCTGGGTGCCACCTCAAAGAGCATTTATAACGACTTCACACAGCTCGGGTCTTATTTTTCTAGTTGTGCCGACGCTTCTTCTGGTAATACTGCACCCATCAGAGTAATTACAGGGATCAGGGAACATCACTACTTTAATATTTATCTGACTTTATTTGAATCGGGGGTTTTCAGGCTGTAGTCGCAGAACAGATCTGAGTAACGAGTTAGCAAATATTAAAAGACAAATGTCTGCCACATGAAATTGCTTTTCTCAGAGACGTCTCATCAGTTTTTACTTTTCAGGCCTATAAAACTTAACAGTGTGCACACAACTACGGCAATTGCTTTAGTTGATGAACGTTAACAATTTAAGCTAAAGCTGCAAAGATTTAATGATATTTAATGCACATATTTTGATAATCGATTGATCGTTTTAATTAAGCATTTCCCCGTTCCAGCTCCAAACTGAGAGGATTTGCTGCCTTTCTTTGTCTGGTGTGATTGCAAACTGGATCTCTTTGAGTTCTGGACTGTTGTTTGGTACGAATAAGCAATTTAATGACACCATCCTGGGCTTGAGGAGGCTGTAGAGCAGCAACTAACGATGATTTTCATTATCGATCAATCATTGAGTCATTAAAATATATATATATTAAAAAAAAAAGGTGCGACAAATGTTAATCACTATTTTCCAGAGCTCCTTCTGTCCAAAACCCAAAGACTCTTCGTTTTCTATCATTAATAACAAAGAAAAGGAGCAGATATTTCAATTTAAGAGGCTTGAACCAGCAAAAGTTTGACATGTTTGCTTGAAAAATGACAAAATAGTTGGCGACTAATATTCTTTGATCCATTAAGAGATTAACAGACTAATTGCTGCAGCTCTCGGATATTGTGATGGGCATTTTAATGGCTGTGGTCAGATTGATGGATAACACCGATAGCACTGTTCCATCTTTCTCTCCTCTTGGCTAACCTCCAACTGGTCGTGTTTCTCGCCTCGTTGGACTCTAAGTGAGTACAACGTTATTATAACATTTATAAATTATAGCCAAAACTAAATAAACAGGAATTATCCTTTAAGTGCGGATAGAGACTTGCAGAGGATAAAGACCAGCTGAGGTGTCAGCGTGAAAAGAGCCGACTGTGAAACCTCAAACAGACTCGTCTGATTTATGCCTCCGCACTGCTTACAAGGCCGATACACGAGAGTAATGACTCAGAGACGGGGAGGGAAGAGAGAGAGTGAAGATGGGGGTGAAAACAAAGATAAGGTGAAGGCCAATTTAGAGAGAAAGATGGAAGTAGGAGCAATGGCGAGAGGAGAGCCGGTCAGACGAGAGCCGCAGAGCGAGGTGAGGCGTGAAGGCAGTGAGAGATCAATGTGAAGCAGCTTCATCCAAACTGAGCCGTCAGTCAACGCCAACAGGTGTCCCCGCCTCCAAACACCTCGAACATGAGTAATCCCCCTTCCGCACATGCAGGAGAGAGACGCCAGACGCAACACCGACTCCACAACATGTTCGTTACAAATCAATCTAACATCCTCCGTGTCTGATCAAGCAGAACATGCATGTTGTGCTTCATACTGGTGCGCCAAGTGAGTTCAGCGGCTACAGGATGGACTGACGCTGGACTTAAACTTCCCGGGCACTGATGAGCTGCAGCAGAGCAACCAGCACATCATCCACACAAGACAAAATAACTGGGTCACTATTATATATATAGTTAAATGCACCGTCCCCACACCAACAGCAGCACAGTGGCCTGAGGCTGCAGCACACGAGTGATGTCACACTGCTCCGATGTCATCAGTGAGTTCAGGCCGTATACAAATCCATTTCCACAAATGATTTTATCTTAAAATACTTTGAGCGATTGATGAAAGAACTGTGACAGCTGAACATCTGATTCACCTCCAACACGTCATCAATAAAACCACACTGCTGAGGATCACAACACCTGGGAGATTAAAACCCTGAACTGTCTCGTCGTTGTCGGATTGTGGCAGCGATGCTGAATCTGATCGGGGATGTAACTTGGGAATGTTGTACGTATCAGGACATTGATTATTGCACACATTACTTGCAGCAAGCGACGGCAGTGGATGCGGCAATCAGACAGTTGGACTGCTACAACACTATAACTGCAATTTATCTTCTACATACAATATCTTCTGGTTCGATCACGTTGGCTTCTTGTGACCTCCTGAATCAAGAAGGAAGCGTCTAGGATTGTCACACTGTGCTGTGAGTGACTTTGTGTTTTTACAAACAGGTGGTTTCTCCACATCCTCATCCTTTAGTAATGAACAGTTGAACTTCCTCTTTGGTGTAAATGACTAAAAACAGTGCAGCATGTTCTCTCTGGACTGACGTCTCACAACAGGAAGTTCCTGCTTGTAAGGACCAATTTACCCAACAATAACCAGATGTGCATGTTTTTGATAATATGTTTGGTTTGAAATGTCAAACTGGTTTTCAATTGTTTTAGACGACAAACAGTGTCAGAGTGGAGGGACGGTAAAAAAAAGGAGCAGACGAGAGGGTTTGTGTTTTGACGTGATCCTCACTTGAGCGGCTCGTCGAAGCGGATGGTGGCGGCGCAGTGGAAGACGATGTCGATGCAGCCGGTGAGCTTCTCCACGTCCTCCGGGCTGATGGCGAGGCCGGGCTGCATCAGCTCGCTGCTGATGGGGATGATCTTCTGATGGAAGTCGGGGTTGTCCTCCCGCACGCGGTCGAAAAGCTGCCAGAGACAGAAAACACACACACAGAGAAAGATGCAACTTAGTCAGCAGCAGCGGTCGACAAAATAAAGAGCGACAGACTTAAATGCCACTTATAATTAAGCCCATATTGTACAGGAGCTGGAGGGCAAATCCACTATATAAACTGACTCGAGCGTCGACAGCTAAACACTAAAATAGCATGACAGGGAATGCAAATGATCTCACGTCAGCAAAAGGAAGCAAATGTGTTATTTTGCATAAACCCCCTCAGGGAGAAACCACACACGTGTGCCAGTAAAGATTCACCTCCAGATTTGTTTCTGATCCGATGTGTGTGTCCTGTTTCATTTCAAGGAAACAATAACAGCGAACATGAATGTCATGAAACGGGTCAGACGGGAAGATCAGGCGACTGTGATTCCTCGTGCCGCGGGCCGAGTGTCTGTCAGAGACGCGGTAATGAGAATGTGACCTTCCCTCGATGAACACCGTGTGAAAACTTGTACTCCTTCAAACTGACAGCTATTAATAACTGGCTGAAATTATTCATCAAGCCTCAGTGTTGAAGTTAAAAATAGTCGTTAACAGTGGAGAGCAGTTGTTGCAGCCCAACACAGGGACAGATTTGCTTTCGTGTTTCCTACAATTTTTAACTTCTTTTTGGGGCTCTTCACTGTTTATCTGACAAAATTTACAATTTTAACTGTCGATATTTGACATTTGATAGATTATACAGTTCATCTATGCTGTAGACAGGGCTGAGAGATGGACAGAAATAACTGTGGCAGCCGGTGTCAGAAAGTAACTTAGTATATTTACTCAAAAATGCTCATAACAAGTTCCCAAAACCCAAACAAACATCTTTACACGGCAGATTTTGTCCAACCAACAGTCCCAAACGCAAAGACTCTTAATTCTACTGTCATGAATGACAAGGAAAAGCAGCAAATCTTTACATTTAAGAAGCTGGAACAAGAAATATAAAATATCTTTATGCACATTATGTGTTATTTCTTATTGGAAGCAACTACAACACACCAATGTGGAAACACAAAATGTTCCCTCTTATAAAAGAAGAGGAAAGAAAAGAGTTTGACCTTTACTGCCGAGATGCACATTAATCAAAGTCATCCGATTTGATGGCTAATTAGCCGCCTTATTCTTCAACATAAAAGGAAATGTGACTGAGTCAATATTTGCTTTTTTATATGAAGTGCCAACTCGGCCCGGTGCGGGTGTGACGTGGAGTTCAGAAGAATCCTTTCTGCTGCGCAAGACTGAGTTTCGTTTGTCGGAGCTGTGAGTCAGACTAAGGCGTGTTTCCTGACGAACGTCCAAGTCTGAACACACACACACACACACACACGTACTGAAGGAATGGACTCTCTGTTGTATACATAAGACTATCAGTGCTTTGCAAACAAACCCTATATCAAACAATGTAAGACTGAACATACACACCTCTGTACAGTGGAATCTGAGCAGAATGGCAGCGTTAAACCTCTTTGTTCAGGGTTGTAAGGCTGCGAGAATGATTGTTTTTCAGCCCAAACAGTCCAGAACTCAAAGATAGATCAATTTCCAAAGAGCTGGAGGCGGTTAATGTCTGGCAGCTTTATGACAAATGATAACTGATGAACAAAAACTGCAGAGGTAAAAAGTTCCTCCCTCCGGCACAAACATGTCTCGGACTGCCTGACTGACGACGACAAGTGTGTCAGCACATGTGTTCGTTGCGGCTCATATTCTGCATGTAGCTCCACACAAAGCCCCGCTTGTGTGATATTATTACACCTGTTTACACTGCTCTTTGCTTCACCGAGGGCTGCGGACGACATTCCAACATGGAGGGCGGATAAGCGAACCCTCGTCTACGTTTACCGGCTCATGAGTCGCACGACCCCCTCTGCAGCCCGACACCCTTGCATCAGAGTCCTCCCCCCTGCAGAGAGAGTCGGTCTCATGTCACGTAGAGTGCATTTTCTCTGCACAGAAACATTTTACAGACGGATATTTAGGGATGGCATGCAATGAAAAGGGTGAATGGGGGAGGAAGTGAAGGGAATGGCATCAAAGTGCGTCCTCTCTGTTATGAAATTGCCGCTCTGTGTGTGTGTGTGCGCGCTTCAGCTGTCCCTGTGAGCAGAGCACTCACTGCTGAAGAGGACAGATGTTGAATTAAACAGCTTCAAACAGCTGTTTATATTCATGTTCTGTATCCACATCAATCTTCTTGCTTTGCAATGCTCTCCCTCTCCTCTCCAACATACCCCGCGCTGTCCATATTAGGCACAACTCCGTGTTGTACAGTATGTAATGTCATAACCCAGAGCTATTCCCAACCGGGGGAGGCGGATGCATGCGGTATTTTCTGCATGATAGTGTAGCTCTGCTATCATTATGTAAGGCAAGAATAATAGTGATTCCCCTCCCTCTGCTGCAGGCCAACAGCTGGCAGCAACAGAGAGCTACAGTCTGCAGAGGAGAAGAGATTCAGAGTGCAGCTTTCTCCCAAAAAAAAAAAAAAAAGAAAATCTTTCCAAAAACACCAAATCGGTGTGTTTTCACCGCACACACTGTTCCCTCTTTATGGTGTGATTTACAGAGCAGTTGATGTCATGTTATGACCTCAGTTCAACTTCCCCTTGAGGGTGTGTATCCTGGCAACAACAACAAACCACCCAGATTCTGCCGGCGGTGCTTCACCCGGCGATGAGGAAGTTTATAAGAAAGTTACGATAAATGTGAAAGTCTTCTCATAGCGCTGTCACATACCGTACCTGTCAGGAGGTCAGTGTGACGAGAGCTGGCAGAAACAGCCGGGTTTGATGATTCCTCACCCGCCTTGGAACAAAAAACTGTCTCGTAGCCGCTTCTTTTTTGAAGAAACACATTCGATCTCACAAAAAAAACACTTGAGAACATTCACACCAGACGCAGCACAAAGGAGAAAAGAAGAGCTGCTGAGGAGGAACTCTTAACCACAAATGTGTTTCTCGGAAAGAGCTCGTAGTTTCGTTATATCAAAGAAAGGACCTGCAAATACCAGGAATGTCTCGCAACATCAAGGTCTTGATGCGATACCGACATAGGTCTACAATGAAATGAGTCATAGCAGTCCAGCTGTGATGCCAAAGGTCATAGATTCACAATATATATCCTGTTATAATCAGGGGTCGCTCTCCTGTTTTCCTTATCTTGAATAGAAGCAGTTCACATCACGATAAGGCGACACTGATGGAGGATTCTCTAAATAGCTCATCATCCAGGGCTTCGGACTAAGTTTCTACACTGTTTGCACCAACACATAATTTAGGTGCACCTATTAATTTTCTTCAGACATCATGTAAATGATTGTAAACAGGAATAAAAGGTGCTAATACACGTTTTTCTAAACAACAGCAATGGAAACGTTTAGTTGCATTTGACAGATTTCTTTGGGTGCATGTGTGAGCAAAACAGCGGCAGACCTGAGAGGACGGGGAAAAACTCATATTTGCAGCCAAGAAGAAGAAAGATGAGGAACAGGAAACACATCTGGAAAGAAAAATAGAGACTTCTACGACAGAATCTTAGAAAGAAGTACAATGGCATTCGGCAGAGAACATACTATTGTGATATTGTGCATCAAAATCCAGCCATCATTCCCTGAGAAATTAACAAAAATGTGGAAAAAAAACCTTTCATCTGTGGATGCTGACAGCCCACCGTAATCATATGCCTCGTATCCTCTTTGTTTACTCTTATTTTTAATCTGTGGATGTGGACAAACAGTCGCAGCTCTTTGTTTTGGCAAACTCATCTGCGGGGGGTTAAAGTTCACAACATGACGCCAAACAAACAGGCCGTGGACTGATACTACCACGCCAGATTCTGTCTGAATGCGGCCTTAATCCGGACCCCAGACCCTTAATCTGCACCAAAAATTAATGGGGTCTATTCTGAGCCCGTCTGAGACCCAATCCTCCAAGTTTCGTGGACATTTTTTCAGTAGTTTTTGTGTCATCCTACTGACAAACCAACGGACACGACCACACACAGGCGAAAACACAACCTCCTCGGCGGAGGTAATTCTCATGTGACGTCGAGGAGAGAAAACGCTGCTTTTCGATGCAAAACCCAGCGAAAGAGAAGAGGGCCGTGGATTTATTTTAGACCCGAGCTTCAGATTTTAGATGTTTTAAAGTGGATTTATTTGCAGCCAATAAATGTGGGATTGCCAAAATATATATCTTTCATCAAACATCCATCACGACAGTAACTCCGACATGCTTCAGAAACAGTTTGAAGCAAATTTAAAGTTTTGCCAAAAAAAAAAAACCCACACTGCTTTCAGTTTTTGTTGGGCCGTGACAGCAGTGAGAGGAGGACTGAGGACAGCCTCTCCTCACGGTGCGAACGTCTCTGAATTTTTTAAACAGTGGGATCGCCGATGATGGAAACTTCTAGAGGCTCTGTGCTGTTTTTAGGCAGACTTTGGATTCATACGAATACGTCTGATGGCGAGTGGTTTGGAGATGATATCTATCATAGTCGGTGAGTCATAAATACATAAATGCGTCCTATCAAACATGCAGAAGAAGAGCAGCACCACAGAGTTTAAATATATTAATTAGCCTTCAATTATAAATGGTCTGCACAAGTCTAACTGGCAGCGCTGGTGTGGCAGCAGCTGCAGCACCGACATGCATCAGCAGTCCCGTATTTCAACTGTCACTTGTTTTGATTCTGTTTGTACTGATGAGTCATTGAAACACTTATCGGTATATTTCAATAAAGTCACAATATGTTGTGTGACTGGCTTTGTAACCACACAATACAAGGAGGCAGTGGCGCAGTCTAAAGTATGTGTCTCACCTGCCAAGATCAGCAGCAGGTGTTTGTGACAGGGGCGGTTGGTATGCCGGTTTCGTCACCTTTGTGCCAAGACGGGGATTTTCCAGTACCGTAATTAGAAATAATGTGCTTTACTGTGGCTCCGATGACCTTCACTCATAGAGCTGGGGTTATATTCATTAAATACAATTTTCCTCACTAATGCCGTCTCCAATAAGACAAAGATATGGACGGTACGAGCAAGTCGAAAAAGTCTTCGTCTACTTCAACCATCAGAGGAAGTGAAGACCCAGTGAATTAACTTTTAAAGGAAACATCTCTACAGCAACTGGAAAGCTCTTAGGACCACGACACGCGGGTTACGTTGGTCTGTTGGTGAGCGTCAGATATCAGTACGAGTGGCTTTTCAGCCAAGAAAACCAGTGCATTAGAGGAAATTGAAGGCCGTTTCTACTTATTGTACCTCTCTCTGTCTCTAGGCCAGTCTGCTGTGTATTCGAATGCAGCTTTTCAGTCAAGACACGGCGGCGGTAAGGCGACACAACAGGCGGCCTTTATCGCCAGCAGTTCTTAGATGTTGGTTTGGTGTGTCTGGGTCTTTAAATGTGTTCACTAAGTAAACACTTTGGGCTGCTTTCTCCAAGAGGGCCGGTACAAAAGCAGGATTTGCTTAAAAAATGGAAACCTGTAAGTTTTGCCATTTTCTTATGTTGCTTCACTGTTTATTTAGAGGGTTAGCCTGTTGAACTTGCCGTTGGCACGCTGTGAACAATGACCTCAATAATCACGATAATGACACCACACAGGGCCGTTACTGTTCAAGATAAAACAGAAAACCCAACTTTTCAGTGCCCACTCTCACTCTATGAGCTACTACCCAGCTGAAATAGCAGCACGAGTATCTGCCAGGCAATACTCGGCACAAAAAAGATATTTGTGAAGCACCACTAAGCCAAAGTTAAATTATAGAAAGACCCAGAATGGAGAAAGTGCAACGGGGTCAGGAGGGTGAATGAGGCTGTCGAATGTGGGCTTCAGAGGGCTCTTTGTTATGGGCGCAGGCAGAGAATGGCATCGCGGGACTGTGGCGTTGTTTTGTGAAAGGGCTCTTTTCTTGTGCCAGCCTTCGACCGCTCGCATTTACCCATCACACCCTTCCCCGACCCACGGGCATCAATGAGCAAACTGCCTTGTACAAGAATACAATAGCCGACCAGTTTCCTCCAACTCGGTGAGGAGATAAAAACATGAGCACAGCCGTCCCTGTAGGGCAGCCACAAGTGTTTTAATGGTGCATCTTATGGACCGGCAGCGAAATAGTCAGTTCTGTATGTCACTTCCCTTTGTTAACTCGTACTGGACATGCGGTCACCGTTTGTCCTTTACTCTGACCTGGACACTTCCATTTTTAGTACCCCGAGGGCAACAAATCTTCCATCAAGAGTGCTTGAAGCAGCCGCTGCTCTGTGGACTTTCACAGAAACCCAACACTAATGGCACTTTGCTTTCAGCCCAGCAACCCGAGATGCCATTCACACAGCCTCTCTTCTCACTAACTGCCCTTTAAATGGGCTCCACTCTTTCACAGCCCCCTTCATGCAGCCCTTTCCCCTGGAGCACAGGGACGACAGAGAGGGAAAGAAAAAAGAAAAGCAGAAGAGGAAGAAAAGTGGCGAGGAAAGTGTTTTCTTTTTAGTGCATTGTGCAAAAAAAAAAAAGTTTATGGCTGCAAAATGTCACCTCAGCCGGGTCTTCTGGAGGGTCAGCGTGCATGAGGGAGGTCACGGTGAGACAGTGTGAAGCAGAGCTAATGATGGCCGTGCTCTTCACACTTTCAGAGGTGAGGGGTAACTCCTTGACAGACTGGAGGTCACAGCTGCAGACTCAAGCAGCTAGTTATCAAAATTGTTGCAGATTAAATTGAAATCGTTTTTCAAGAAACAGTGCCAAACATTTGGTAGTCGCAGCTTCTCAAAGCAGAATTTGTGGCTTTTTCTTGTTTTAATCGGTATTCAAGTATTCCTTCGAGGAGTCTTTAGCAATGAAACTGTGCAGTGTCTTTACAAACAAAGAAACACCAACACTGTTCCTGTCCGAGTCAGCTGGTTCGTTCCCTGCTGAGTAAGCCGGATACGGCCGATCGGAAACGAACAAGCTGCAAAATCTACTGTAGCTGCGGACGGTCTGCCAAACTGTGTCAGACAGAAGCAATTAACGGCTGCACCCTCAGCGATGACCTCCATTTCCTGACATGCACCGTCTAAATTAGTCGAGTGATAAGATGCGAGCAGGATCACTGACAGAAGAGGTTTTTTTCCCGAAAAAGTTATTAACAATGCCCAAAAACTCCAGCTACTCGACAATTGGGCGCACAAGCTCATGCATGAAGGAGGATGTGGGCAGCCGTCATTATTTCTCAGACACCAGAGAGCTTTCTCTTTGTCATCTGCCAAAACTGACGAGGCCTCGTCGTACGGATAGCAAACCTCAGAGGGGCGAAAACAGAAATGTGAGGAATCTCATGGGAAGCTGTGACGGAGGACAGACACGACTAACCCCCGGGGCTGTCTGTATATTAAGGAGGAAAAGGGTTCATCTTTAATCCATCCCTGCCTCTGCCATTTCAACACTACTCCTGAGCAAAAAACCTTCAGTCTGAGTCTCGCTTGTGCATTCCTGGAAGAAAAACTCTGATTAATGTCGGAGAAAAAGGTCAATTAAAGCACACAATTTGATATGCATGAGGGATCAAGTGTTCTGCTTTAGCTGAAGGTGGGCACTGTCTACAGACCGTGTTATATTTCTTGGAGAGGTCCACTTAAGAGAGACCGTGCCGGCTGTATCTCTTTATTCAACTCAACGACCCCGAATCTCACAGCTTCTTAAGAGCTTAGGGGGAGTG